>NC_085873.1:32604783-32751485 GCF_034702125.1 Engraulis encrasicolus | reverse complement strand
GGAGGAGACACCTTGCACATTTGGATTTTTGCACAGAACTGTAATGAGACGTGTTTTCTGAAGCATGTCAGTGAAGTATCAAGTGACCTCTAAACACAAAATCACACCTTCTCTCTTCCACGCACGCAGACACGCACACACAACCATATGCTCACAACCATGCAAAGTTCACAGAGTTACGTACATGAACGCTGGGGGTTGAGCAACAATAGCACAAAGGATTGTCAGGGAGGCAGACAGATGAGATGTGGATGTGAGGCATCCGACACGCTGGGCAATAATAGGAAGAGACCGCGAGGGATGAAGGGGGTCAGAAGCAGAGTTAGAGGCGGAGGTTGAGTGAGTCATCATTAAACAGCAGATATGCTGGGCAGGGTTTGAGTTCAGGGTAGCTGTCGGGAGCTGCATCTGGCTTCTTAGCACCCTTCATTTAATGAAACGCTACAGAAGCTTTTACACAAATATTAAGGTAATTATTTAACAATGCTATTTAAAATTAAAATAAAGGTATTACTTAATAGGTAATGTATTATTTAAATATATTTACTGTGTTATATTGCTTTGAAGGCCTATTGTTGCTGATTTAATGGGTGGGTAACTTTTATCTTGCCAATTTATAGGACCACACACTCCCAACCCCCAGTTTGGAAACCACTGGTCTACACACTGGTGCTCCTCTACAACAACAACAACAAAATGGCGGCATGCTGTTGCCATAAACAAGAAGTTTCCGCTCTCTACTTCTTTCCTGAGGTCGACTGAGTTATCATTAGACATTGGATACGCTGGACAGGGTTTGAGTGGAGGGCTAAACAAGCTCCCCAAGTTTTCCAGGAGCAGTCCGGATCTACATCTGGCTGCTAAGGACTCGTTCATTTATTTAATGGTGCAATTGTCATGCGTCTTTACCCACCGCCATGGTCTAATGTAAACATCCTGGGCCCCAGCCACTGGGAGGAATGTGGCTAAATGAGAATAACCCCTGAGCCCACTCTATAATGGACAGCTAAAGTACCGGTAGTCAGGCGAAACTTCCACAGCCTCTCAATCACTTAGTGAAGTGCACATGCACACACATATGCAAATATCCATCCGCATGCACACAAATAGCCATTCACATACTCTTCCAATCAGCCCTACTGTATGTGTGTGTGTGTGTGTGTGTGGGGGGGTGTCTCTCTCTCTCTAACACACACACACACACCAGTGCTTGACACTAACTTTTTCGCTTACCAGCCATTTTGGCTAGTGGTTTTCCTGACTCACTAGAAAATACAAACGGGGGCGAGACGAGACGGGCACCTGCGAAGGGACATGCTGGGATGCTTTTTTGCAGTCTGGAAGGCTACTACTGCACGTTTTTTTAAGAACGGTTTGACAGTCGGGAACTACAGCACAAGAAACACGGAGGAATATTAAAGGAGAATTCCGGCCAGTTTGGATTAATATCCCATCTTGGGTGGACCGAGGGAAAGGGATGAAAGGCAAAACCGCGAGAAATTTTCATGCCCGCTGCGCAAAGTTGTTCAATTGCGCTGTTTTCGGTTAAAACCTGGCCCTTCGGGCACGTATTTGACCTGTTTTAAAGCTCCTAGCGTGCATTAAAACACTTTTGAACGCTTTGGCCGTGGTGTGTGGGTCCATACAAGTCGATCTAGTGGTTCACATTTCCATTAGGTAGCATAGGTACGATACAACAGGAGTTTTCAAAAGTGGCGCACCTACCTCTTTCAGCTTCCGCCTTCCAACTACGTCCGCAAAATGGTTCACCAAAGTGATACTTCATAGTAATCCATTTTATTTTTGTCCACCAAAGACGAGCCACAAGAAACATATTCACACGTTTTCATGTCCTGAGTTGTTATTGTCTCGCAGATTCACTTCTCTGTCACTGAACGCAGTTTAGTGACGTCACGGTGTCACATGACTCCTGGAAGGAATAATTCTTTATCTGTAACAAATATTCTGGTTCGAAAAAGATAACCATGGCCACCAAACTCTTCAATTGAACTACCCCAACGGAGGATCCATCTCAAAATATCAAACAGTATATTACGACAGCGCCTCTCTTTCTCGCTGCTGTATAATAACTGGATGAGCGAATGGCGTTCCTTCCAGGAGTCATGTGACACCGTGACGTCACTAAACTGCGTTCAGTGACAGAGAAGTGAATCTGCGAGACAATAACAACTCAGGACATGAAAACGTGTGAATATGTTTCTTGTGGCTCGTCTTTGATGGACAAAAATAAAATGGATTACTATGAAGTATCACTTTGGCGAACCATTTTGCGGACGTAGTTGGAAGGCGGAAGCTGAAAGAGGTAGGTGCGCCACTTTTGAAAACTCCTGTTGTATCGTACCTATGCTTCCTAATGGAAATGTGAACCACTAGATCGACTTGTATGGACCCACACACCACGGCCAAAGCGTTCAAAAGGGTTTTAATGCACGCTAGGAGCTTTAAAACAGGTCAAATACGTGCCCGAAGGGCCAGGTTTTAACCGAAAACAGCGCAATTGAACAACTTTGCGCAGCAGGCATGAAAATTTCTCGCGGTTTTGCCTTTCATCCCTTTCCCTCGGTCCACCCAAGATGGGATATTAATCCAAACTGGCCGGAATTCTCCTTTAAGGTATGAAGACATAGGCCTACAGGCAAATCAGAAAATAATTTAAACCAAACATTATTAATGCCGCATTGTGTCCTTGTCTTATCACTGCGCTAATCAGTCTTGAGACTTTCACAAGAGTAAGACAGACTGACGTGTTTTCCTCTCGCTTTGGTCATTTTAATGTCCACTACTACTAAGTATTGTACATAGAGGTAGAAAATAACACTAGAGAGGACATGGCAATTCACGGCAGCACTGGGAAGTGGCACATGGCGCCTCCCATTGTCTGTAGGTAGTGTAGGCACCTTCAGTCAATTCAAGTCAATGGAGAATACGCCCACTTCTGTTAAAAATGGACTAAAACTGTGTGAATATGAAGTAACCCATTAATCAAAGACCAGATTTGAAATGTCAGGATAAATATCTACTTAAATCATATGAGTCGATAAAATACATCTAAAAATCAAATTATATTAATTCTGCACATATTTAGCAACACACTTCAACTATTGTCCTTGTAGAGTGTGTTGATGGACATTTTCAAATTATTAAGCCATTTTTTGACAGAGGTGATCCTCCTTGTCCATTCATTTCCATTTATCAGACCTACCTACAGATAATGGCCGCCACAGATTGCCGTCAGAAGGGGGGCGGAGTCACCTCTAGTGTTATTTTCTACCTCTGTGGTATTGTACTAATGACAGATCGCAAAACAGCTCAGTTGAGATGAACTTCGCTACTTTATTTTCACGTGAAGGTTTCCAGTGACATTTCCAAACGCACGCTGATGTCCCGGTAGCTCGCTGTCACTCCTCTTCGCAAGACTAGCTCTATCAGATTCCTGGCTTGCGTGAGACACAGGTGACACGTGACACAGGTGCTTCATGGGTATTGTAGGCTCGCGAAATCGCATTGTATTGCTTTTGTAGCAAAGACGGTCCGAAGAAAAAAACTACAAAATGCGGTGCCTCATCATTCAGAATAGTAACGGACCCGCCAGAATGGCTAGTGAACCTTCGGTATCTACTAGCCAACGCCGACTTTCACCCGCATTTGGCTACCTGGCGGGTGTTAGTGTTAAGCCCTGACACACACACACACACACACACACACACACACACACACACACACACACACACACACACACACACAGGCATGCTCACACAAAAATGTTAGCATCAGTTGCACTACTTTGTGCTGATTTCTTTTCACACCATTCACACATACACACCTGTCTAAACTCTAAAGCACTGTTGAGTGCACAAGTTTGATTGCAAAATGAGCAACTTCTTTATAAGACATATCAAGTATATTTTTGCACTCCGTTATCCTTATTCTGTCTTATACATTTGAGAAGGTTAAACTGTTCTGAGGCCCAGGCCAAATTTATTTTCTCAATTTCATGCAAAGAAAATGGGCAGCTTCAGAGCAAGACGCAAAAACACAATTCGGTTGCATTTTGCTTTTGCTTTAAAGCAAAAAAAAAGAGGCAAATGTTTCATTATTGTTATCCAATCTGCACATGGGTGATAAAACTTGGCATCTCTGCCGCCTTCTCCTTCTCCTTCCCCATAGGCGTTGGCAGGGTGTACGTAGATTGTCATGCATCCACAACCTCCTGATTAAATGATTGCATCACCACCTCACAGCTTTCTTTGGAATGCAAAAGGGGGCTTAACTCTGCCAGGGACTGATTCTGGATCAGGTCTGGTCCTGACATGGCACTGTGTTGCTGTTCCTGTGTCTGCTTGCCATACAACGCCTGAGTCCAACAGCCCACATCTCTGTGGCTCGTCTGTTGTTCCCTCTATGCTGATTAGAACATATTGTGCTATGCTTATTTGAAGAAGGAGTCGTCTCGACTCCGAGCTGATGTTTGAGATGTTCTCATTTCACTTGAAGATGTGTTTGTGCCCAACAATAGCCACTTTAAATGTGAACCATATGGGAATACAGCTTTTAATCATCTTGGACTTTGTCAAGTGAGCGTTGCATTTTTTTCCCTACAGATAAGCTCCCCTCCAAAACAGTCATTTGCAACATATTGAAGACTTCTTCTTCCAGTGCACATTTCAGCGACGAGTTCTGTTACTCACTAATGCCACTAACAAGACATAATTTTCTTCATTAATGTTAATTTCCTGCAAATCACACTGTGCTTGAAACATTTGCATGAATCACGGCAAAAACACACTGCTGCAATAGCAGGCAGCCATTTTCTCAGCAGAGAGGTGAACAATGTGTGTCAACTTAAATGGAATGTGTTTTAAGTAATTGTTTTGGTTACAGCATTTTAATGACATTCACAGCATAATTGCCGTCTAATTGGTTTGTAGATTCTGTAATTTCCTCTCCATACGCATCTGTTGAAAGTAAAATATTTGGGAGGAAAATTTCAACCTTGTAGGATGTGGAGACTTTTTTCGCATTCCAGTAGACATATGCACTTCACGGGTGCATAAAACAAGGACTTCCTTTGTGGTGCATTTGAAGTGGCATCTCAAAGCGAAGACTATATCAGGCACATTAAACACACTCAGAGCTTCTGAGGAGAAGGGAGAATGATTGGCAGGTGGAGGTCTCACAGGTGTTGCTGAATCCACAGCGCCAAGGCTTGACATCCTCTCACTCCTCTCTTCTCTCTCTCTCCCCTGCCACTGATTTACTGGCGGCATATGTGCTCCTGTTATAGACCTCCACTCATCACATGACTAACACTGCTTGCCAAGGTTGTTGTTTTCTCTCCTCTGCCACCCTGCATCCCCTCATCTTTCCCTCCCCTGCCCTCCTCTCTTCCTATCTTTTATAATGTTACTCCTCCTCTCCTCCTTTATCCTCTCCTCCTCTCCTCCTATCTTTTATAATGTCCCTGCTCCTCTCCTCCTTTATCCTCTCCTCCTCTCCTCCTGTCTCTTATAATGTTCCTGCTCATCCATTCTCGTTATCTTCAACACCCTTTTCTTCTCACCCACCCACTCCGTCCCCTTCTCCACTCCCAAATTTATACTTAAATCACTTCACTTTTTATCTGACTTTTGAGGGGTTTGTGGGTTGGTGGGGGTGGGGGTATGGTACGGTGGAGTAAGTTAGATCAGACTGATTTTGTATTTTTAGGATGGCAGGCAGGACTCAAATCTGAGGCACGTCTTGAATTGAAATTTATATTCACAAGATGTTGGAGCTCTGCTAGGGAAGGGGGAAAATCAGGTTAATCAGATACCCGACCATTTGGACTGTGAAGCAACCCTTGTGCATGTTGCAAAAGATGATTTTTTTTTTCAGACAAAATGAAAACAGATGCAGTGAACATGAACTTCCATGATGCTCAGACAAGAGGGGCTTAATAAACCATTTTTTGTCACTTGTGGACACTACCCTAGTCAAAGTTGTGCTCTCTGTCTTTGATGAAATATAATCCTTTCATTCCTTTTTCGATTCAAGTAGAGCAGTGTTTGACCTTGGCCTTTGAATAATGTTTTTGACTAAATTTATAATAAAAATGGTGGAAAACCTTCGGAAAAGTCTTGCCTTTTGCCTGTGCACTGCCACAGTTGAGCTCAGTATTCAACTTATCTGCTCTATGATTAGCTGTGTGTTCGTTCTATTAGCTTGTTCAGGGGCTATTTGATGATATGAAGGAGGGTTTTCATTTTCTAAAATATGGGTTTACACCTTATTGAAGAGTATGCTACTTCAAAAGCGCATCTTACAAAGTAGGAATTACCAACCAATTGAATCACAGCTTGCAAATCAGCATTGAAGTATTTCTTCTAAGTGTTTACATAAATAGTCTGAATACTGTGCTGACTTTAATTGGCACCTGGTTGACAGTTTAAAAGCACATTTAAATGGTTTTAAAATACTTTAAAAATAATTTTTTATTTGCCTTGAAGACTACACTTTTTTCTGATTATGCAAACTGGTGAGTGGAGGTTTCATCCTGTCAGGGTGAATACATGTATAATCCATTTGCCTTGAAGGGAGCCCCCTCCTGGGTTATCCACAAAAACGAGTTTAAGAAAGCAAAACACAACCCAAGCCCCAAAAGCGTAGGCTACTCACCACGATATACGGAAAAACGAAAAGTGAAAAACCACAGCGCAGCCAATATCAAACCCATATTACGAAAAATGCGAGAGGCGAGGGAAAACGATATCCTGGACGAGCCCCCAATATGTTACACAGGGGGTAACATAAAGGGGGCAGACGCAAAATCAAGGCTCAATAAAAAAGGATTTATTCACAAAATGAAAGTTTTCAAGAGCTCCAAGGCTCAGGGTCAAGATCAACAAAAAGATCAAAAAGTCAAAGGCAAATTCCGAAAGGTAAACAAGACAACAGAGTGTCAGCAAAACGGGAATGAGGGGAAAGTGCTGCAGCTGGAGAGCAGCCAGTAACTGAAGATCCTCTGGCATTGTATATCCCCAGGTGCAGATGTCCTCAATTAGCTCCAATCAGCCAATCAGCAATTAGGAATCCTGTGGTGGTAGTGGTAAAAACAAAGACCATGAGGAGGCGCCAAAATGCACATGGTTATGGGAAAAGGCATGAACAACCAGGGCCATAACATACACTTTCTTCCTCACTATGCAAACTGGTGAGTGGAGATTTCATCCTGTCAGGGTGCAGAGACTCCAAGCAGTGGTCAGGCAAATCTGCACCCACAGCTAATTTCAAATGTAATTAACATTTACAAAAGAACCACACTTATCACTCAGATACCCTGAAATGAAAATAAAGCTTGGAACATTTGCATGCATGCAGGTACATTAGCTTCAAGTCTTGTTGGCGATTGCAGTGCTTTATTTTGCACAGTGCTGTTTGGGGCGACACTCTTCCATTGATTGGCTTGTTATCATGCCGCTGTGGCTGCACCTGAATAGAGATGCACTTGATTTGGCCCATTACCTGACACACTTGCTGAACTAACGGGAGAGATTTGGAGAACAATGTGCAATGATTCACACTGAATGTCATTGTTTTGTAAAGCACATCATAGATTAGGATGTTTTGAGCGATTTGAGGTTTTTGGCTGTTCCATGATGCCATATTTTCATAACACCATAATTAGTATTCGTGGACATTTTTTCATATATAGAGTAGAGACCAGAAATTGTCGAGGACTATGAATAAACATGCGCTTACCCCATTTTTGACATTTTGAACTGCAATGAAATGTACACTGTGTGCAATTTTGTGTGTATAATTGGCAATCTGGAGAATAGTTATTGCTGAAAAAATGTATCATAATTTTAACCACATCTTCACAGGCCCTAGTGAATTGCAAATCATTTTGTGTACAAAATAAGTCTGTCTGCAAACGCTGGTTTTATAGTCTCCGCTGTGTTTTCTGTCATTTGTTGTATTGAGCGGTGGACTACAAACACTTCTGTGTAGAGCATCAGAAGAGCAGAGTGTGCATCAGTAAATCAATATCTCACTTTATAAGACTGCAGACAGATGGGACCAAGCACAGCATTCACCTGGTACAGTAGAATATGATAGATGCACAACAATATACCGTATCATGTTATTTGTTCAAAGTTTTTACCTTACAGGCTTTAGTAAATGTTTGTGTCATTTTAACTCGCATTCATGCATTAATGCTTTAAGACATATGTAATCTGCCATGTTTTAGTGGGTTTTTTTAATGAAGTACATTGAGGTGCCTCTGCGTATGAAAAGCGCTATACAAACAAACTTACCTTGCCTTGCCTTGCCTTGTGCAACGGGGGCCTTACACAGTATCGGTAGCACTGAGCTATCACACTGGTCCTTTAGCTCAGCGTTATCGTGCTGTGACTCCCTAAACTCCTAAACTGGAACGTTGACTAAGAGGTGGCGGGTTCGAGCCCCCACTCCTAAACTGGAACGTTGACTAAGAGGTGGCGGGTTCGAGCCCCCACTCCTAAACTAGAACGTTGACTAAGAGGTAGCAGGTTCGAGCCCCGAATGGCGTACACAGGAACACCTCAGTTACACTTGACATGCCTTACATTCAGACACCTACAAATGCACACAGTTTCTTTGGTCAAGTGTTTTTTTCTACCTGTGCTGTACATTGCTTTCAAGAGTCATGAATGTGAGAACCTCCATTGTATTAAGTGCAGGCCTGCAGTTGGACAGCCCCCTGTGGAGAGAGGGGGGCAGCCCCTGCGGTGGCCAGTCAGCAGGAGATCCCCTGGGCGCCAGGCAGCGAGGGGCCCTGCGTTTGATGTGGCACTCTGGCTTTTATGTCGACAGAAGGCCTTATCCTCTTTCCCTCTCTCTTCCTCTGTCTCTTTCTCTCTCTCTCTCTTTCTGCCCTTCTCTCTGCCTCTGTCTTTCTCTCTTTTTCCTCACTGCACTCCCTCTTTCTCTCTCTGTGTGTGTCTCTCTCTCCCCCTCACTCTCTCTCTTTCCCTTCTCCCTTCTCCCTCTCTGTCTCTCTGTCCCCGTCTCTCTCTCTCTGTCCCCGTCTCTCTTTCTCTTTCTCTCTCTCTCTCTCTCTCTCTCTCTCTCTCTGTGTCTCTCTCTCACACACTCCCTCAATCTCTCTCTTTCCCTTCTTCCTTCTCTCTGTCCCCGTCTCTGTCTCTCTGTCTCTGTCTCTCTCTCAGGAGTGCGTTCCACCTGGGAGGGGTTTCTAGGCCCGGTGGTGCCTGCTCATCTCAGCAGGGTGTCGTCCCTGTCGGCCCCCGGCGTTGCCCTCATGGCTGGAGACTGGAAGGAGCGAGGCCCAGCTGGCGGTGAGTGAGCTCCTTTGATTTTCTTTTCACAAGTCGAGTTGTTGAAAGGGCTTCGCCCCCTGGTCCACTTTCGAAGTGAACCATTTAGGATTATTACTTTCCCAGTGACTTTTATACATGGGTGGTTGACGTTTAAGGGCGTAACGCAAAAGGAAAAAAAATCCTGAGAAAAAAGATGGATAAAAATTAGAAAAAATAGAAAAAAATAAAGCACTCAGTGGTCTGAGGAATTTCACCTTATTTTTGCCATTTTTGGGAAAATGTGTCTTGCATCAACACATTGCATAGGCATGTCACACCGCAGGAAAATGGAGTCACACCACAGGGAATTCACTGCATTATGGCCATTTTAATCCTTTTGTATACATGACTGACATCTGAGCTCATGCTAACTTGATAATGATATTGTGTTTAATCTTAATATGTGTTTTCATTTATAAAAAACTTTTTTTTCCTCCTCTAAGATTAGTCACACCACAGGACACCATAAAATGAACATAAGCATTGCGCGACAGAAAGATTGCAATATGAAGACATATTAAGAGGTCAAGAGTAGTGTTGCACCGATACCGATACCAGGTGGTGGTATCGGTATTGGTGAGTACCAACAAATAGGGCACCTATACCATTTACAGGTGCTTGTATGACACTTTAACAGCCATGAAATTAGTTATTCATGTTATTTAAAAAGTATAAAACGTTTTACTGAATTCACTTTGTATTAGTCTTTTTCCTGTTTCACAAAGGTAGGCAGCAGCCTGACAAAGCCATGCAATGATTTTACATCCAAATAGTATGCACTACAGCCCTTCATATATATACATTTCAAATAGGTGGTATCGGTATCGGCCGATACGGCACAGCCAGGTATCGGGTATCGGTATCGGGGCCAAAAAATGGTATCGGTGCAACACTAGTTAAGAGTCACCTTAAACTTCCACAGCACTCTCCAATAAATGAGGTACTGACTGGTTAGGAGCCAGTCTTTAAGACCCTTGTAGTTGGCCTTTCAGCTGCCCATTCACAAACATTAACATACATGTCACCCTACAGGACGCAATTTGTGTTATGAAATTGAACTTGTAGTTAATGTTACTGTCTTGAGTTTTTTCACATTCACATATCTTAATATAAAATTAATATTTATGCAATCATGCCACATGCTTCATACATTATTCAAAAATTTGTTGGTTAATTTATATATATATATTATATTCCAGGTTTCATTAATGTTACAGTCACACCGCAGGATATTTGACATATAAACCTTTACATAAATCTTAACAAAAATGTTTCTTCTCATCTAAGACTAATATGAAACATAATGTACCACATCTTCTTTCATTGACATATGTTTTTAAAAGGAAAAATAACAGTTTTGTAGGTTTTTAACCAATGTAACGAAAAAACAAGGCGTCACGTCTCCCACCCACATGTATGTGTACTGTATAAATATGTGTAAATACATACAGTAATGTCATGTACATTCACATTGCTATTGGTGGTGATGTCTTTCTCGTATTCATAGGTCGTGTTTTGTTGTTGAAGGTCTCTTGTAGTGTGTGAAAGTAAAACCCCTCAGGGGGCAATTCAACAATCTAATATCTACAGGTATCCAATAGCGCACATAGTTACTGTCTGAGAACATTAGCAAGACATGTGCACCTGTTTTTGAACACAATTATCTAATCAGCGAATTGTGTAGCAGTAGTAGCGCTTATCAAAGGATGCATCACAGCTACTCAGTGCCGTCATGCTGCAACAAGCCCTGAAATTCAATACATCTTCACATGAACCATCAGAATGGGGTACAGTGTGATTGCAGCGCTTTTGAGGTGGTGTAAATATCGACTGGTTTGACTACCTCATTATTTTCCAATCTCCTGGGCTTTTCAACAGTTTGCACAACAGTTTTTTAAGTGCTTACTGAAAGAGTGAATAAAATATGTTCTTAGAACCAACTTGTCGGATGCACATGCCTTGAATTTTAGAAGGGTAGACAAAATATCCATTTATTTTTTCGTTCTATGTTCCATTCCACTACACCTTTTTACTAAAGATATTTGGAACTCAGCTCTCTCAGATCATCATGTGAGTCGTGAAATCCACCACCCCAACAGTTCAAAATTTGAGTGCCTCAGGTTTTTCAGCTCCTGTTTTTTCCCCTGCTTGCTGCTTGCTCAAAACATGGATGTGCATTGTAATGACTCCACCTTCGCAGAAATTGAGTGCCTGGCTGGCTCATAGAAATGTCCATGTGCATGAAGGTAATTGGGTTACAACAGCAGAAAAGCAGGCCATATTTATCCTGTCCTCCAAGAACAGCTGGCACAAGCTGGCCAACACTGCCCAGGACTGGAAAAAATCTGGTGGTTATTCCAGAAAACGGGCTTAGTCACTTTATTTGTTAACTTGTACAAGTTTGACACATTCTAACAGAGGTGAAAAGGGGGCTAGCTGCAGGACTCTTCTTTTAGGAAAATTACCTCTTATTTATGTGGATTTCTGCTGAGGTGCAAGGATGGAGGGGAAGCTTGTTTGGTGCCATCAGCATGACTCCACACATCCCCACCCTGCCTTTTCATCCATGCTGGCAGCAGTGGTGTGTACTGTAGATAGTGGCTTCTTGGCACACTTTGGACATACTGATACCACCTCATTGTCTTGGATATTACTGCTGACTACATGCATCACCACTAATGATTACTTTCAGCATAATAATATGACATGTCACAAAGCCAACAGAAATGTACAAGCTCAAAGTTAAACTCTTTCAACTAGCATGAGCGTAAATTCAGTGTTTATCATCTAATGAACAGCACTTTTCGAATCCCCCAGATCTTGCTCTGTGCTTAATGCTGGTGATGTCAGTGATCAATTCTTCACAAATGAGCTGCAAAGAAATGTGGCATTTTTGAGAGCAACATGAGTTATTGTAGTACCCCTAATGAAGGGAGTGTCTCGCTCAATTTTAAAGTATCATTTGTTTGTGCAAACTATTATTGTCTCTTAGAGTGTAGGATACGGGAGCGCGTGCATGATTCGTTCATGAATGCGTTAACGTGCGTATTTAATGTCAATTTCGCGCGCGTTGGACACGGCACGTGCGTCAGGTGCGATATCTTCAAACTCGCTGGGGGCGATCGTAAGAAAGACTGCAAAGTTCCACGCGTGCGCTTCTGATGAAGACGACAATGTCAGCAACCTTTAAGAGCATCTCATTGATTTTGTCTGAAATTACAAACATTTGCGATCATACTTCCTTATTGCACTTTGAAAAAGGAGCGTGCAAATATAGGAGCAGTAGCAGTATTGTTTCCTTGCCCAGGGAGCCCCTAGCCTATTTTTGTATTTTTGTTTTCCTTGCTGTCTGTGTTCCCAATTTCCGCATCGCAATGCTGCGTGCTCTCTGCCCCCTGGATGATACCGCCAGTATTTTGCGTCTTGGTCAACTGCTTTTAAAGCAAGCATGTGCGATCAGCCGCGTGTCCTGACGCGCGCAATTTGCGGCAGACCTTAACCAGTTTGTCATTTTTGATGTGTGAGAGGAGGGCTGTGTCACTTTCAATTCCAGTAGGCTACATTTTTAATGCATTAAAAGAAGTAAGGCATGGAAGATCTGTGTAATACAATATAATTTCCAGTCCCTCATCACCCTGATATTAACCAATTTTAATACATCTTATTTTAGGATTCTTATGCAGTGCATGAAATAGTGTGTTCACTAAAATGTAGGTTTGTCTTATACTTGTGACATGTACATGTAAAAGTTTTTATCATCCAGCATTCTCTTTGGCAGCTCCACAGATGAGAGAGCTGGTGGTGTTTATTAAAGCCTAAATGCCTCATGATGTGGTTTGCACAGGTCACCTACATTTAAGGTCAGACAGGGGAGTATGTGTACCTGCTTCCCCAATGCATTTAGGGAAGATCTATTGATCTACGTTGTCCTAACGGCACATTGCGTTATTTAATGCTGCAAGGCACAGTAGTAGGCGTAAACAGCTATTCTGACATTTGTTTTCACACACAAGGCTTACAGATACACTTTGTACGGTGTCCCTCACATCCTCAACAGCGTGTACTGACACAATACACAATGAGCGCATGATCGCATGTAGTCCTCATGCTGCATGGAGCGTCCTCAGCAAACAAAGGCAAAAGCAATCTGCAGTCTTTTACAAAGTGACACTTAAGTGGCCGGGGCAAGACATCGCTGGATGCCAAGGACTGGTTTGGACTAGATTAGTCATGTTGTAAGTGGAAGTGCTTAGGTGATTTTCCGCTACTCGTGTCGTGAGGACGAGGAGGGAGTGTGATGTTGCATAATACACATCTCTGCCCTCATCCCTCACCTCCTCTAATGGCAGACTTCCACCAAAAAAAACAAATCCTTCAAAAAAAAATGAATGCATCTCTTTTTTTTCCTTCCCATCGGCACCCCATCTCTCTCTCTCTCTCTCTCTCTCTCTCTCTCTCTCTCTCTCTCTCTCTCTCTCTCTCTCTCTCTCTCTCTCTCTCTCTCTCTCTCAGTACACATGCACAGCATAGCCCTGCTATTTGGATACCATTAGCCGCATGCTTTACCGCCTAATCCTCCTCTTGTCATCTCCTCTATTCTGTAGTCAAGATTCTCAGCAAAAAAAGTCTTTTGAAATCAGTGGCTGACTCGGGGGATTTCATGGCCCTGTAGAATGGAGTGCTTTTCTCAGACCTCTTAGTTTGTTTCCCAGGCAGAGTGCATGGAATTTAGATTAGGGTTTATATTTATTGTACCTTATTTGATTGGAAACAAGAAATCAAGAGATGTTCAGCATTCCCTGCCCTGTTTATGCAGTAGGAATAGATGCATTTTTTAAATGCGGTGCTGGAAAATGTTAGCCTGGCTCTCACACAGACCCTTCGTGCTTCGTGCATCTTCGTTAAGAGCCAGGTTAGGAAAATGTTGCTGCTTGCTTGTCTTTCGTAGTGTGGTAGGACGGACGGGGGAAGGACACACCGTTGTGATGAAGTGCTTTGTGAAACGATTAATTTATAGCAATGAAATATATTGATTTTGCACAGCTGTCTTATAAGGTGTCTATTTGAGTCTCTCAGGCCCTCATGCTGATATGATATATTTGCAGTACTGCCTGGAGATTTCCTTCATTACAGTCCCCCCTGGGGAAACTGGAGACTAATAAGAGTATGTGTGTTGGGGTGGGGATGTATTGATTCCTACTAGAGGATGACATTTTTCGGGAATTCCCGTGGGTCCCGCGGGTCCCGTGGGATTCCCGCGGGATGGGAGTCAAAATTTTAAAGATGAACGGGAGCGTGCAGGAGCGGGAATAAAGATGAATGGGAGAGGGCAGGAACGGGACAAAAATCAAAGAGAGCAGGAATGCTCGCTTATTTTTTTCATTAAAAAGCCTTGTTTTCTTGATGAAACGGGAGTGGGATTGATTTTGAGTGGGAGTGGGCAGGATTGGGAAACATTCTTTTCAGGAGTGGACGGGATGGGATTTGTTTTTTTTACTCCAGTCCGGGATGGGACGGGATGGGATTTTTTTTCTGGCACCGGGATGGGACGGGAGTGAACTCCCGTGTCATGCTCTAATTCAGGGGTGTCAAACCCAAATTGACTGAGGGCCAAAATAAAAATCTGGAACGAAGTCGCGGGCCGAACTCAACATTTATTTTAAAAAATTGACTAAAATTATGCGTACATATGCTTCATACTCATATACATTTCACACACACGCTTTCCTATCATGTATGGTAGTTCAAATGTGTCTGGACATCCTATGACACACCATATTTCATGTTCAAGTCTTGTTACGGTATGCATTAATGGTGCATGTGGGCCAACTGCAATACAGATTTGAAATGATATCGCGGGCCAAATAAAACGGCTCCGCGGGCCAGATTTGGCTCCCGGGCCTGAGTTTGACATCCCTGCTCTAATTCCTACTGCAATGTCTCCTTTGTCCAATCTTTTACTTACAATCGCACAGAAAACAGGCATTGCTAATTATTTGCTAGTCTCACAGCCTCAAATAATAATAAGCCAATTTGACATTTTTTTCCTCCTGGCTTGCATTTTTGATCTGATTTGAGAGAGAGTTCAGAGTAGACAGTAGATTGATGCCTAGATGCATATGAATGTGATTTTCAATGCCAACCATTCTCTTTTCATTCACTTATCGAGGGTACAGATCATTCTTTCAGCATCGAAATGATGAACACCTGTTCTTTGGTCGTGGCATTTCGCATATAAGTGGTTTAATGAACGATGTCTCAGATATGTTTTTTGTTGTTGTTGTTTAACTCGTATCCAAAATCAACACCTGTTTTGCTGTCGATTTGTAGAATTCAGCTTCATCATAGTGGCCAGATGGTGGAAAGGTATCTCTCCTCTGCTAACGTACTCTCAGGCAGTAGGCGAGGAATGACAATGACCACTGGCCTAAAATGCCAGTATCAATACATGAGCATAAAAAAATACTACCTTCCTTCTTTATGAACAGTTGTTCCTCTACTGCAATGGTTCCCAAACTTTTTCAGAGGGGACTCCCCTTTTGGCGACTTCTAACTTTGCAGTGAGGGGCGATTTTTCCCAGTATTAAATCTGACATCTTTTATATACACACAGACAGTCTGCCTGCTTATGTTAAATTCCAGAGACTAGCACTCTGGCTGATTAGAGCTGGCGCATTTTCATTTGAATTATCATGTATGATGATGATGATAGGTTAATTATCAGGGGTCAATCAAAGAAGAGGCCAATTTAATGATAACATTATTATGTGACAATTTAAACAGACTTAACAGGCAGAACACTGGAAAATAATTCAAGGGGGCTCGGAAACACAAGCACAAGATTAATTGTAACCGTCACGTCACATATTGAACATTTGCAATAGCAGAGCTAGTGTGAGTTGGTGTCATCCTTATATTGCTAGTGTGACACCATGATGAATATGAAAACACAATTTATGTGCGTTCAGAGCGTGTCTGCACAAAAAATACAACAAATACAAATAATTCAGTGTCTGTAACTAGCACATGGTAATTGTGATGAGAATAAAATTGAATTTATCACTGTGGTATATAACTACTGACTGCCTAATTATAATCATCAGAATGTCATCAACTGGAGGAAAAAAATGACCAAATGGTTAGATATGGTTAAAGTAAAACTTAGGTTTCTCTTTTACTTCAGACATGTAAAAGTTTGATCTTTTACCTGACATGTTTCGATGCTATAGCTTCCGTCTTCATCACAGGGTCACATGGATGTTATCTTGCCGTGCTTTAAAATCAGTTGTTGTGTTGTTGTGGAGGTGTGACCTCCTTGTCAATAATGACAGGTTGGTCACACCTCCTGCTGTTAGAGTTGTCCTCGTAGGACGGTTAAATTTAAATGTCTTTGTCTAAATCTATGCCTGTGTCTATGTCTATCTATGTCTGTGTCTATGTCTATCTATATCTATGTCTGCTAAATGTAAAGTAATGTCTACACAAACACTATGATGATAAGTGACAGTTCCATATTGCCATATTGACTATGATGTATGAGTTTTAACAGTGTTAATGATAAACTAAAGTAGGGGGAAAACAAGGCCAGACAAAAGGTGTCACTCTTAATTTTGACCTATTTCCATGAGAAAACAATGCCTTAACAAACAGAAGGACTGGTAATTGATTAGGTACACTTCATTACTTAGTGATGAGTCGGGGATGTGGCAATGCATCCTAAAACTGTGCGGTTGAAGCTAACATTTCAGTTGAGACGTTTTTTTGGTTGAATGTGTAGCTGTTTGTTTATAAGCCGCATATCATTAGCTGCATTGCTGACGTCAACATTGTCTTCTCAGGTTTACAAGAAAAGAGAAAATATGGGATGAGAGTCTAGCAGTGCTGCACTTTTACACTTTTACTCCAAGAACTGAAGGGCTGCCGTTTAAATTTAAAAGTGCACTGTGCAGGAAATGGTCAAAAAAGGTACTGCAACTATGCTGCTCATTGAAAGTGGGTTGCCTATTGCCAAATTAGATCTTTTCATGACAGTTTACTAAGTAATAAACTAATATTTTCTAGTATGGCCCAAGTACAGTAATTTTTGCTGCTAAAAATGTCTATTTCTGGAAATTCAAAATGGTGCACCATGGAGAAGATCCCCCCTTTCATCTATGAAAATTGCAATTTTCCCAGTCATTATGAATACATAGAATTTGATGGTGGTGGTAAATATTCATGAAAAAGGTAACATTAGTGAATGGGCAGCATGAATTCTGGAAATAAACAAATACAAATCTTACACAGTGCACCTTTAATGTCTGCCATTCAGGTGATGTACGTACGTAGTTCAGCAGAAGGAAACCTGGAGCTGCAGTTTTGAAACGTGTGCTGAGTTTACGTTCAAGGGTTTACACCTACTTAACACATAATGAGCTGCTGATTGGTAGAGCAGCAGAGTGCTGAGAGGGCTCTAATTAGACTTGAATGATCCTTCTCGACACCTTGCTAAATGAGCATGTCATTTCCGATGAAGCGCTAGGACAGAAATGCGCTCTTGCTGTACCATATGGGAAACACACGGGGGGAAACACTCCTCTTACCCACCCCAACACACACACACACACACACACACACACACACACACACACACACACACATGCAGGCACACACACACACACACACACGTGCGCGCGCACACAAAGCATGAGCGGAGGGAAGAGGGGTATTGTCTTATTAACAAGATGGATTAGTGTTGACTTCTCACATTAACAACATACACACGCATGCTAATGGAATCCCCCAAGTATGTCATAAGCGTGTCTGCTCTTCTCCAAGTATGTCATAAGCGTATCGGCTATTCTCCAAGTATGTAATAAGCGTTTTAACAAAGGATGGCTGGTAGCTCAAGAAGTTGCCGTGTCTTCACACGTATATTGGGTGCTCTTGGATGAAGGGGGTCAGTCCATTCAACTAAAAAGGATAATCCAGGCAACTCCAAGTAAATAACGAGGAAGTGAATTAAAAAGCCTTAATTAATAACTCATAGACCACACATGTCATAAGCAGGTCTTCTGGTTCTTCTCCCTCTACTTGCAGGTAGGAAGCTGAGGCTGGATCTGGGGAAGCGTCCGTGTAGAAGAGCGCTGGTGCTGCATGCAGACCAGAAGATGGAAGACAAAACAGTGGTAACAGTGGTGTGTAATCCTCCCTCTCCACCGTGTCCTTAGCACACTGGTTCCCAAACTGGGGGTCGGGACCCCTTAGGGGGTGTCATGGAGGTACTGAAGGGGGGGTCATGGACAAAAAGGGACATTGCATAGAAATGGTAAATCCACAGGTTAGCATCTAACAGCTGACATAAGTCCATAAATTGATTAATAGCAGTATTCACTTGTATGCTTAATAGATGTATTTGCTGTTCTATTCATGGAAAATCTAGTAATATTAAGGGACAAAAATGCCTTAGGCTGCTATTGCCAGGCTAAGACTATGGTGGGTGGGGAGGGGTCGTGAACATATTCCAAAGTCCAAAATAAAAGGGGGTCCCTGCTGAATAAGTTTGGGAACCACTGCTGCCTTAGCATTTATCTTGACTTTTTAGCCTTATCTAGTCAGCAGCAGAGTGAAAGCAATACGATCATTTTACATGCCCAAGTTGTTCAGATTTCTTTTGCTTACTCAGATGGTTGCACAAGGGCACCTTCAGGGTTTTGTATGCAGTGGAAAATCAAATGGGGTTTCATTAAAGGATTGTCTGAAGTTTAGTCCAATGAGGTTTAATAATTACTTCCTTATCAATATTCCAGAATAAAAAACGACTTTTAGGTAACTGCATTATTTAGAGAATTGCCAATTGGAATATAATTTAAAAACCTGTTCTGTAATTCATTACAAAGGAAATGCCAGACTACCCCAATGGCATAACATTCTTACCTCCCACACACATACACAATCTCACAGACACAGACACACACACACACACAATCTCTCTCTCTCACACACACACACACACACACACACACACACACACACACACACACACACACACACACACACACACACGCACATACACACACACACACACACACACACACACACACACACACACACACACACACACACACACACACACACACACACACACACACACACACACACACACACACACACTGCAGGCTTGCATAGAGAATCAGAGATAGTGATGGGGGTGGTCATGCATTACAAGAATAATTGCTGCCTCTCTGTCTTTTTCAGTGATTGTGTGTGTGTGTGTGTGTGTGTGTGTGTGTGTGTGTGTGTGTGTGTGTGTGTGTGTGTGTGTGTGTGTGTGCGTGTGCATGTGCATGTGTGTGCGTGCATGTGTGCGTGCGTGCGCATGGGTGCGTGTGGCTGCATACGTACATACTGTACATGCGTGTGCGTGTTTTTGTGTGTTTGCTTGGATCTGGGTGTGTGGGAGGTGATCTTCTGAACAATTTATCACAGAGTAATCTCTTTTGTGTATTTTGTCTATCGGCCTAGTGCGCTGTTTGAAAGTAAAAGTTAATTGAATGCTCAGACAGCAAACACATCGCCTCAGGACGTGCACTTAGGGGATATGACACACAACAATAACCTTCTCTGTCTGTGTTAAACTGTCTAATGGGTGTTCTGCGCTGGCTGTCTTTATGCATACACACAAATATTACATGTTTGTTTACCAAAGCATGGAGTCAGGTTCCTTTAATTTTAGCATAAGAGTGCATGAGTGCAAAACGTCTGCCAAGTGTCCCCATTTGTCATGGCATCTGTCATAACAGTGAGATCATTTTGTGCACTCGTGTGGATTGTAAAGTCGTTATTATCTTCGGCGTCTTTGTTGTGTCTTGAAATCAATAACTGCATGTACAGGAGTGTAGAGCTCAATAAATACACACAATATGGGTATCGATCGCAGCACAGTTTGATTTTTTTTTTAATCATCCAGACAATATCAGTCGTATTCTGTTGACATTCCACTTCATCTCACACGAGAATGGTATGCCAGCTTAAAAAAAAAGAAAAGAAAATATGATTGAATGACCCAGACATTGTATGATGCAGACACTTTGTACCAGACTGCACACAGCACAGGTTTCGAACGAATGCTATGACCAATTTTAGGTTGTGCTACTTTTGTGACTTTTTTTCCCCCTTAGAGTGAGATCTTTTTTAAGAGTGTGTCTTTGAGCGGTCGGTGCCATCTAACCCCCCTTCCCTCCGTTTGACTCGTGTGTGCAGGAGCAGCCCTTCAAGCTGGGCCTAGAGGAGCAGCGTGCCCCTAACGTCCAGCGGCCTGTGGCCTCCACACCTGTTCCTGGATCCCCCTGGTCAGTGGCAAGGGGCTCAGACCTCGTCTCTCTTCTTAATTAACTTCTAACTGTGTGTGTGTGTGTGTGTGTGTGTGTGTGTGTGTGTGTGTGTGTGTGTGTGTGTGTGTGTGTGTGTGTGTGTGTGTGTGTGTGTGTGTGTGTGTGTGTTGGGTGATTCACTCTTCTTTGATCTGAAGGGCAAACCTCCACAAGTCTCCCAGGAGAAAAGGACCAGCATTAGCAGTCCAATATTGAGCAGCACAGTACATAAGACTCCAGGGAGAGAAGAACAGCATTATCAGTCCAATATAGAGCAGCACAGCACATTGGGGATAAATAAAGTAGAATAAATATCACATCTGAGGGGCATTTTATCTGACTGACTCATAGACTCAAGCATCAGTTATTTAGCAGCTGGACCGGCTGTGGGAAGAAGTTGTTTGGGAGATGTGTGAGGCTTGATGCTTCAGTAACTTGTTCTAAGTGGATGAAGACAGGGCCGGATTATCCATAAGGGCCAGTGGCACAGTGTCTAGGGGCACCAACCATTTACAGCCAGTTAGGGGCACCACAAGATGCAAACATTACAAATATTGTTCATTAAGGGGGCACCTGCAAGGTGTAGTGTCCGGGGTACGGCAGTGTCTTAATATGGTCCTGGACGAAGCAAGAGCAGGGGATAGGCAGGATGGCTTGATGCCTTAAGAGCAAGGAGTAGGCAGGATGGTTAGATGCCTCTTTAATGTTGCCTTGGGCCTTGTGTGGATGGATGGATGGAGGATGGCACAAGTCTGAGCTAACAATTAGTTTTTGGCCAATTTCTTCTATGGTCAATTAATATTATAGTTTCTCCTCATTCTTCCAATTATTGGTTGCATTTTTTTCTTCATTTACAAATAACCGTGTTAAGCTGGGCTTACACTGTGCGACTTTTGCCCCGATTTTGCCCCGATTTGGCACTCGCACGACTTTTTGAGAGTCGGGCCGATTTCTTGCTCAATCGCAGGTCAATCGTGAGTCTCGCATCGTGCAGTGTACATGGGGTAACAACAAGCGATTTCGCCTCACGATCGTGCAATCACAGGGTCGCAAGAAAATCAAAACGGTTTGAAATTCTTGTCGTGGCTCGTGCGTAAATCGCACAGTTAAAGCAGCGCTACGTCCCGATTTGACACTTCACATGCACAAATTAATAGGGCCGTGCAATTCGCTGTTGAGCGCGACCTCATCTCCACCTCAGGTGCGCATGTTCCCTCCTTTGCAGATCGGGGAAACATGCCTGTCGCGTCGTACAGTGGAAGCATTTTGCTCGCATCCGACTGTCGACTCGTGTAGTGTGAGGACGTGAGTCGTGAGCTGAGAACTTTTAAACAGTGAAATTCCATCGTGCAGTGAGAGCAGATGCTTAAGACCCACGAGTGAAAATATCGCACAGTGTATGCTCGGCTTTACTTTGTGCAAACAAGAACAAATGATGAGGTTAATGGCTATTTAAATGTATTCATAATCCTTGTGCCTAACAAGATGTTATACTGCTATTCCATTTTTCACATCAGTTAAAATCATATCATAGTTGTAACCGCATCTGATGCAACTGATGTGCCAATGTCGTACCCTATAGAAACTGTCACACTTTTTTTTAAAACAAAACGGTACAGAAGGTACCAATCTGGCAACACATGCAGCTGAAGAGGAGTTAGTGTGGTAAAAGTGTAAATGAAATGTCACCACTGGTTTGTCATGGCAGGTATGAAGACGTTTTAAAACAGGCCTCCTCTGATGTGCTGTGCGTGCTCGTGAATGTGCCGAGGATGGAGTGTTGTTCCATGCCAAGAGTAAAATGTGGAACAGTAGTGGGATAAAACACTCACAGCCAGAGAGAGAGAGAGAGAGAGAGAGAGAGAGAGAGAGAGTGCGTGCGTGCGTGCGTGTATCCTCCCTTCAGATGTCCTGAGTAATCTGAAAATGGGGTGCTCCAGTTGTCTCTCTCTGCAATGCTAAGATGTAACAGTTTTCTCTCGGCTTGATTTGTATCGGAATAACTAATCCAATTTAATTCAATCCAGTCCCCTGCCATGCATAGACTTTCCCCATAGACTTGTGCCTTATAGATGTGTGTAGCGTCCCTGCTTGGCTAAATGGATGAGGCATGGAAAGGGGTTGACTGCCAGAATTCATTGTAATATCTATCAAATGTTCTATGTATACATGTAGTTTACAGACATCAGCTTCTTATACAGATGTCAGCTTCCTATTTATATGCATAGCTGTATCTGTTTGATGGATACACACAAATCCAGAGGCTTTTGGATGGTAGTATCTATCTGTGTATTATGACCATGTTGCTGGTGAAAACAACACACAGTACACCCTGCTCCTGTGAGATTGGAATCTGCTGGTAAGGAGACCTTGGCTGGTTGCCGTGACATGGGCATTACTCCAAAGACCTAGAGTGTTGGGGTTAATACCACCCAACCTTGTAACCGGCTGGTGTTTGTTACCTTCATCCTGTAAGGCTTTTTGGTAAATACAGACCTAGACTACAGCATCAGTCTGAGACAGTGATGGCTGACCTGGATATGGAAGTTACAGTACCCAGTAAACAGCTGAAAATGTAGCCCAGATATGCTTACACATGCTGAAAAAATAGAGGAACACACACATTGCAACTCTGAACGGAGCTTAGGTGCATTTTATTTCTCCAAATGTACATTTCAAAAGTAAAAGTGTGGTGGTAGCTGACCGGCTATATCTTTGGAAACCATGCAGGGGAGAGAAAATGAATGTTAATAAAACCTGTGGCTTGGGATTCACCCATTCTTGAAAGAGCTATTTCCTGTTGATGATTTAACACTGCCCAACAAAAAGTGCATTTCACATTGGATTTTTTTCAAGAGGTTTAGCTTGACATAAGACAAGGTCTTCAGATGTGAGCAACTGAATAAGTAAATTTGTTTAGAGAAAAACAACACTCTCGACTACAATTCTTGCATTCCCTTTATTTATCAGACGCTGAAGATGGCTTAGGCCGAAATGTCTGTCTAGATGGTCATGCTATTTTTATAAATAAATTCAATATTTGCAGTGGAGAACGGCTTTTCTCTGAACATTCCATATCGGAATGGACAGGCATTTGGGCATGTTAGAATGCTTAATCAATTTGTTACCCTGGGTCATGCCATTTTAACCATGAAACTGAGTATAAAAACAATGATGAGGAATTATTTTCTATTTTGAGAACACAATCTAAATATAAATGCCGCATTCAACCATGTAGTTTGTTTGTGTAATAAGAAGCAATGTCATGGGCTTTCTAAGCAAGTTAGGAGATGAATTAAGGGCTTTGCAGATAATGAGGTGGGCTGCTGTGACCTAATGGTTAGGGAGTTCATCTTTGGAGCAGAGGGTTGCAGGTTCGAATCACACACACACACACACACACACACACACATTCACTAACAACCATCCACAGTCAAATAGGTTTCATTTTTCCCCCCTGTGTTGAGGACTTTCGAATTTTGTATCTTGCTCAAAGGCATGGCACTTTTGCACACCTCTGTAATTTGGCTAGTGTGTAGGATACTACACCGGTGAGCTTGTCATTCAAGTGTAGAAAGGATCCCGCACACTGTCCATTCTAAAGACGCGGAAAAGCTTACTGGTGAAGTGGACACTGTTCCTTCCAAAAAGACCAAGGAAATGATTGTGGAGTTTAGGAAGAAACAGCCGAAGCATCACAAACCCCTCTCCATCGGGTCAGAGGTGGTGGAGAGAGTCAGTACTTTCAAATTTCTGGGAGTGACCCTGGCGGAGGACCTGTCCTGGGGCACTCACATCGCCTCTGCTGTTGGGAAGGCCCAGCAGCGCCTTTTGTACCTGAGGAAGCTGAGGAGCTACCACATCCCCAGACCACTGCTGGTGAACTTTTACAACTGTGCCATCAGCAGTGTTCTGACCTATGGGTTCCTAGTGTGGTTCTCTAGCTCCTCCAAAGCAGATCAACAGGCACTCCAGCGTGTGGTGAAAACAGCAGGGAAAATCACTGGAATGCCTCTCCCGGAGATTAGTACCATCTACACCACACGCTGTCTACGGAGAGTGCAGAACATCCTGCGTGACAGCCACCATCCTGCCTATCATTTGTTCCAACGGCTACCCTCAGGTAGAAGGTACAGGTCCCTTACGAGCCGCACTAAAAGACTGACCAACAGCGTTTACCACCAGGCCAATAGACTTTTGAATTTGCAGGACTGCTGAGGAACATTACTGTCTTAAATGTTATCCATCTATCCTTTGGACATTTCTGTGTGTGGGTGTGTGTGTTGTGTGTGTGTGTGTGTGTGTGTGTGTGTGCGCGTGCGCGCGCGTGTTTGAGAGAAAGAGAGGGGTCGGGTGTCGAGTATTATGCACTTAATCTCTGCTGCACTTTAAGTGGGATGGGGGGGCTGGGGGGGTCAAGCACTGCAACCTTTTTTTTTTGCACTTTACTTGGAAACCTGCTGCTACTAAGTTTTGTACCCCAAACACAATTTCGTTGCCTTTTTGACAATGACAATAAATGCTTGAATCCTTGAATCCTTGAATCTTTTTTACACTAGGAATTCTGGAGCCTTAGGTGATACAGACTGGAAGGTTTTAGGGCTTGGGGGCCTCTACCCCCCCCCCCATTTTTTTTTTCATTTTCACTGACGTGTGCCTTCATTCCACAGGGGCACTGGTACTCTCTTTGTGCCGAACAGCTCAGCATACTGTACAGCGGACGTACTGTAGTGCATCTAGTTAGACACACTGCACCACGTAGCATTATTCAGTGCATCTAGTTAGCTCTGCTTCCTCTACTCCCCACGGACAGGCCTGCAGTTACATCATTGCGTGGAACGGAAGAATTGTTGCAGCTTAAAAACAAACAAAAGCCAATTAGAGGAGTGTGTATGCAGCTATAGCAGAATTTCTCTGTTGTAACTGTTATCCAAATGTTAACTTCCTGACGTCATTACTTGTACAGCACTGCACTGGGGTGAACTTTCGACACACTTTGTGTGTTAAATTCTGTGTGTGGATTAGTGCTTCGTAAGATTGCCTTAGATGAGTGAGGAATTTAGAGACAGAGGAAAACAGTTAAATATTTTTGCTTCATTCATGCCTATGGGGTAAATTACTACACATCTACCCTTGCAGGTGTGTCGTGTGGACGGGTGATGACAGGGTGTTCTTCTTCAATCCCACGATGCAACTGTCTGTCTGGGAGCGGCCCATGGATCTAAAGGATCGTGGAGACCTGGAGAGGATAATGGAGGATCCGCCGCACAAACGCAAGAAAGACTCATCAAGTAAACCTCATCACTAATCTGCATTTTATGGTCACGGTGTCAGACCACCAGTGTTGTATACTGTTGTATATCACATTTGTATATATAAAATGCCAATGCATTGACTTAACTGCAGAATTTATGAAAACCTAATACGTTAATGGAGGCATTTACTTTCGTTGAAGTCAACAAAACCAATTCATGAAACTTGCCTGCAAACGACTTAGAAGCCTCACAGATTAGCTAAGCAGAATTTGTCACGTGTGACTGGCTTTGTAAATATTAAATTAGCAGAGATCTTGTTGGGATGTTATTATCCGCTTCACTTGATCTCCCCGAAGGTTGTTCATCTCTATCGATTTAGCCTGTTTGAAGATTACACATTGATGACCTTAAGCAGTCAGACCTCACAGATCAAACAATCCATTCCGGTTTTATAAGCTTCATTGCTGGCACTATGCAGCACAGGATTTGACTGATGACGATGTGTGCTCAGTCATTTTAGGAAGAAATATGCTTAATCCCATGTGCTGCTCTGGGGTCAAGTGACGGCAATTATCTTCAGACTGCAATATGTTCAGCAGCATATGGCAATATTTTAACAGAAAATCACTCCAGTAGTCATATGTTGTATGTTTTGTGCTCTTCTATTTGAACATGCACATACAAGTCAGTAACTTGGGGGGAAAAATATCTAAATATGTATAATAATACACATTATTTTCTTTCCCACATCAAAAGGTCTGAAATCATTGTGTTTATACCTACTGTAGTTTGACCTTTGCCCTTGTGTATTTATCCACTGAAATTACATTTGGTCCCAAAGACACTCAAGTGGATGAGATAACACTTAATCAGTTGGTGCATGGAAAGTCATAAAAAGTTGGAATACCTGCATCCTTGTTGTAATTTATAATATATTATAATAATATATAATAATATTGCACCTACCGCCATGCAGGACCTATATCAAGAGAGCAGAGGCAGTGTGTGTGATACAATATGAGAAATTGTTCACATTTAGCTAAATTTGAAGCTTCAAAAGCACACAAGGCGTTTACTGTTTGGGTGAAACCAAACACACTCCGCTACTGCTTTGTTAAGGTTTTGTTAAGGTGTTGTTGTTTGATAGTTAATTATTTGAATTGTTTATTTGAAACATCCTACTGTAATAGAGAATGAGATATGTTATTGGGGGTATATTTTGGGGGAGGGGGTGCTTGGGGAAAAATGTTAACGAAAATGAGACTTGAGTTAATATTTATCTGATCAAATAAAAATTGGTGGACTCTTAGGACATTGTGCTTGGTGTATCTTGGTTGGTAAAATGGTCTGTACTGGTCTGTAACTGGAAACATATCTGTAATCATGCTGCTGTAACTAAAAATGAACATGTAGGCACCTCCTACATAACCCCTTGTATCTGTTTTGTAATAGAAGATGGCTTGACTTCTCCATCTGCTGATGACAATGATGAGGACGATGAGCACAACTCCAAAACCAAAAGGAACAAGTAAGATAATGTCTTCTCCTTTTTAAGTAGCATTAGCTATGTTTACATGGCTGTTGTTGATCTGATTACCAATGAAATAACTATACTCTACTATATTGGAATACAAGAATCACACATAAACACCCTGACCTAAAAATATATGTCTTATTAAAATAATAAATTGTATTGTAACGGGCGATGTAGTCTGTTCCGGTTGTCAGATATAAGGTTTTATTTTTAACATAGGTGTGACTATTTGTACGACTACTTGCGAACTGTGTGAAACAGATTATTCAAACATTTTGTGTCACTTTTGTAATAAACACTGCATTCAGATCAGACGATCGTATTAGGTCTATTCTGATCAGGGAAAACATGTCCATGTAAACCTATTGTTAACTCCATTGGATCAAAACCAAGCAAGTGTCTGCGAAAATGTTAGTTGAGCATGCTCTGCAAGTCACGGCAGAGACCTAGATTCTCATGATCGTGGTTGAGCTTTGAGCCAGTCCTTTGTACAATTTTGTCCTATTTAAGATACAGGGGTTGCTGTTATTTGATGTCTGAAGGTCTCATATAATTTGACAAAGAATTCAGTTTAATTCACCCAAATCCTCTATCCCATGGCGTCCTGTGTGGTGGTCCTCGACATCTGCTGTCTGCAGTAACATGTAACAATTTTCTGTGAAGCTGCGATTAATGTTTTAAAAGCAAGACCTTTGAAGTGAATCACTTTCCAGTAAGAAATTCACACTAAATATAGACTACATATGTGTACAAAAACATCTTTGGCATGGAATAGATGTGTGATGTATATGTACACAGAGGTCCCTTGGAATTTGAGAAGGCTCACACTTCAAAACAAGTTGGTCCCAGAGCATTAATTTTAAAGAAAGTTGTTTACATTATTGATAAAGTGGTTTCTCTGGTCTTACTCGTTAGCAAATCTGACATTGTTGGACTAACATTGATGTGGAAACGTCTGGTGTACCAAAGAGAGAATGATTAGTAATGCATGTTTAAGTTCATGGTTGTTGGCAGGTAATTCCCCACAGCAATATGCAGGGTGGCCCAAAACCTACACGGCACGATTGAAATGCATGGACCTTAGATTGTTAAACCAATACATAATATCAATGTAAATAGATAACGAGTACAAATATAGTGGTTGTTAGCATTTTGGCATGTAGGTTAATATCTTTGGACACCAGAGGGTTTTTGTTGTTAAACAACAAAAAGTGGGTAAGTATAATTTCTTTGGACTCTACAAATGTTAAAATACTGTATTATTCTCTCTTCTTCTCTTCACAGGGTAGAGGAACCTGGGGACAGTGGATTAAATGGCATTGGAAAGGAGTTGGGGACCCTCAGTGGAACATCATCGAGTCACATGATCCTCCCCTTGGAGCTCCGCAAAGCACACTTCAGAGACATGCTGCTCGAGAGAGGGGTACGTGTGCAGAACTTGCTACAGCTTACTGAAGTCACCAACTCTCAGCAAAAGAGGAAGCTACAAGTGCACCACCTCACCATGCATGTCATGTAAAATGAGAATGGGTGGAAATCGATGTGTCGATTCTATTGCTGCCGTGGACATCTTGATAGCTAGGCCTACATGTATATTAAAAATGTTGGCCTACAAAAGCTAATCAGAAAATGCGCCCTTTATAGATTGTGAGCACACAAGAATTAGTCAAAATCTGTTCATCTGGTTCAGGGGTCCCCAACCTTTCTGGGTCTGAGGGTCACCAAGGGCTACCCGAGGGCTACCGAGGGCTACTGAGGGCTACCCGAGGGTTTCTGAGGACTACCCAAGGGCTACTGAGGACTACCCGAGGGCTACTTTTGTTCAAAATCCTCTATTGTTGTCTTGGCATTATTTTCAAATCACTCTATTATTGAATGATAATTTACTTATAGCACTGATTCCTGAGAGTTTGGCAAAGACATGTCCCAGCAGTAAAGTGCTAATTCTGTTGAAAATAAACTACATTTTCATGAACAAAATGAATCCATGTAATGACCAAGGGGTCTGTTACACAAATGTACAGTTGTTTGAAATATTTAAATGTAATTTGATTACTTTTCATGCATACAGTATAAACCTGCCCACCCCCTGTAAAAACAGCTGTCCTAAGGACCGACATCAACATTCCAATTGAATTAAAATACAAAAAACACTGATGGAATTCAAAAATATCACCATGATGTGGAAGACCATATTGAAGTGGTTCTACAGATATGCAGATAGTGCGTGTAAAACAATATTCACTATTATTTTCTGATTGCTCAAAATCTGTCCAGCATATTAGTCACCACCGTCAGATTTTAAAAAAAAAAGACAATTTAATCAGGTATGCACAAGTTCATTGTCATTCCTGAGGACCCCTTTTCAAACCTTTAGCTCTACTGCATACTTCACCATCACTGAAGCTCCTGTAAGTTTACTATTTTCTCCTCAATTTCTTAATTTGTTTGGACACTGGTGCTGTCCCAACCATAAACTGTCAACACCGTCGGGGGTTTTCATAGTCTTATATTGCATTAATGTTTATTAATATATACTTTTTCAGAAGCAGTATGAAGCACTTAAGAAGCAGAGCGAAAAGGAAATGGCTAATAAGAACAAACAATGCATAATGTGTAAAAGAGTGGGTTTTTTTGTCTCACACCGTCAGATGTCACCACCGTCAGATTTTGTTCCGCTCATCATCTTGTTCCATATTTCATTAAATTGTGCCGGTTAATGAAACATTACCAGACATATAAGTAGTAATTGTGATCCAAACTTATACTCTAGCCTCAACTGAGGTGCATTTGGAGGGTTTTTAGTCACAAAACCTGACGGTGGTGACATCTGATGGAGTTCACAAAAAACATGTGTTTTACATGTTTTTGACACTTTTGAAGAATATGCTTACAATAAATATCCACAATTATGTTGAATTGTTGAAGCAATTCACTTTAATACACTAAACGTATTTTGTTACTTGCAATTCTGCATGGTGCTGTTGATAAAACCAGGAAAGAGCCTATTTTATGAAAAATGTAAAACATGGGGAGCTTGCCAATACATTTGCTGCACAGCCAAGACCTTAGTCTATGATAATACACCTCTATATTTTGGATCTGAACAACTTAAACCTGTTTTTCCCAAATTTTCAAGAATCAGTGACTTACTTCCCAGAGAATCTAACTCATGAAGAAAAAAACACACGCACAAACATACTGTGCACACACACGCCGTTGACTTGAGAGTGCTACTTGTTTTGCTAAATGTATGTAATAATTAGGCCACTTTCGCCACCCTCAGATTACTGTCACCACCGTCAGTTCTTAAGTCACCACCGTAGGAAGGAGTTTTGGAAATTTTGAAATGAATGTGCTTACAACATTTTCTTTAGGAGTTGTTGAATTATTAAAGTAATAGCAAATGTAAGCCTACATGAATATTTGTGAAATAACAAAAAATTGTTTGTTCTATTTAGGCGTTAAGTAAGCATTGTATGACGGTACTCATTTCAAAATTAGACCACATGGAACAGTATTAAAATAGAACAAAAGTGAATTTTCAACATTCAAAGGCATATATGTGAACCTAAAAATACACATAATCGCTTAAAAACTCCAGATACATATGCAACCAAATCAATACAATTTTAATTGCGTTTAATTGTATCTGACGGTGTTGACAAAAAACAAGGTAAGATCTGAGAAAAACCTGATTTCTGAAAAAAGTTAAAAATGGGGAGATTGGCCTTGTGCATTTCTGAAAAGCCAAGACCTTAGTCTTCGAGGATATACCATAATGTTTTGTAATTCACTTAGTTTTTTTCTTTCAATATTACAACCTGTTTTAGCCACTTTCTCAAGAATCAGTGATAGGTTATAAAGAATAAATAATCTCATATTTAAATCAAGAAAAGCATTAACTGTGACTAAAATATGGTAGTCACTGTTTATTAACATCCTTGGTGTGCACCCCAGAAGCTCCTTGGGGGCTACCTGTCGCCCGGGCACAATGTTGGTGAGACCTGATTCTGGGGTCCATTTCTCGATTCTTGTCATTGCTAACCGTCTTAAGAACGTCTTCAGACGTAACACCATTCCCTTGGATTTAATGGTGAGCGTCGCTGTCGAGAGAGAGAGTTGAGTCGCTCTTACGAAGGACGTTGCTAGGCCTACCGTCGTTAGCAAAGATGCTTTCGAGAATGCCACCCCTGATTGAATGATGTAGCGGAACCAAAACAAAAATCTGTAATGACATAGTACACATTTACAGGTGAATGACCAGGGAACAGTACACACATACATCCATGTACAGTACACACGTACAGGTGAATGACCAGAGAACAGTAGACAGCTACAGCCATGTACAGTACACCCCTACAGCCGGATGACCAGGGAAGAGTATGCCTGAGGCTCCTTCAGCCTAATGGAAGCTGATACTATCATGGTGTTATTATGCTGCAATGGTGTTATTGACTAGATTTAATACACACTGTTGCATAATTCATAGTGGTGTTAACAATATGTGATGCGATCTGGGAAAACCCTTCACATGGTGGGATTTTACATTTTTGAGATATCGTTACCATTTGAAAGTCAATTTCAAGCTCTTTCCAAAGGTGTTTTCGTTATTTTCATATCTTGTCTCTATCAAATGTTATACTTACCCAAAGTCAACTTAGTCGTTTGGAGGAATTCTGAGAAAAAACACTCTAAAGGTTGGGTATGGAGATTGTGGCCAGAGGAGGTATTACAACTACACAAGGCAATTGTGGCCACAGTGAGTATTGCAACTATGCAAGGCGATTGTGGCCACAGTGAGTATTGCAACTATGCAAGGTGATTGTGGCCAGAGAAGGTATTGCAACTTAGGAAAATGTGAGGTTGAGTATGGAGGATTGTGGCCAGAGTAGGTATTGCAACTATTTTTTTCTTTGATTTATTTACGTAATGTGTTTAGTTTTGAGTTTGAGTCAAAGAAACAACTAAGGAAACAAAAAATCCTTGTTTCAACACAGCATGGATAGCACATTATTATGGATAATTATTATGATCATAGTAATTATTATTAATAATATTATAGTTCTTGGGATACTGCATAATTGAGCCATTCTAAGTACTTGGGACACTCTAATCTCCAATGGAGACATTATTATGGTTAGCTTTTCATTCAGTTCTTGATTATCATTATCATCTTTCGTTTATTAGTTTGTAAGATTGTAATCCACATCAACACAATATAATGTTCCTAAACTTCCGCTGTGCAATAATTGACTTCTTTGTACAACTATAATTCAGCATAGTCCTAGTGACTATATAAGCAGGAAACTAGCTGTTCCTTTGGCAGATAGTTTTCTAGAATATGGACCAGTAATACAATTTGGAAGCAGTGTAGCCTCCTGATACGATGCTCCGGATGCCTCACTGATGGTGGGAGATACCGGCAGGACAGTTTTTTGGTCAAGGTACCTCTTAAAGATTAGTCTCCTCCTTCTGTATTGTCTCTAGTTGAATTCTGCTCTCATCCATGACCATAGCACAGCCCCACCCCCCTAACCATTACCCTAACTGAAGTAGGTCATCATAGAACTAGGATCCGCCCCCAGTCCCACACCATAATTGGATTAGTTAGAGTAAGGGATATGTCCAATGGAGTGATTTGCAATTAAGTGGGACTCTCGGATTGCCTCAAGCCTGTTACTTACTTTGGATTTGGTGTAACATACATTAACAAGATGGTTTGTATATAACGAAAGTATAATTCAGATTTTCAACTGGGCCTAACCTTGAAGGGTCACTAGGCTTAATTACTGCTCTTTCAATCATTAGAGAATCATAACTTCTCAGAAAAATAAGTCCCAGAAGCAATACCTGAATGAAAGCAAAATTTAAAGAATTCATTAATCTCATTTATTTATCTTCAAAATCTTACATTTGTAATCCAGTGGCACTACTTCTGAGGACGACAAAACACTGGAAAAAAATATTGTTTAATGTAACACACCAAGAGTAGGCCTAGCACATTGCACTTGGTTTTGATATTCAGATTATTATTATTATTATTATTATTATTATTATTATTATTATTATTATTATTATTATTATTATTATTATTATTATTATAGTAAATAACAGAAGGCTACTCATCAAACACTACCTACCACATGCCTGTTAATTCGGCTGTTAATTCGGCTGAATGAATGTAATTTCATTACTTAGCTGACTTTTTAAAATCTTAATTATTTTTATACAGTATATATATAGGTTCTTTGTTGATTTTTAAGCACCGTGAGCATCTGCACTTTACCAATTTCGTTGTACCTGTACAATGACAATAAAGTTTCATTCATTCATTCATTTTCATTATAGGCCTATGGGGTCTTCCATGTTTTTTTTTTCTCCCAGACCCCCAAACTGCTGGCTAACGAATGTAATTTCCTTACTTTTCACTATAGGCCTCTTTTTTTGTCTCCCAGAGACACCCAAAATGCTGGCTAACTATGGGTCGTCTATGGGCTACATACTGGCCTGTGTGTATAGAATAATTTCAAATTAAATTGTCTATTCATTGATTCGTCATGTATAGTCATGTAGCCTCAAAAAAGAGAAAAGGGAATGCTTCACTGGGTCCTCTGTCCAGTTAGTAGTCAAGTCATGTAGCCTATTCGTAATTTACTGCCCAACTTTTGCCATTTTTAAATAGGTTCCTAAAGCATTCCATCGGGTAAAGAAACGAATGACAGGCCTATTAGACCAGCCATTTCACTGTTTAGGGTATGAAGCGAAAATATCAGCAAAAACTTTTCAGGTGTCTCGGAAAAGTGCAATGAGCTCTCTGCTCGGAGGTAAAACATGGTTTTGCGCGATTCCAAAACACCAGCTGCACGCAAAAAAACAAACATACGTCATGCCTCAGAATACTTGTAGTAGGCTGCACAGGGCGGTGAAGACCGCTTTGTTTTTTACCCTCTGCCGCAGGCAGCACAGACATAACAGAAGAGAAAAGGTTTTCTCCGCGCTTATCTTCTTCACTATCACGCGCATCGCTTGAAAGGACTTGAGGTGATTTGAAAGACTGGGGTGAAAGTCACTGGTGCATCTCAGTTTGACTTTGAAAATTGACTGTTGAAGATGTCTTTACTGAACCCATTAGTTAGGGAAGACATAAATGCATATCATATGAGATGATCCAGTGACGCTTCTACAGTGTTAGGGAGCCAGTTGACCAAAACCACGACACTCAATTCAGCACAGCGTAAAGTCAAAGTGTGTACCAGCGCGGCTAAAGAATTGATCTTTTCGCTATGCGCTGCCTCGGAATAGTAGGCCTACAAGACCACTTTTGACCCTCTGCAGCCGGCAGCACAAAAAATAGAGAGGAGAAACGTTTTTCATCGCGCTCTTCTATAGCCTACTGTCCGGTGCGTCGCAGTAAATGACTGACATGAACGTCACCGAGTATCTCAGACTGTCTCTGGAAACGCACTGCTGAAGACTTGTTAACTGAACACAATCATTGGGCACGGTTCTAAATAAAAGCATTTTAACCTTCCACATCTGAGATGATCCGACGAGGCTTCTTTAAATTACAGAAACCCTGTCTTGACACATCTACATCTTTCAATTCAGCACCGTTTATTATGACAATAAGTAGGCCTAGGACACACAGCGCAGTAAATTAAACTTTTCCTAATAGATAAATCACACGGGCGCTTTAGTTTAAGGTTTGCATGTGAGCTATCCAATCAAAAAATGAAATCTACATTCCAGTGCCGTTTAGTAGCCTAATCGCAGTTGTTTGATAAAACAACAAGAGGCACATAGACTGGAGTTGATAAGCACAGGGCTCGACGGCCTCCGATCCACGGAGAGGTGTCGCTAGGCCTACTGTTTTTATTCATTGTTCCTTCTTTCTTTGGACCTATAACTTGAGGGAAAACTCTGCGTCATCGAGACAGAAGGCGTTTTTAACTGCTCAGATGCGCTGACAATGACATGTGTAAATTCTGAGCCTTGAAGTCTACAAGCTCTGGTGTTTTCCCTCAACCTCGCGCGCTCCTGCGCTACAAGCGTAGTCAGCACGTTGGCTGCGCAGGCAGACTGCTCACGGCTGCCGCCCTTCTCACCAGACATCGGGCCATTTCAATCTGCATTTTAACACATTAAAACAGCGATTTCAGACTAAATATTTTCAGAGATGATAGACAAGATGTTAAACAACAATAATTTAATGAAAAACCGATTTCAGGAAAACATTGCTTCTCGACCTATTTTCGCTGTTTCCTGAGAAACAGCCAGCGCGACATCCGACGGGTTTTCCCAGATCGCATCACAATATGTTGGGCGTTAATGTGTATGTACGTATCCTGGGAGACTCATGTCTCTTCTGTGCTGCAGGTTTCAGCGTTCTCAACGTGGGAGAAGGAGCTTCACAAAATCGTGTTTGATCCAAGATATCTTCTACTGAGCTCAGAGGAGCGCAAACAGGTACTAGGGTTTGGGAATTGGACTATGAGGGTACTCAACCAAACAGATACTGTGTTTGGGAATTGAACTATGAGGGTACTAAACCTACCCAAATTAGATAAAAACAAATGTTTCCAAAATATAACAGTGCCATGATGTAATTTGATTAGAGAGCTGTTTTGTGTTTGTGTTTGTGTTGCAACAAATAGATTTTCGATCAGTTTGCCAAAGAACGAATGAAGGAGGAATACAAAGAGAGGAAGGGTCGATTGCAGCAGGCTAAAGAAGAGTATCGCAAGCTGCTTGAAGAGTCAAAGATTACCTCAAGGTAAGGGAATGGATCCTCTGACAAATTATGAGGCGAGCGGCACAACGTGGCTCTCTCAACTCTTGACTGGGTGACCTTGAGGATTAATGAAATGGCTTCATTACCTAAGGGGGCGCACATATAAGATGCCTTTCGCTCACTTACCTTCGTAAAGCCGGATCACACCGCACTCTCGATTAAAAGGTGCCAAACATAAACAAAAACTGTGTAAAATTGAAAGAAAAATGTCTGCACACTTAAATCCCCTTTGTGTTCTTTTTAATAGGCCAAGCTTTCGGTCTACTGACCTTCCTCAGGGCTCACTTACCTTCAAAAAGAATTATTCAAGAACCCTTTGCTACTCGTGTGTTGATTAATTTTTCATAATGTTTAGGTCTAAGTAACGTTGGCTCTTATCTTTGGAAAAAAAATGCTTAGATATTATGTTTTGGAAGAGTTAAGTGATTGCAAAAACCACAGATATTTTTGCTTTCGGCTGGGACTCTTTAAAGGTTTACTTTAAAGGTAATAGAACTTCACAGTCCATTGATCATAAGTGTTCAGTTATTACATCACCAAGGAGTGATTCAGGAGCTGCTGTAAATGCCACATCATTCCAGCAATTTAACCAAAAATAAATGTCTACTTCAGAGGAACTGCAGCAGAAAATTGGGCAATATTAGCTTTACAATGCTTTTATTTTATATTGTACCTTACTCCCAGGTCTGGGTTCAATTTCACATTGTACCTTGTAGTCCCAGGTGTCTTTACTGCCCAAAGAAAAAAAGGCATTATCACACATAATAGGTCTCAAGGTTGCCATTCACGCATATCATAAAAACACGTTTTGTCAACAAACAAGAAATATTTCCTCAGCTTTACCATTTTAATGCTAAATGAGATCATCTGTTTGTTGTTCAACCCTGTTGAGTAGAAACAGTAAACACCATCTGGCTGTGCTGTTCTGTAGAAAATCGACTTCCTTGATGTGTAGAAGTTTAAAATGATTTTATCTAACTTTACCCAATCCCTAACTTTAAGGACAAGTTCATTATTTTTTCAACATCAAGCCCATTTTCTGAGTTTTAGAGCCCCCTCACCTTTTATTTCATGTTTGCATGAATTTGTCTCAACTGGCTTTAGAATGGCCCTCTATGGGCATGTCCAAATATGTTCCAAAACCATCCTAAACATTTGTTTTCAAGACTATGCAACTCCTCAAGTGTTCAGGGGTATTCACTTTTATTTCTTAACAATTTTAGTAGCGAAATATGGCTTCTGTCGTGTTTTATGTAGCATTTTATAAATAGATTGTTTTCCCTTTAATTCACAAAATGGCAAACAAAAATGACAGAACCCATATTTTGCCTTCAAACTTGTTAGGGAATAGTAATTAACACCCCTAACCACTTACTGAGATGCATACTTTTGAAAGCAAATGTTAAAGGTGTTTTAGTCTATGCTCTTAGAGTAGGCTTCACCCAACATTTTTTTCTTCTTTTTAGAATGCTGACCAAAATATTTTTAAACTGAAAAATGAGAAAAGGTCGCACCATGCATAGGTTTCTTTATTATTACACAGACACATTTCAGCGTTCCTCACAGTGTGAGGAAGGCAGAACACAGAAACGCGTCTGTTTATACAATAGTTAGATCCGGTCAATTTATTTTGCGATATCTGATTGGACGAGACGCGTTCTACTGGCATTCTTCGTGTCGGTAAGGAGGATGATGTCTAGGTGGACATCATCCCCGGAGACTCATCACACCTAATAATCACTCCGTCGCGGATAGAATGTAACCAGGGCCGCGCATTTTGAACTCGCCATCATTCCATCTCATAGTCTACTGCGGAGAAAGTGAATGTAACCAGGGCCGCGTAGTTTGAACTCACCATCATTCTATTCCATTGTTCTATGCTGGACTTAAGGGCGGGTTATACTTCCTTTTAGTGCCACGGAGTGAACTTGTCGCAGTTGATGCAGTTAATTTAGATTTATGCCCTGTTTTGAAGCGCGGTCTGCGCGACGTCATTTCACGCTCAAACTGCCTTCAATACAAAGAGTAACCTAGACATGTTGGTTGTTTTTTAGCTTCACAGACTCGACGACAATGAAAAGGAAACATTAAATCTTTATGTCACATGCATTTTTGATCGCACTGGCAGCTACCGCGGTAGTTTGGAACAAAGAAGTGGCTCATTTGTCGAGGATAGGTCGGACAAAGCGAATGTTTCCTCAACCTCGGAACCACTGTTCAACTGTCCAAATAACTTCAGCGTCGTAACTTGCAAGCCAGTCTGATCTCCAAAAATTCCGTGCTCCTGGACACAGATGTTAAGGACACGAAATCCGTGTCCAGGAGCACGGATTTTGCCAAAATTCTGTGCTCCTGGACACGGAATTGTTTTCCGTGCTCCTGGACACGGAGTTGTTTTCCGTGATGGGCACACGGAAGTGCTTTCTATAGGCTATTACCACAGCACTGTGTTAACTATATCATTAGAAAATACATACCAAATGCTAATCCTAAACAAAATAATGCTATAGCAATTTAAGTTGTGCCCTGACCAAAACATTCCCTAACCTTAACCTGTCATTAAAGACATATTTTTGAGAAATACCTTTTCCAGTTGGTTGCTAGGCTATCAAAGTCATATAATGAATGAAAGAAAACTAGCTGTGCCCAGACCAAAACAATCCCTAACCTTAACCTGTCAGTAAGAAATGTTTTTTTTTTTGAGACAAAATATTTGAAAATAGAAAAATCCTGAGAAAACACAAGACTGTGGAAATAGCCTATAGAAAGCACTTCAAATAATTCCGTGTCCAGGAGCACGGAAAACAATTCCGTGTCCAGGAGCACAGAATTTTGGCAAAATCCGTGCTCCTGGACACGGATTTTGTGTCCTTAACATCCGTGTCCAGGAGCACGGAATTTTTGGAGATCATGTTGTGCAAGCGCACGTGTTGTCTTTGGTTCGTGTAAATAAATGAAACGACAAAGCACGGCAACTTATTTAATGAAGAGCTCACAGTCCGTAGACCGACGAAGGTTAGAACAAGGAAGTAGTGCTTGTTCTCGACTCGAGGAAAGAGCAGGCTGGTCGAGAGGACCAATCAGAGACCTATTTTCGCCCTTCACTCGTCGCTGTCTGCATCATTCCCTGCGTCGAGACACAATTTTGGGGAGGTGCCCCAGAGTACCTGCGTGATGGGGGGGCTTCACTCCGTTAACTGCGCGGCTCACTGCATCACGACGCAGGGACGCTGATCTCGAGGCATAAACCTTAAGTTTGGCGCACGCACGCCCGCATGACAGAGACGCGTATCCCAGTTGGTAGCTGGATTCTGGCAGAGAGGAAAGAAGTTATCTGATTCTAGTCAGTGGCGTAACAACTCGGTCACGGGCCCCGGTGCGAGTATCCAGCACGGGCCCTCGGAGGTTGTGCAAATTTTAGGATATTTTATCTAGCCTAATACATTACAGGTGAAAGGGTGGGCTATATTCTTTGCAATTGCAATAGCATCGTGAATGCTGCAACGATGTGCACATTTACATCATAGAGTATTTAAGTTATCTGTCCCAAAAAACAGGACAAACGCAAAGAAAGGCTTTCGGAATATGTGTCTAGAGACCGGTTGAGACAGGGACAGGGGGCTGGAGACAGTAGCAGTGTGTGCGTGCGAGCGCACTGTGCCTGCCCAGCTGACAGCAGGCTACACAGACAAGGGAGACAACCCTGCTGATCTTAAGCACCCCAGTTTAAACTTCTTAGATAACAAAATAACACTAAGGACTTAAAAGATAGTTAGCACAATCAACAGGATATGCCTTCATAATGATTTCAATCTTCCACTACCCCACATACACAAGGTGCCACTGCAAAGTAGTTTTGCGTCCTTTGGCATCATCAAATAACGGCACAATATGCAATGCTGGTTAGGAAGACGGTCCCGGCTACCATAAACATGGGAAAAGATGGAGACGGTGCACTTTGAATGGAAACATAACATCCAAGACAACCATGACAACACATTGGTGACAGCCCACCAGTAAAACATACACAGATAGAGCTTTACACACGCACACAGAATCGTCCACTTAAGATTTCTTTCTCCCCTCCCCTAGCTGAAGACTCGAGAGTCCACTTCGTAACATAGCCAAACTTACAGAAGAACTTAACTTATATTATGCTAACATGAGAAACGCTAGATGATAAAATCAACATGGAGTGGAGATGCTGTTAGCAAGTCAGCACAACTAGTTGTCAATTGGAGAACACACAACTAAGTTATAATGCTGTGAATAACTACAGCAATACCGCTGTCACAAATTACAAACTAGAATGGACACCGTTAAAAATGTGCCTCGTCTCTTTCGTTTAACCAGACCCTGCCGAACCCAGACTACTGGAGTAGAAATGTGACAACAACTGGAAAATACCTGAAGGAGATGGGTGATATGAAATCAATATAATGCCACGGCGGACATTATTATAGGGAAACCTGTCCTTACCTTCTTCGTAGCATCTTTGAAATCTTCTTAGATAATATCCAAGGAGGTCTAATATCCATAGGATGTTCTTGCTAGCCAGTAGCCGTCTCTATTCTTGGCGAATGAAGTGACTAAACTCATTTTATATTCCACCTTCAAGAAAGCCAACAACGCATACTACTACAACATAGATAAGATGAGAACAAAAGGCCACGTTTTGACTGACCAGCATGCATTTAATTTGAATTGGTAAGGGAATCAATCATGTGGTAATTCCAAACAGAACGTTACCACTGGCGACTCGCGCTCCCTGTTTACATACAGCCAATGATAGTGTATGAAAATATACAATCAATCCAGAAAGTATTCACAGCGCTTCACTTTTTTCACATTTTATTATCTTACAGCCTTATTCCAAATGCTAAAAATGAATCTCTGTTGTCAAAATCCTACACAAATTATTCCATTATGACCATGTGAAAAACAAGTTGTCTTGACAGTTTTGAAAATGTATAAAAATAAAAAACATATAGCGATCCCGTTGACAAACACTAGATTAGATAGACAGTTAGATAATAGCAGAAATGTAATACCAAAATGCAATAAAATCCACAGGAATCGGAAGGTTAAGACCAAAAAACATGTTGGCCTTTTAATTATGAGTAGCCACTTCTAAATAAAGTTTTTTAAATGTACTGTCTTCTTCCTGTGGATATCCTCCTGAGTGCCTGGAACCAGTTGCTTTTTTTATCGTGGATTTCTCTACCCCAAGAGCACCACTTTGGACTGCTTTTTACCACACCTGAGCGCAAGGTTGAGCTCTCTCTTTACACATAATTGTACTAGTTTACGGTAGACAATAAACGTGCTGGGTTTGTGCTTTTGTCACCGTAATGCATTATCTTTTTTCCACACAGGTCCACCTTTAAAGAGTTTTCAGAGAAGTACGGTCGAGATCAGCGATTCAAGCAGGTGCTGAAGAAGAAAGACCAGGAACACTTGTTTAGCCAATTTGTCAACTTGCTGAAGAAACGTGACAAGGAGAACCGGATACGACTGAGGAAGATGAGATGAGAGCGAGGGAGGGCGAGAGTGAGTGAGCCATGCCTGACCTTCAACTGAGCCATGCTGATTACTCTGAGGAGAGAGAGAGAGAGAGAGAGAGAGAGCGCTGACTGCGCAGGTAAATAAACAGACAGATGACACAGCCATGGATGATATCAGTCCTAATATCCGATAGCCTACAGCATGCTGTGAACAGTAGCGTTTCATGCTACACGCTCCAGCTGTTTTCCCCGGGACCTCAGTGATTGCATATGGTTCATATTGAAGCCCTAACTTTGGAAGTCAGTATTACACTTGAGTCATTGTGACAGACATACTGTAGGTATATGTCAGTTGGTTCATTATGCATTTGTACATGGCTCATACATGAATCTTTGTGTGCACTTCTTAACTGTGTACTTGACATACTTGTGCACATGCACTGTCACCGGACAGTGTAAATATCCTGGAACACAGAAGGAAGTGGTGAGGTGGAATATCGACGTTGGATTTGTCAGTGAAGAGGGAGATACGTTTTTGAAAATGTACTGTGCATCGACAAGTTTTCCAGATGTTGTCAGAAAAAAAAGTGCATTGTTGCCATCATATCGTAAACAAAATGTTTTTTGGGATTCCTTAAATAAAGTTCAGTAAATGCATAAGTGTGTTTTTAATCAGTGTGTCATCATGAATCTGTGGTGTACATTAAACGATGTAAATGTTGTAAAGAGAGACTGCTGTACTGTATTGACCTGGGGTGAGTTTCTCAAAAGGGAAGTTGTTAGCCTGTTAGTAACTTCGGTAGTTGCCAATGGGAAAATGCATTGAAAGCAACGAAGTAGGTAATGTAGTAAGCAACTTTGGTTTCGAGAAATTCACCCCTGATTTGATGGTAAGATGAAAAATGTCAAGATGTCTTTCTTTCTCATTTTATTTTTCAAATTAAAGTTAAGACTTTTGTGAACTATTGTGTTGATTCATTAAATGAGCATTGCCACTTTTTTATCAGAGTTAATATGCAAATAACTTGGACTGACATAGTTATTATTACAACGTGAGTGAGTATGTGCTTTTGGTAATTTAAAAATAAAAATAAAATCAACTAAAGCATTTTACCTGGATAATAATGCCGAAGAATATTGGTCTCTCACAATGTTGAAGGACAGTCACAAAATAAAAAGGAAAGGAACCTGTCCTCCGAGCAGTCATTAAGTGTCAAACTTTTTGAGTTCACGCTAAACTTCAGGATTTTAATGACAGACCATTTTCAATGTGACACCGTATGCAGTCAGCTGGCAAAAGCGGTGCGATACCCCGCTCACAGACCATACATTTAATCTGTGAAGTTTGGCAGTAATCCTTGCTGATCTCTTTTATGCTTTTTTTTCTCCAGATAGGTGGTTGCTGCGACAGTAAGGCTTAAAAAATCCTTAATGTACTGCCTGCTGGGCTGCAACCATTCAAAAGTGTTTTACATCAGAATATTATTTTAAGGTCAACAGTGTGCTGCATAGGTACTTTCTCTGCATATAAAATGTGAATGAAAAATCTGATGTAAGCATTAGAGGGTAACTTCAGCCAATTTCAACATGCAGTTGTAATGCTCACACTACCATGGACTTGTCAGTACCTGTGATTTCTCTCTCTCTCTCTCTCTTCAGCCTTTTCTGAGATCCTAGTCATTGTAATGGGGGCAGGTGTTATAAAAAAAAACATCTTGATTTATTCCCAAAAACATCCAAAAGGTTATGCAACATCAGCAGACAACAAGCAAACAGTGATCCCTTTTGGGAAAACTTTTGGAGAAGGCCTATGTTAAGATTTTTTAAAATGTGAACAAACACCTGCCCCCATTAGAATAGCTCAGATCTTGGAAAGGGATGAGCCGAAAAATGCGGCATCACCGGGTACTGACAAGTTAAGGGTAGCGTTAGCAATACAACAGTATATTGAAATTGGCTGAAGTGCTCCTTTAAAGACCAATAGGTAGATTTTCACAGGTGAAACGGAAAACCGTCCAAATATAACACATGCATATGCAAATGACTGGAACATTCAATCAGGAACATCCACTTTAAAATTCAATGCAGTTGTTGCTCTCTAAGCAATGACAACATACAAAGCTGTTTTTTCGAGAGAATATTTGGCTATTAGCTCAAAAATACTGCAATTGCAAGAGTTGTGCACAACACAGAGCATATAGACAGTTTACACCATTATCCAAAGTCTATTTCAATTTGTTGTTGCACTAAGGCCACCTTCATTAACATAATTCTGCCCCTCAGAGTGACTATTAAGGTAACACTTTACTTGACGCTGGTGTCATGCTTATGACATAACAGTGATTATGGTGATTGTTATGGTAAAGAAAGCCCTTATCATGTCAACTTTCCGTGACCATACAGCCTTTATGACATTGACATTGTGTTTATGACTCATCTAAGAATGTTAAGACACTGTTTTGACAATATTATGACACTGTATGTTATACGTATATGATGCAAGCGTCAAGTAAAGTGTCACCACTATTAATTACTTGCTGATGAGGTTAACATTGTAATTTCTGAAATAAAGACCCCAGGCCATCAGCCTGTGGCCAGCTTTAAAACAGTATACACTTGGAATACATTATATTTTGAGAACACTCGTATCCTGTGCGTTTTACAGGGACAGTATTGAGATGAAAGGACATGGCCACTGGAGGAATAAGGTATTAGCATTGTCACTCACACCCCATGGAAATTCAAACTACCACAGGGTTGCACATACAGGTATCAACTGTTCATCGTTGGAATCAGGCATTGTTTTTTACACAGCATTTCTGTTGCTTATCAGGCCTGGAGTTCTGTCTCCCAAAAAAACTGAGTTACACTGTAATGTAATGAAAATGCTGTCATCGGCCCTGCCGTGGCCAACCGGTAGGGCACTTGCTTGCCATGCGGCTGACCCGGGTTCGATCTCCCCGTCTCTCTCCCAATTCGCTTCCTGTCCACCTCTCACACTGTCCTATCAAATGAAGTCGAAAAAGACCAAAAAATATATCTTAAAAATGCTGTCGTCATTATCCAGGACCACACACAGTAGAACCATATTGTCATGAAATTAAAAAAGTTTACCAAGTGTCAACTTTGAAGCGTTAGTTTTCACATACTAAACTTTTTATGTGTTTCACATTTAGATATTAAATGTGTGTTTCTTAAATTGGAACTGTGTCAGGTGTGCAAAATTGGAAATGAAGAAAAGGTGAAACTGAACTTGAAAGGTGTTATATCCAAAGTTTTGTCTCACCTGTGTCTTGCTTTTTTTTCCTTCTTCTGTGGATATTCTTGAGTAAATGTTGTCTTTATATACCCCCTAACAAGACACTTCATTAACACCTAAGACGAGACTTCACACATAAGTTCAACTTTAATATCCAAAAAGGATGATCACCACTTTCTATTTCAACTCAACTCAAAAACACCTTCAAATGAGCTGTACTGTATGTTGTTAGGTAGTGAAGACTGTCCAAGAAAGGTGGAACTTCTTGGGATGTAACCAAATCTAGAATCTGGGCCCTCTCCCTCAAAGAGGGCAGGGAGAGTGTTGGCAGACTTACATGCCAAGCAGCAACGGAAAAACCTGAAGCATTTTTTGGAACTGGTACTCAGTAGAGCGTAGGTCTATGATTTCAGTTCATAAAAAGTAGAGGGCCCCTAGAGAAGATTACACAATGAGCAGTGCAATAATAAATGGGAGTTTTGAATAGCAAGTATCCTGACCAGAGAGAGGCATTACCACATCAAGATATCCTGTGGGCCACATGCAACCTTTTCAGTGATTACAACCAATAGTACAAACAGGCAACACTACGCACTTTAAGTATCTCTGATGGCACTTTATGCATGCATGTACAAACCCCAACTCCGGTGAAGTTGGGACGTTTGGTAAACTGAGAATAAAATCAAAATGCTATCATTTTCAAAACATTCAATACATTCCTTAGGTGGAGAACAGTGAAATGACAACATATCAAGTGTTAAAACCGAGAAAAAATATTGTTTTAAGTGACATATGTACTCATTTTTAATTTGATAACTGCAGCATGTCTCAAATAAGTTGGGACGGGGATCAGTGAAATGTTATAAACATCCAAATAAGATAAAACAACAAGGAAGAACATTTCAAAATGAATTGTACTGATGAACAATTTGAGTGTCCAGGTATAAGACAATCACAGAGAGGCTGAGTCACTCAGAATTAAAGATGCAGAGGGAACAATTACCATAGTTATTACATAAAGTTTTGAATTCCCTTGATTTACCGTGATTGAGTGTATATAAGACATATTTTTGTCATTAAAATCATTGTATAGGTTCATGACATCATGAAATACATATTGGCTGTAGTCTCACTCTAGCACTCCGAGAATTACAGCTAGTGAAAACTTGACCATATTAAGGACGCTTCATGTGTGCAAATGATAAAGGGGTTTAACATTCCCCTGTCCATCCGAGCTCACTTGAAATAGACCCAGAAGACATGGGAAACTGTCCTTTGCTTACAGGGGCGGAGTGGCCCACCTTTTCCCACCGGGAGAATTTTCCCCTTGGCGGCCCTCAGAAGAAAAAAAACAAAGCGAACAACATGGTTTCCTAACCAAAAAGACAAAAGCCACGAAATCTGCAGTCGTACTACATGTGAACATTAGTGTAGTCAAAATATCAACCTGAATTGGAGAATTTAGCCTACACCTTGATGAAATGCACAGCCAGTGGTGTAGTCTATGTAAAACGCAGGTATACGCACCCATTTCAAAATTTCAGGGATTGCAGTATACCCACTTAAAATGGATTGATCCATTATTTACAATAGCACAAATATATACAGTCAGTACACATAAAAAATGCTCAAATATACAGTATACCCACTTCAAAAAGTAGACTACACCACTGGAGCCATCATCACAGTCCAAAGCATTCATAGGCCTACTAGGCTACATCACGCTGCTGTTCCATATGCACTCCACTGTCATTTTGACAGTTTGAAATTGAAATATCGTTTAAGGAAGACGGATGAGCATGGGCACAAAGTTTTGAGTGTGGGGATTTTTAGAAGAGTAGGCTCACAAAATATAGTATAGTAGCCTATAGCTTACAAAAAGTCTGTCTACATTGTGCAATAAACCCACCATGCAGCAAATAAGCCAAACCTAGCTACTTCAAAGCACAACTATAAGTCAACAAAATGTATAACCAAACGATGTAGGCCTACCTTAAAACGCTGTCTTCGTCGCAGCAAATGTCTTTGTTTCTTACATTTTAATCCACAGTTTAGGCTACACACCCAATCAGAATCTTGTGTGGTAATTATTTTGTTCCATTTCTTCAGACATTACATAGGCTACATCCTAAATGTGCCATATATAAATATATGTATGATATAACATTATTTCGACTGTAAGGAGATAAACCAATGCCATCAAAACATGTACAACGTGTTTTCCTGCTTAGCTGCAGTTCACTTCCTTACCACTTGGTGGAGTATGTTCGTAACCCAAGTCAATAACCACAGAAGAAGTGAATCTGCAGTGGCAGACTGTAAACTGTAACAGTCATGTGGAAATCGGAAAATAAATCACAACTGACTAATATTTCCGTTCCTTGGTAACCAATCTAAATATCACAGGTTCTTGAAATACTGAAAACGAAACTATGTTACTAAGATCTAGTAAACTTCCGCGATCTACGGTGTATGAACATTATCAGTAGAGAAGGGGTGTGGCCAATTTAGTGTTTGACACCGTCACTGAGGTATTGCGGTCGGGTAAACGGTATATATACTCTTGAGTTATCCATAAATATAATGACATATGAATTGTAGCTAGTTCACATTAGCCTGACACTGGAACACTTTAGGGCCAGCTTAGTATATGATGTGGCCAAAGGCTTTGGGGCCGGCTGTGAACGTAGAACGGCCGTTGCAATATATTTCGCGGCCGCGGCCCACCGGGACAAGTCCCCGATTTCCCGATGGCCACTCCGCGCCTGTTTGCTTACAGAAGTTGCAGAAGTCACTTCTTTTTGAAAATAATAGTCTTGCACATCCTGTGCTACAGTGAAAATTGACCATGCAACTTGTGTTAGTGCTAACTTCAAACGTCAGCCTCCATGATGGCATTGGGGAGCAGTAGTACATTGGTTTAGCTGTTCTAACTCACCTGTAGAATTGAATACAGTACTGAATGAAATAAATGGGTTTTAAACAACATAAAAAGCCACTTGTGCATTATATTTTGAAGGGAGATCTTCGATTACTGCCACATAGTAAGGACAAATTGCATGCTCTACTATGTTTTAACAGTTTAACTCCAACATAAGGACCAGCAGGACATAAAATGACTGGCTTTTGGTCAAGATCTGTCACACTGTAAGCACAACAGAAAGGAAAACATTGCAAAACATGACAAGGAATACACGTACCATTTCAGCTGTTGAAATCATGTCCAAGATAGGTATCAATTATATAATCATTATTATATAATATATATAATATATATATATAATATATTATATATTATATATATATATAATATATATAATCATGATATAAAATCATCTCATCGGTTAATGCTATTAACTATTAAGTGTTGTCCTTTGTTTTGTTTTTAGTTTTCCTCGACATTTGCTGCCTTTTATTGTCCCCGTCCCAACTCTTTTGAGACACGTTGGATTTACATATTCATGAATATCCCCCAAAACAATAATTTTGGTCAGTTTTGATGGCTGATATGTTTCTTTGTACCGTTCTCCAACTAATGTCAGAACCAGACTTTTTGAAAATGGCAGTATTTTGTTATTATTCACAATTAACCTTGCGTCCCAACTTCTATGGAGTTGGGGTTTGTATGTCTGTGTTGAGTTGTTGTTTCTTTGTGGGGGATTTTTTTGCGTCATGTCCAAGACAAATTTCCTTCGGGACCATTAAAAAGAATCTTGAATCTTGAACAATGCACAGAGATACGGTATGTTGTGTCAAACAGCCAACATGTCCACATGAGGAAGCCAGGGCTGGACTGGGGGGGGGGGGGGGGGCTGACAATCCTCAGGGGTTGAGGCTGTTGTTTATTGTTTGTTTGACTAATAATTTGTTTGTCTGCTTCCTTAGATACTGGCCATCAATTTAGATGAGTGCAGCCTATTGGTATATCTTAAATATTGACAGTGGACTGGGCATTGTCATAGTCGTGTGGAAAAGCAGGGGCTGTGTGAGGAGCTGGTCTATGATGAAAATGCTCTGTTTTTCGATCGCAGTTCATCACTGTAAAAACACGATGCTAATATACAATGATCTCTCTTACCTTTTGCTATGTAATGTAATGCCAACGGGACGGTAAAACTACAAAGCGGATTCCAAAAAAGTTAGGACACTTTGTATTATGTGAATAAAATCAAAATGCTGGCATTTTCAAAACATCTAATATGTTAATAAGGTAGAGCATTATGTACAGACAACATATCAGTTGTTAAAGTCGAGCAGAATTATTGTTTTGAGGTAATTATATGATCATTTCAAATTTCACCCTTGCAACAAATCCCAAAAAAGTTGGGACAGGGCCAATAAAATGCTTTTTATATTGGATAAGACTAAACACAACACAAGGGATGAGACTGAACAGTTAAATACTTTCACTGTTGGCATAATTTTATTCAAAAATTAGATATTTTGATATGCGAGACATGATTTCAGCAGCTCAACTGATAGGTGTGTTCTTCAACTTGTTTACCTTTTTGTTATGCTTATTATGTGGCATATCCTGACTGCAAGAAAACAATTTTGTGACCTGTTTACTCCTATGATGGAACCACACTGTTGGAACATAGTAGAGATTGACATTTGCCGCCATTATGGGGCAATATCTAAAGGCGGTGCTCCAAAATATAATGCCTTGGTAGCTATGTTTGCTGTTTAAAGTCTGTATGTATCATTCAACATTCATTTTAATGCTCTACATGAGTAAGAAGACCCTAACCAAGTCACCTCTGCACCCCTTTACCATCATATATGCTGTCGTTCAGATTGACCACTAAATCAAGTCGAAGTATTCATTTTCTATATAACCTGGAGGGTGCATGACTCCATAATTTTCAAAAAGGATTCAATATTTTCCATTCTGTAATCAGAGGACAGTTTCACATGTCTACTACACTGTAAAAGATTTCAAGCTGAAATTTACAGCTAATTGATGGGGAATAATTGCCAGCAAATTGTTTTAAATTTACAACAAATTGCAGAAAAAAACCAGTTGCCAGCAAGTCGTTTAAAATTACAACACTGTTCCGTTTTCAAAACTACTCTGACCATGGCACATGTCCTGCCCCCTCATCCGCCCGCCTCCACCCCCGCTGCCCGCCTCCATGTCTGAGATGCCTTCAACATAGTATCGTCCCCATCCTCCACCATGACTGAGATAGCATGGTACCATAATGCCACTCTGCTCTAAGCATATACGTCTACAAGTTCAGCCTTGCATGGGTGAGGCACAAATAATAAATCACTCAGCATAGTGCTGTCACAGTGACAGTGATAGTTTCCTCAAGAGGACTTTCATTTATCAAGTCATCTCAAAGGGGGGTTCAAAAACAGTCACAATAAGGACTGTATGGATATGCATTTGTCAATCCAATCAAGTGGCCTAAATTTAATATTATGCAAAAACACCATAAAACATGCTATGCTACAAGATGGCTCTCAAAAGATGAAACAACCCAACCAGTTAACCTGTCAGGTAGCCAACCAGTTAACCGGCCAGGTAGCCAACTGGCCTTGACAGACTGGCTGGTTGACTGACCAGCTGCCTGTCCGATTCACTGGCTGGTTGACTGGCTGCCTGGCTAAACCAGCCAGGCAGCCAGTCAACCGGACAGGCAGCTGGCCAGTCAACAAGCAAGGCAGCAAGCCAGTCAACTGACCAGGCGGACAGGCTGTCAGTCAACCTGCCAGGCAGCTAGCTGGTCAACTGGCACTATGCTGTCAGCCACCCTGTCAACAAACCAACCACTCATCTAGTCGGCTAATCAATTGATTGCCAATACCAGTGAGCGGCAGTGAGTCAGGCGCTATGCTGTGCCATTCAGACAAGCAACCAAAGCAGTGTGACAGTCCAGGTTTATATAGTGGGGCAAGTGAACCATGTGACCAGAGTAATCAGGCATTGGGCAGGTGCTGGCAATCATTGAATCACGGCATGAAAGTGATTAGTAATAAAGTGAGGCAAGGCACTAATTGACAGATTGGTTAGGTATAGAGTGTGACAACAGAGTAACAAGAGAGATCTGTATCAAAAAGCTAACAAGTTCCTAGAATGTTCCATTCATTGATGCTCCTGCTCTAGAACTACAGTTTAAAAACAGACTGGGCTCCTTCTAAGATAGTGTTTAAAAAAGTATAAGGATATTCTTAAATGGATTGGTTTTGGCCCTTGTTTAATGCACATATCAAAACTTCAGTTCCAAAAAGTTTTCATTCTGATCCATGTTTATAAGTAAACATTCCATATATATGTGGAATTGTCTACACAGTGGTTGGACAAAATAACTGAAACACCTGTCCTTTTAATGTGTGGGAAGTTTCATGGCTCAAGTGGGCCAGCCTGTTGGCCAATCTTCATTAATTGCACATTGCACCAGTAAGGTGAAGTTGAGTTGAAGTGCTGGTGAAAAGTTGCCAGCTAATTGAAGTAAAATTAAAGCAAATTGCTGGCAGAAAAGGTTGCCAGCTCATTGGTGTGAAATTAAATTAAATTGCTGGTGAAAAGTTGCCAGCTCATTGAAGTAAAATTAAAGCTAATTGCTGGCAATAAAATGTTGCCAGCTAATTGTTGTAAAATTACAACAAATTTGCTGGCAAAAAAAGTTGCCAGCTCATTAGTGTGAAATTAAATTAAATTGCTGGTGAAAAGTTGCCAGCTCATTGAAGTAAAATTAAAGCAAATTGCATGCAATAAAAAGTTGCCAGCTAATTGTTGTAAAATTACAACAAATTTGCTGGCAAAAAAGTTGCCAGCTCATTGGTGTGAAATTAAATTAAACTGCTGGTGAAAAGTTGCCAGCTCATTGAAGTAAAATTAAAGCAAATTGCTGGCAATAAAAAGTTGCCAGCTAATTGTTGTAAAATTACACCAAATTGCTAGCAACAAGTTGTCAGCTAATTGTTGTGTTCTTCCAACGCAAACACTGGAAACTTCACAACATACAGCCTTTGAAAATAATGGTCCTGGGCCATTCCATTCCTTCTCATGGGATTTTGAGATATATTCTGTTGCCGAAGCCATCAAAAAGCCAAATTGAACCACAGGGGGGCTGCCACACCTGAGCATCGTTTATGCTCTATGACCTGCCCATCGTCTGTATAAATGGACAAACCATCATTGGCTTCTCCCATGCCCTTTTAGCAGAGAGAAGCCCGTTTTGAATTGCACTGAGCTGAAATTAGCACACCTGGACGTCATTTACAATCAGCTGGCTCATGACCAAAGAAGGTAGATTGGGTAAGCAGTATCACTCAATGGAAAATGCATTGGCCACAGTGTAGTAGTTGGGGGCAGTCGTGGCTCAGTGGTTAGAGCACTGGGTTGATTCAATGCCCGACCGGACCGCAGCTGAAGTGCCCTTGAGCAAGGCACCTAACCCCCACACAGCTCCCCGGGCGCCACTCAGCAGGTAGCCCACTGCTACGGACTAGTGTGTGTACTTCAATGTGATTCACTTGCCCAAATGGGATAAATGGAGAGAAAAAATTTCCCTTAGGGGACCAAAATTGGCTCCAATCCAAATAGGCTCCTATTGTCTTCGTAGTACAAGTAAGCCTGTCACGATATACGATAAGTCAATAAATCGGACGATAACTTTTTACAAGAACGATCACTTTTCTGGCCCCGATAAGTAACGATAAGTTATTTGCGTGATGTTTTGTTTTCCCTCTCTCCCTTTCTCTACCGTAGCCGTGGCGCGTTAAAGGCCAACGCAGCGCAATGACGCTTAAATGTTGGTGTAATTTTAAGTTTCAGTGCAGTTCTCGTTGGAAAAAAAGTGCATTGATCTGGCTACTTGCGTCTTTGAAATAGAACGCTGGTGTTCCCGCGCGTCGCTTATAAGCCTCGACAAAGAATCAGCGCTAGAGACTAGGAGCGCAATATTCTTCCAGTCTCAGTCAGCGCATCTGCAACGTTCCTCAGAGAGGGGAATGAACAGCTCCAACACGGAGGCAGATGTTCATTTTGAAACATGCGCAGCAACCCAATATCCACGACGAAGACGTGTTTGTGCAAACATGAAATAGTGGTGCCGTCGCGACAAACTTGCTCTGAGGCTGTTATTTTAAACCTCGCCGAGTTTCCACTATTATTTCAATGCGCCTCCTACCCCGACGTTCGTTGTCTGTTCTTTTTGTGATTTTCGCTATATTTCTTGTTTATTTAGACCTAACAATATGAGTAGGCAGTCCGCAAGCAAATCATGAAGATAAGATTTGTGGATTTACATCTGTCACATCAGGAGAATGTGAACGGTTGAGCGCGCTACAGGGGAAACAGAGGCATGGCGACTCATAACTCATAAGAATCAATGTATGGGCGTTCATAAAGGACTTTAAAGTGCGCAGAATTGCAACTTGTTCCAGTCGAGGGTATCAGAGAGAGAGAGAGAGAGAGAGAGAGAGAGAGAGAGAGAGAGAGAGAGAGAGAGAGATGGAACTTGTGCATCTGTTCATGCTCTTTTGCTTTTTGCTGATGTTGAAATGCCTTTAACAGGGCTGATTTGGGTTTTGACTGACAATTAGCTAGTAACAATGTGCATTTGTTTTAAATAAGCTGTCTAAGTAATAATTTGTGAATTAACAATACCCCACCAGTAGGTTATTTTACATCACACCATGGATAGGCCTATAAGCCATTCAGTGTGCTTGAGAAAGATAAATAACAGAAAATGTTAAAGAAAGACTATATAGCCTAACTTACCTTAATAATAAATACAAAAAAGCCTATTTAGAGCCTATTGTGCTCCATGAGGATGTTTTTAAAAACATATATATATCCCCCGCCGTTATGCTTTAAAAATGTGAAGGGGTGTAGTCACATTTTTATTGCACTTTTACGTCATTATATTGTTTGACACATTTCTTCTTGGAGCAGGCGTCATTCTTAATTATTTAAACCTCTGAGTCTGCTGGCCCAAATGTTACATTCAATGTTTCAAGAAGGAGGCCGCACCTTGCATAGCAGTGTTTTTTATTGCGCATTATATTGTTTGAAAATGGCGAGAGAGACAATATTATCGATTATCGCAATAATTTCTTGTTATCGTTATCGTCTGGCAAAAATTGTTATCGTGACAGGCCTAAGTACAAGGTGTTGCTTTAATGCCATATAACTAATACATTTATGCTTAATGACATGATGCACATGGTCAGTGTGTGCGGTGCCATGATGGACAAAATGTGTACTCCACAAATTTGGTCGAAAGAGGATATCCGGTTGTCAGTGCTCAGTTTGTGGCCAAATTTACTGCAGCTGTCGGTCAGCATTAATTGTGGGGGATAATTAAGGACAGGTGACAAACATTCACTATTGTATCCTATGACCTGTTCCACACTTTACCATGCTTCCAATTTGACCATGGAAGAAGAAAATTGGACTCCCCTTGCTATCATTCCGTACTACGCTCCGATGATGTCTGTAAACCCTCCTATGTCTACCTCCTTGCTCATGACCAGGTGTGTGCGATTGAAGAGTTCAAATCAGTTCAAATCCTATCCACCTCTATCAGGCCTGTATGCATGTTTTAAAAGCATCCAATCAGAATGTGACCTGAGCTCCATAATTTCTGCATGTGGCTTTGCATACATTTGCATTAGGACAGCAGCCCTGACAAAACAGATCTTTACAACAGTATGATGTAAAAAGTATTATGTGCTGCTGTACATTTACAATTGTGAATTGTACTCTATATGATATCCCACAATGCATTGCACATTACAACAGTGAATAGTAAACTGGTATATACATCTTCTTGATGTAGAATTCTAATGTGAAATCACGACAATCTTTTACAGTGTAGGTCCATAGAATGAGCCTTTCCGCACACAACACGGTTTAATGTCTGCATCATGTGCATTAATCAAGTGTTGTGTTTATGGTCATTTTTTCGAGAGCTGCCATTGTTGGAGTGTCATAGTTTGCTTATTTACCACGAGTATGTCATGATCTCATAACTCGTGCAATGATACACAGAACTTTATATTACGGAAATAGGCCTTATATACCTGCAATTTTGATAATTCAATCTTTCTGTGTAATAGATAAGTAATTAGTCCCTCAAAATCTTCGCTGCTGAGTGCCACAGCCTCTATGTGATGGTATTTTATTTGTGCATTCATGTTGGCAGTCAATATAGTTCCTTTTAAAATATTCTTCCTTGTGTAATTTTTAGAATTATCCAACTATTACAACATGTTTTGGCCCTGTCCCAACTTTTTTGAGATTTGTTGCATGGGTCAAATTTTAAATGATCACATAATTACCTCAAAACAATAATTCTGCTCGACTTTAACAACTGATATGTTGTCTGTACATAATGCTACCTAATTAACATATTAGATGTTTTGAAAATGCCAGCATTTTGATTTTATTCACAGAGGACAAAGTGTCCCAACTTTTTTGGAATCCGCTTTGTAAACATCCGTATCTTATGTTTACAAAAAAATGTAAAATGTTATTCTTGAATTGCTTGTGCTGTGTGCCATTAATATGTATTGCGTTCAGTAGATCCCTGCTCATTTTTTTTCATTCAATTACCACAATTGTTTTGGCTTCATCCATAATGTCAAGAATGTGAAATGAAGGTGTGAGTGTCCAAACCGGTGAGATTATTGGGTTTCTGGTGTCTGTCAGTGTATGTCCGGGGTCGCTGTTACGGATTTGAAGGCCCTAAGCATACGTAACTGGTCAGGAGGCCCCCCTCATAATTAAATAATAATAATAATCTATTAACTAATAAATATATGCTTTGTAATGTTAGTCAATATTTTTTTTCAATATTCAATTTTCAATATTCATTTATCTATTTTTTTGTCGTTTTTTTAGTCAATCTCAATTTAAGAGGCCACAATTTTGAGGGCAAAGTGGCTGGTGCCCCAGGCACTGGTTGGTGCCCTAAGCACTTTGCGACCCTGTGCATGGCTGCACACTCCTTTGGCAAAATGGCTTTTCCGATAGCCTCATAGCATATTGAATTCAGTCACATCTAATGACATGCGATGCACAATTGGCTCTGCTGTAAGCTTAATCCATTTATCTCATTATGAGTTCCTATTACGCTGTCGTGCCCGTGTGAGTAGAATTTTTCATTCACAAGGCCGTCAAATTCCACATGACAATGCAGCAGGCCGGCAAACATATTTTTACAAATCTCTTCAATCACAGGAAATATAAATAGGCCCACATTCATTACCTATTGAAGTGAATGTTGTTACTCTCAATGTCCAGAAAGGATATATACACTTGAAGGTGAAGATTGTGCACATCCAAATGGTGCAGGACAATGCCTGACCTAGTTGTGTGTGTGTGTGTGTGTGTGTGTGTGTGTGTGTGTGTGTGTGTGTGTGTGTGTGTGTGTGTGTGTGTGTGTGTGTGTGTGTGTGTGTGTGTGTGCGTGCGTGCGTGTGTGTGTGTATGCTAGACTGCTAGTGTGTGTGCTCGGCTCCCTAGTGCCTGTGTGAGCACATTCCCGATGCCTCCTCCTGTTGGAGCTTCTAGGAGAAAGGAAAAGGAGTCTGTCTGAGGATGCGATGGATGGAGCCCATTCAGTGCACAGGAGAAGTAAACAAGTCTTCTTCATCACTGCCATCCCTCCTGACCGTGGTCATAAATAAATAAATACACCAGAAGCACCAGCAGCCTCCTCCTCCCCCACCCAGAGGCGGACTTTCCATCAATTGCTATAGGGGCCCGATTAAATCTTACCTCTATAGGGGCCCCAACTGTGGGAAGTCATGGGTAAGCGGTTAGGGCGTCAGACTTGGAGCCCAAAAGGTTGCCGGTTCGAATACCGACCCGCCAGGTTGGTGGGGGGAGTAATTATAACCAGTGCTCTCCCCCATCCTCCGCCATGACTGGGGTACCCTGAGCATGGTACCGTCCCGCCGCACTGCTCCCTTGGGGCACCATTTGGGGCTGCCCCTTGCACGGGTGAGGCATAAAATGCAATTTCGTTGTGCAGTGTGCAGTGAACACTTGTGTGCTGTGAAGTGCTGTGTCACAATGACAATGGGAGTTGGAGTTTCCCAGGTGGATTTTCACTTTCACTTCAACTGTCACACCAGTCATGGTAAACACACAAAAAAGTATGAATAAAGTACATTCATGCAAAGATATAAATGATACAAAGCACTAAAATAGCACCAAAACACAACATTGTATGTCTATATAATTGACTTTTGGGGAACCCATGTTTATATTTTGCCTGGGGCCCCAACATGGCTAGATCTGCCCGCTCCCCCTCCTCACTGGTTTACAGATGCAGCCCCTCAAATGAGGAGAGTAGGGGAAAGGGCCAAGACTCCCTTAGCAACCACCTAACCCACTCACCTGCCACTCCCTCACCTTCCACTTTTTCTCCTTGAAATCGCTGATGGATTTGGACATGCACGCACGAAACACACGCACTAATGCACACACTTGCTCCACGACCCAACCAAATGCCACACACGGCACACAAAAACAAATAAGGTGTCATCAACATGCAAAAAAAATGGACATTACTAAAAAGGACAAGGCTGAACATCAACATGCAGGGGGCCTTTAAAGGGGCACAATGTAGGATTATGTAGTGTGCACAGTGTCCTTGGTAGCATGCCGGTCTCAAAACCTCTACAGTAGCGTCTACACCATCATGAAAAAAGGCTCTTTAACTAATAAGCTCACTGTGAGAATATTTTTCATCAGGGAATGCCAGCAGTTGATACAAATGTGAATATGTATCTGGCGGTATGTAAAGCAATTTTTTCAAATGAGAAGTGTTTCCCACCACACTCGTTCGGGTCGCTCTGTCAAAACGTACATTTGGGGCTTGTCTGTAGTCTGTAGTCTTGTCTGTGTAAGGTTATAAATGCTACTCTTTAAAAATCTGCATTAACACATTCAAACTTTTTATGGCTTTAACGAAACCATTCCCGCTAACTTGAGTGAAATTCCGTACACAGCCTAAATTGTGGTTGTGAAAGCGCTGCTAAAAAGTCAATCATCAGTAGGATTACAAGGACCTACAGATCAAGTGGGGACTGAATCCCAGATTTGAAGTCTGTCATCAGTGGAAGTGAATACAAAACTGTATATGGGAGATATCTGAAAACTATAAGGCCAGTGTTTTATGCCTAGTGGTTAAGGAGATGGGATTTAGATCAGATGGTTGCAGGTTCGAATCCCACCCTTCCTCTCCCTATCTCACTCAATGGCTGAGGTGCCTTTGAGCAAGGCACCACACACTGATCCAGGGACTGTAACAAATATCCTATACTTAAAAAAATAACTAAGTCGCTTTGGAAAGAAAGCATCAGCTAAGTGTAAGGTAATGTATGTAATCTGCTATCCAGTACATGAAGAAGTCACAGGTTTGCACTGTAAAGAGCAAAACATTGCACATGATTGTTTCAATTAAGGCGTAATGGAAATACATTTTCACTAAAACATTGTTTTCAGTGCAATACACATTAACAACCCTGAACAAACTGTGACCTACACCCACTCGTATTGGTATTTACCATAAGTTACACTGCACATTGATGTCTTGTTTAATTTCTGCTACTTTTTAATGCATCGTCCTCTTCTTTACTCTGTGTAGGACAATGCTATCAGTGTTGCAACTGTACACTGTCCCTTACCCTGTCCTTGTTTAAATTGCTCCTTGTAAGTCGCTTTGAATAAAGGCGTCTGCTAAATGCTAATGTAATGTAAAAAGTAAAATCCTATTTCAATGTCGCTGTCAAATTGAAATAGTGCTGTAGTAAAGTAAAGTGGGTGGCAAATAACACCTGTCTACAACTAAAGCACTAAACGGACAGTCAGAGATTGAATTTTAGTAATCATTTATGACATGGCTGACAGTCGCAAAGCAACATTTTATTTCATCTTCCATTGGAGCCTCTATGACAGGTTATGGTGCAAAATGGGTTTGACCTTACATGGCGGAAACTACAAAAAATCAATTAAATTCATCATGTCAGTTTGAAGCCAACAAGTCCAGCAATAGGTAATGGGCCCCTTCACAGCTAGACAGGTTCAGATGTGTGTGTGTGGGCAGACGAGTGTGAATGTGTGTGTGTGTGTGTGTGTGTGTGTGTGTGTGTGTGTGTGCGTGTGTGTGTGTGTGTGTGTGTGTGTGTGTGTGTGTGTGTGTGTGTGTGTGTGTGTGTGTGTGTGTGTCTCTGTGTGTGTGTGTGTGTGTGTGTGTGTGCGCGTGCGTGCGTGCGCATGTGCATACATGCCTTTGTGTGTCTGTGTGTGTGTGTGTGTGTGTGTGTGTGTGTGTGTGTGTGTGTGTGTGTGTGTGTGTGTGGGGTGCTGTGTGTGTGTGTGTGTGTGTGTGTGTGTGTGTGTGTGTGTGTGTGTGTGTGCATGTGTTTGTGTGTGCGTGCGTGCGTGTCTGTGGGCGTGTGTTTGTGTGTGTGTTTGTGTGTGTGATTATGTGTGCGGGGGCGGGGAAACAAAAATGGAAACACAGCGCTGTCTGCACATGATCCCAGATGTCGCACAAATCAGCCCATGCGCTTTTATGACAGCAATTGAGCCAAGGCTGCTGTAGATATCACCCATCATATCTAATGCACTCTCAATGTCTCATTGCACTTTTCAATGTTTTTGCATGTGTTCCCTGTCATTTATGGCTCCTCTTGGAATTTTGAAATCGTTTCAATTTGACTGGTTGTATTGTTGCATTGTTGAACGGGTTGAGCAAACCAAAACACATTTCAAGCAACTGTATTTCAAACTGTTATTATTTTTCATTGCAACTGTCTGTGATTTGTGTCCTGGCAGTTGACAGGTTCACGGAGAGGAATTGTTTCCCTTGGGACGAGAAACGGCAGCGCTACTGAGCTTATCGTTGTAAGAGAGCACCGGAGCTAGACACATGAAATGATTTCACTAATCATCTTGACAGGCTGCAAAAAACATGTTAGCATGATAATATATGCCCCTTCCTTTCACTGCCCACACAAAAGCAGTGGATTACAAGAAATATAGACGTTTGTTAAAATCGTTTTTTAATCTCGTATTTCAATTCCCTTTTTCTGCGTTTTTTTTTTTTTTTTCAAATAACGTGGTGATGTATGTGAAACCAAAGAAAAGGAGAGAAGTTTGTTAAATAAGGATAAATACTAAACATACCGGTACTGTAAATATTACGTACAGCAGTGACGTGCGGTCAGGTTTATGGCTGGTGAGGCACTGACTTTCCAATATCAGATTTTCAAATATATACAATAATACTACAGCTACAGTATTAGTAAATATTTGGCCTACCGATAAGTTTCACATGTCATAGCTTTCTTAACATAAGGTAGGCCTACATATTAAAACATGCTGCATTACCGTAGAGAAAATGCTATTAGATCTCTCTCACACACACATACACTCATACACTCACACACACACACACATACACACACACACACACACACACACACACACACACACACACACACACACACACACACACACACACACACACACGCACGCACACACACACACACACACACACACACACACAGGATTCAAACAGTGGTCTCACATAAACCACACAGCACCAAGGCGGACAAACAGGAGCATCACTGCGGATGCTCAGACACACACACACACACACACACACACACACACACACACACACACACACACACACACACACACACACACACACACACACACACACACACACACACACACACACACACTCACAAGATTCAAAACACTGGTCTCACATACATAGACCACTGAGCAGCACGGTGTGGTAGCTTTTGTGATACGCACCGGATTCTCATGCAAATGTACATCTACTTGTACGAGGCTACGGCAAGCGATGTGGGACAAAGGTATGGCAGGAAGCGAATGTCAACATAAACAGAGATTACACAAACTTCGATATGGTCACCAAATATTTTGGGACTGTCATTTATGTTATGCCTACACTTTGGAATTAGATCAGAGTCTTGTTGTTACACGGGTATATTTGATTTACCTCAACGGTACCCTGTACTCAAGTTTAATCGGTCTACCCTACAAGCAGATACAGGGCACATGACAATCCGGTGCGTATCACAAAAGCTACTACACCGGACAGAATCACGGTGGATTCTCTCTCTCCCCACGGGTCTCACAAACACAGGCCTCACACACACATAGGAAACACTGGTCTTACCTTTACTCGTACATCAGGTCCATGCGCCGCTCTTTCTGGATGAAAACATCCGTGATTCCGAGAAATCCTTGTCTTTTCTTAGCCTCAGAAGCCTGTCCTTCTCAATGCCAACGCCTGTTGCAACATGCAGAATCAGCTCATCAGCTCGACATAATTCCCACGATTCGAAGAGTGTGTACTCTCATCACCACCGCGAAACGCCAACTCCCCCTGAAGCAGGTTGCCTGAATGAGACATTTTAAGATCTCACGGTTCTCCTTCACTTTGGCGTTGTGCATGCTAACGTTACTTTAGCCGGCGCTGTTCATCCAAAGCCACATCTATTAGAGACGCCCCAAACGTCTTCAAAGCAATTTGGCATTGAATATGAGTAGCCGAGGATTTGTGTTTCTCCTGAGGCTCCTTGGTAAATTTTTAAGTCACAAAATCCCATGCTAATGGTCTTCCACAAATTCTCGCCGGTTGCAAACAAGAGACACGAGTAACAAAAAATCTTTTCTGTTGTACCGCTCACTTTGAAATGATCGGGTCGTTCTTATCTTCTGACTGGTCACCTGCAGCAGCAAACCCTTCAGCTCTGTCGGTCCTCCATTCTTTATCACATCTTTTTTCCTTTGGAAATCCAACTTTGAGAATGCTCTTAGTTTTGTTATGAAATACACTTCCATGGTAGCAGTCAAAGTCAACAAGCTAGCCAACACTAATGACACCGACTGAACCTCAGATGCGCTATGACGTAACTGACCAGCAAGACTCTCAACGCCAGAACGAGGTTGCGGCGAGGCTGCTGCTAGCCACTCCACTGTATCTTTCAGTGGGCGTTATGCCAAAGCGTTCAGAGTAAAGAAATGATAATCACACGTAGAAAATAGTAAAATGAGGGCACACCATGCATATTTCTATTAAGTGTATAAAAACGTTTAATACATTACCAGGTTGCATACACAGAACGAGCAAAATGGCGCATGCGCTCAAGCTTGTTAACGAGGGATTGTGCAATCCGGGATGAGGCAAACTCGGAGCTGCCCCATTCAGCGTATTCGGAGCAATTTGACATGAAATGGGCAAATATTACGATTTTGGCCACGAAAATGATTGAAAATGATTGAAAATGTTTTAATACTGCACAAATGGTAGTTATGGTGAAGATGCTCGAAAACAATAGTTGTTATTTTCTATTATTCACATTTACTGCATCTCATCATTCTCATGTGGGGCTGGTGAGGCACTGCCTCCACTGCCGTATTGGAGCGCACGTGCCTGACGTACAGGTACTACAGAGAAGGTTGTTAAATAAGGATTAATACCAAACATATCTTATTAGGTCTTCCACTAATAACTTGTGGAACCTGTTCCATTTGTAAGAAAAGGCTTGATACTGCAAGCAAACATTACCTCCAAAAACCAATGACCATAAATTATTTAGCAGTCATCCGTGAAGAGTATTCATTAGTGTGTTTCCACAAGTAGTTTCCTAGTATTGCCAGGAGGTATGCTTGGCACTGAGTCCAGGCTTGCTCAGCTGCTTACAGCCTATTCTGAATGAATAGCACGTAATGCATTATTCACAAACCATCTCTTTTGCACACACACACACACACACACACACACACACACACACACACACACACACACACACACACACACACACACACACACACACGCCCACAGACACGTACGCACACACAGACGGACACATGCATGCACACACACGCACACACACACACACACACACACACACACACACACACACACACACACACACACACACACACACACACACACACACACACACACACACACACACACACACACACAGCTTAGTCAAGTGTGGAATGTGGCTTTGTATATGTTAATGGGGACACTAGCCCCATTTTGTTCGACCCATTTGAAATGTACACCAAACAGAACCTCACTGGAATTAGACCTCCAACCCTGTACTGTTGCTATGACAGCACAAAGTGACTAAGGGGGTTTAAAAAAAAACTGGATTCCAATGTCAACAGCTGGATAAGCTCTTCGCCTTTCATTCATGATGTAAAGCCCTGTCATGGATATGTGGAGGAAGTGTTCCCTGCCACCGGAATAATCCAGCCATGCCTGGCAAGAGAAGTGGAGAAAATGATGCCTGGTATCGGCCCCCACTACCATGTAATCCTAGCAATCATCTACCCAGGATATGATACACACAATAGGATGGCGATATTTACATACAGCCCAAGGGGCTCGGAGGCTGAGTGGAGGGTAACTGTGGCTAACTGTGCATCCTATGGATATGAAGGAACTCAACTGTGAAGACCATTACAAGGAGTTGAGGATTTAGCTCACGCATGTTTTTAAAGACCATTACAAGGACTTGAGGATTTAGCCTACGCATGTTTGTCAAGACCTCTCAGAACTTGCACAGGAGCCCTCTTAAATCAAATTGCCTTTTAAAGGACATTAAAGCTTTCAAGTCAAGTCAAAACACAAGGTCAGATGGTCAGATGGAGGTGATAATTATTGGGCAGTCATGGGTAAGCGGTTAGGGCGTCAGACTTGTAGCCCAAAGGTTGCCGGTTCGACTCCCGACCCGCCAGGTTGGTGGGGGGAGTAATTAACCAGTGCTCTCCCCATCCTCCTCCATGACTGAAGTACCCTGAGCATGGTACCGTCCCTCCGCACTGCTCCCTTGGGGCACCAGTGGGGGCTGTCCCCTTGCACGGGTGAGGCATAAATGCAATTTCATTGTGTACAGTGAACACTTGTGTGCTGTGTCAAAATGACAATGGGAGTTGGAGTTTCCCAATCTGGGGTCCGTTTCTCGATTCTTGTCGTTGCTAACCGTCTTAAGATCGTCTTAAGACCGTCTTAAGACCATCTTACCGTTCCCTTGGATTTAGTGGTGAGCGTCGCTGTCGAGAGAGAGTTGAGTCGCTCTTACGAAGGACGTTGCTACCGTCGTTAGCAAAGACGCTTTCGAGATACGGACTCCTGGCTTTCACTTCACTTCACTTTCAAGCTAATAAAAAGAGGCACCATCAGCCCCAGCCCCAGCTGTTGTCCTGATCTAGGGGGTAGGTGATGACATATAAAGTGTAGCATGGCCTACAATAAGATCACTGGTCATGTACATTACTCACATTCCTAAGACCCTGCTCAGATATGACAATCAAAGGCTGTTCGTCCCAAAAGATGGAATCAAATCTAAAGAAGAGCATGCCTTTCAAGTTTCAGCTCGAAAACAATGTTTCTCTTCAAAAAAAATATGTTAAAGTGGATAAAGTGTTATATAGCATTATTGCAACTTATATTATTATTGAACTGCTTTTGGGAATGTTGCCAAGCGAAGGATATCTGCTCTGGGGCTTTCAGTAACTGCACAGAAGCATCCTGCTATTGGATTTTTAATGGCTTCCTTTTATCGGTAGTTTACACTTGAGGGAGCTGGAAAGGTCGCGGATCTGATGTATTTTATCAACCCAGACGTGTTTACACCGATTACTCTCTTCAGCACGGAGGGAGTAAACAGTGTCCTGTGCACCTGTTCCATCCACCCCAACCCCCACCCCACTCTGTCCCTGTTCCACTCCCACCCCCACCCTCCTCTGTCCCTGTCACCAACATCCGTCCCTCTCACTCACAAGGGAACAAGGAGCCGACTCTGAAGATGCTACCAGGACCTTATTAAGATGGCCTGGGGGCCCCTAGGCAACAGGTTGCTGTGGGACCCCTCCTGAAGGCAAATTTCGGGACTAATTTACATAGACAGTGTCATAATTAGGAGCTAGGAATTAAAAATAACATGTTCACCTGTACTGTACTGAACGCAACAGATGAGTTTTCTCGGCACAATTCTGCAATTTTCTACTTTTGTCCAATCAGGGCCCCCCTGGCAGGTGGGGGCCCCTAGGCTGCAGCCATATCTAGCCTGTGGGGGCCTCCTGGCAGGTGGGGGCCCCTAGGCTGCAGCCATATCTAGCCTGTGGGGGCCTCCTGGCAGGTGCGGGCCCCTAGGCTGCAGCCATATCTAGCCTGTGGGGGCCTCCTGGCAGGTGGGGGCCCCTAGGCTGCAGCCATATCTAGCCTGTGGGGGCCTCCTGGCAGGTGGGGGCCCCTAGGCTGCAGCCATATCTAGCCTGTGGGGGCCCCCTGGGAGGTGGAGCCCTATGCTGAAGCCATATCCAGTCTGTGGGGGCCCCTGGCAGGTGGGGTCCCTAGGCTGCAGCCTTATCTGGCCTGTGGGGCCCCCCTGGCAGGTGGGGGCCCTAGGCTGCAGCCATATCTAGCCTGTGCGTTAATCCAGCCCTGGATACCACAAGAGCAGCTACTGAGACTTTGGCTGCTGTGCTGCGATACAGTGCGCTACACACCAACACCAATTAAAATGCCAAAATTGTCCGCATGCATCCAGCAGTGGCGAGTGAAAGAAGCAGTTTGTCCATGGGGAAGGTGTTTTTGTTTTGTTTGTTAGTGAATGCTTGTGAGTCAGCCCGCCACATATGTGTTGGTTGGTATTCCTTTCGGACATAGTGACCTTATAGTGACAAGTCTGTGCCTCCCATCTACAGCAACCCAACATAGGCCTGCATCTCACCGGGATTTAGACCAAAACAACTCCCCAAGCTACAAAAAAATGTCTTGTATGGGATGTATTTTAAGATGCATATGTAATGAACGTATTGTCCCGGAATATGTAGCCTACTGTATCTGTACAGGTGTGGTATCGAAGCATTGCTCGTAATACTCTAAACTTGGACTGCTAATCATTCAAACAACTCGAAATGGGAAAAACAGAACAAGTAAGATTAGTTTGGATTTTAACAAACACAATTCCCAGCCTTTCATAAAACAATAACCCATGTACACACACGCATGCACGCATGCGTGCACACACGCACATACACATACACATACACATACACATACACATACACATACACATACACATACACATACACATACACATACACATACACACACACACACACACGCACACACACACACATACACACACTATTCCCATCAGATAATCTCCAACAATTCTCTATTTATATTATCTAAGTTATATTATCTGTTAGCTGAATAAAATAAAAAGAAAATGAAAAGGAAAATGCTTCCCTCACCACCAATGGACGCAAAAGAAGTAAACAACATACTGTATATGTCATATATGTCACATTGAACCACAACTGTTGTTCTGTCATTCCTTTTGGATTCACAGTAATTATTATTATTTTTTTATATACAATTTTTAACCTTTATTCAGACAGGACAGTGACGAATTGGACAGGAACCAAGCGGGAGAGAAACAGGGGAGGACCGGGAAATCACTCCGGGTCGGGAATCGAATCGAATCGAATCGAATCGGTCGCCAACGCAACACTGCAGTGAAAAAACATTTTCAGCCGCAGCAGGGCCTTTTCACAGTAATTATTGGTGACAAAGATAACTATGACCCACAGGCTATTGGTTACAGTCCCTAGAGCAATGTAGAGTGAGGGTAGGTGCCTTCAGGCCCACCGACAGAGGGGGACAAAGGGGTATGATGTCCCGGGCCCAGGGACATAGGGGGCCCAGAATTGGGTGCCCATTACATTGTATGTACTGGGTAGGGGGCCCTTTCAGTTGACTTTGTCCTGGGCCCAGTGAAAGCTGTCAGCGGCCCTGGGTGCCTTGCTCTGGTACTCTCCAGTCATGGATGAAGGTGTAGATCCAGACCATCGTCCCACTGGTAAGGTGGGATTTGAACCTGCTGCCAAGACTGCCTCCCTAACCTCATTAGGCTATGGCTGCAGTAGAGCTGGGTATCAATTCTCTCTAAGCTGCAAACTGCCTCCCAAACCATTAGGCGACGGCTACCCCGGATGTCCCAGATCTGACTTGACTTATTAATTACACACTCGTTATTGGCTGCCTGACCAAATCCTCCGTTTGGTGGAAACAACTTATTTGCTTTCATGTGCTTTTGTGTCTTCATTAACCATGGGAAAGGTAACCGTTCCCTAGCGACAGCCCATTAGGAACGGGAGGGCAATGATATATGATGCATATTCATAATGTTTTGTAGGTTAATGATGTAACCAGTGAATATAACCATTAGTGAATGCCACTCTGAGCAACAGCACTACCCACTTAGAGACCCACACCATGCAATTCATCATGGTCTTCCTCTAGCCTTTTCTCAAACAGTGGCCATTCATTATGGGTACCGTGTGGAGAACAGAAACACACTCTTAAGAAGCTGCACTGCAGTGTTACCCTGCATCTCCCTGTGCTAGCCTACATTTTTTTGTTTTGTTTTGTTTTGTTTTTGTTTGATTCACCTATTAGCCTTTTTTTTACACAATGTCAGACACATTTGATTCAATGCATTTGAAGCAGGAAAAGTAGCATCCGATGGCATGGGGCATGGACATAAGCTTACACCCCACAGTTTTCCATGGAAACTGGTCGCAATTTTTTCCTTTTTCCTAGTGTCAACTCAGGCGAATGTCTTTTATTATGGGTTCAATGTACGTAGGATGCACTGAGAAGAAAATGATATGCACATTCATGAATAATGTTCGGAAATACTGCAAATATGTGGAAATCAAGCAAGGGTGGACTGTTCCTTGAAGTTGTATGCTGGAGAAGTGCCAGCCACCAAAGTATTGTGCAAAGACACTGTTATGTGTTCTTCAAACAAGATTTGTGTGATTCTTTATGCCGCATCACCACATGCGTGACGTGTTCGCTTGGCTGAACATGAGCCTCTCGACTGTGGCAAGCTAGCTGTGGAAGCGTTGGGCTGTTGCCCCCCTACATCTGTAAATTCTTGGAAGCATGTGTACCAATAGTCCCTAATCTAGCATAGATAAACCAGCTTTGTACCGTAAGCACGCACACCAATAGCCATTATTTTCGCATAGATAAACCAACTTTGGAAGCATGCGCACCAATAGCCACTCTTCTAGCATATAGGCCTAGATAAACCAGCTTTGTTCTGCTTAAGTAGTGCTGCTTGAGCTGAAAACAAAATCACTGATATTATGCAAAGGAAAACTCCCAGCCAAACCTTTTAACATAGCCTCAAAGAAAAACGATGCTTGCTTTTTTACTTCACATTTGCCATATGTTGCAAAGAATTTTGATGGTAGTATATTGATGATAGTAATTACTTATAACTATTCCCGCAAGCTAGAGTGAAACCTTATTGTGAGTGTTTTCAGACCTAATTAAAGCATTAACTGAGCTGTGAATTCCTCCTTTAATTCATCAATTCAACGTGTCATGTGCAGGCCTTGCCGCTTTTAAACCGAGACAGCTGTTATACTCTGGCGGCATTTACCCACAAACGAAGCGTAGGCTATAATTTTCTCACCAGTTGTTGTACGGACACCAAAGTTCTATTGCACAAAGACAAATTAAAGGCTCCGAACTTAATGTTCCCTAAAATGAAGACGCGCCATAGAGCTGACGGGCTTTATTATTCTCGCCGACATTGCGGCTGCCATTTCTGGAGGCTGCATGAGCCAAGCGGCCTGGATGCCCTCCCACATCCTTTTCAGTAAATCAGAAGACTGGTCTTCGCAAAAACTCTGGAATAGGAAAGCTTATTTTCAATACAAGCAACATCACTGTTTCATCCAAAAGTAATACAAAATGAATGCTGCTTCAGCCGTTTCTTAATAACAATAAATACACAGCTAATTCAAGGATCATTGTGATGGAAATTATGAAGGATCATCACAAATCTTATTGAATGGTCAGATGAGTATCTAATATCAACAGTGTTGCTTTTATCCAAATATGACGAGTAAGACAATATGTTAGACATATAGGTAGTTTCTTGCAGTTCTCTATACAGGTAGTTAAAAACAGGGCCACTAACAGCTTTGACCGGGCCCGGGACGAGATCATCTCAAAGGCCCCCCCTGTACATACATACAGTGCTATGAGAACCCATTTCTACGCCCCCCCCCCCCCTCTCTCTCTCTCTCTGGGCCCGGGACAACGAACCCCTTAGTCAACCATGTCAGCCTCCCTGGTTTAGACTGTCCAACAGTATGGTGCCGTTTTCTCTGCACTTTGCTTTTGATTGGGCCAAACTCTCTCTTGTTTTCCATTAATTGAAAAACAGTCCAAATATATCACTTTGATAATGACAACGGAGATAATGACCCATGGAGACAAATGACAATAGATTTTTCTCCAGCCTTGGCCTCTTTCCCAGTGTCCAATCACGTTCAAACCGAAACTCCTTGAGGATTAGACTGCTGCACTGCCCACTCTTTTTGCCCTGAGTTTTCATTTCACTTCAGCTGTTCCGTTCAGTCTTCTGTCAATGGTGGTGCCCATTTAATAGTATCGTGATTTTTTTTTTAGCAGTTGTTGATGTCAGCCCAGTCCAAGCACTTGGTGTTTATCCACCATGATTACTCTGGCTCAGGAAGATTGGGGTATTGCTGGAAGTAAAACAATGTTATTGATTTGCCTGAGGTGCCGCTAGGTTTTAGACTCTTGTAGCCTTTTACTTCCCTCCCGTCATACCAGATGGTGGAAAATCACCTTAGTTTGGTGGGCTACGATTTTACAAACCCCACAAGCCGGCATGCCAAACAATGGTATGGCAGTTGGTTGTAATGAATAACATGGCCGATGTGGTAAACCGTTGTTCACGTTAGAAATGGTTGAATGAATTAAATGATACAAAGGACTTTTATGGAGTAGCTCTGTCATCAAGCTCAGTCTTTTGGAAATTAGCTGAACAGCAATCAACGTACTGTAGGCTACAGTATGTACAGTGCTGGTATGTTTTTCCTGTTTAGTACAAAAGGGATCTGTAGGGATCGTATAGTATTTTCACTGACTTATTACAAAAAGTGTGCTGAAGTAGGCCTCTTGCATGAAATAAAGCCCGATAAAACGTGGAGCATTTGGTGAAAAAGTTGTTCTATTTCACCATGCAAAGTGGTTGAGGCGCTGAGTGTTTCACTCTGCCATGTTTCACTCTGCCATGTTTCACTCTGCTGAAACATTACAGTACATGAACCTGCTACACAGGACTTAAGCGTGACAATGCAAGTTCAAGGCAATGGAAAAAAGTTCTCTCTTTAAGAGGCAAAACAAGCTTGTCGTTTTATTGATCCGGACATAATTTGTGTGAATAGGGGCAGCAGTGAGCGAGTGGTTGACTGCAAATGTAATGATATTGTTGTGTATGTAATGATGTTGTGTTGCTTGCAGTGAGGGTAAGGCAGCACTGCTGAGATTGATCCCTGTGGCGCTGTACCAGGATGGACTGGCCATCTGGCATAGCGGGCATTTCCTGGTGGGCCCCACCCCCTTGTGCGCTCCTATTTTCAGAAATGTACAAAAAAAGTTTTTTTTTTTTTACATTTCTGAAAATAAGGCCCTCAGAGGGGACGGGGCCCACCGATGAGTTAGTTCTTAGCCGCTAATTATGAGGGGCCACTTTAATTCAAAAGTGCCCTGGCCCTATTGCTTCCCCAGTCCAGCTCTGGCGCTATTCCAGCACCCTGCATGTCGGCCTGATAAGAGCTCTGGAGCCACTCTGGCTGACAATAATAGCCGGTGATTAGATCAGTGCTGGTAGTGCAGTTAGCCTTTGCATATTTAAAAAGTACACATTTACAGTCTAGACACCCAGTATACTGATGCAGTATTACAACGCATGTACTGTGGTCAACACCGTCTTAAACATGAGGGAGTACTTTGTTTGAGTTTAGGCCTACATGTTTGTTCTCATGTTACACAAAAGCAGGCACAAGGAACATCAGCCCAAAATGGACACTGTAGAAACAGCCACCAAAACCTCCTCTAATTAGCTCAAATTCACACTTTCCGTTTCTCAGTGACTCACTTTGGCAGATATTGTCTTTCCTCTTCTGAGGGAGTGCCACTTCTATTGACTAATTAATCAAATCTTGGCTCTTTTACCGCTGCCGAGGAAACTAATCTGCGGCCTTTGGGGATCTGATGTAAATCCTTCATCGCAGGCTAAGGACTAATCATTACCAGGTGATTCATGCAAGGACAAAGCTGACCATGCGTGTGTGTGGGGTCCTGGGGGATCCATTAGGAACAAAAACAAAGTGCTGTTATAATTTATTCATGACCACGGGGGTGGGAGAGGCAAATACTAAGGACCATTTCTACCATGTGAAGGCAGTGAGGCTATAGAGTATTGTGTTTCGTGATACTTATTTGTCCTCCTCAGATGGGAACATTTTCAGCAGGACACAAAGCACTTGTTGGCTGCATGCACAAGGCTGGATGCCTGCCAGGGCCAGATCAATGGACAGGCTATGGCTGCAGCCTAGGGCCCCACCTGTCAGAGGGCCCCCGATTGGCAAAAACAATGCATTACTGAAAAATGAATCTGTAATGTTGAGTACAGATTTAAATCTTGTTTAAAATTCGTCTCCACAGCTGGCAGACATGTTATCCTTAATTCCTAGCTTGTAATTAGGGCCCTGTGTAACTTTGTCATGATATTTGCCTTCCAGGGGGCCCACAGCAACCTGTAGCCTAAGGGCCCCCGGGCTGTCTTAATCCGGCCCTGATGCCCGCAGATGTTCAAAGGCAGACGAACCAAGCCACAAAGCTGATTAGGGATCACAGCCAAGCATAAAATGTTGATATACACACAAAATAATCTTGACATTGATTTCAGAAAGGCCACACGGGACAGAGGAAGCTCTATATGCATGTAGATGCCATTCAATGTGATTACCATGCCCACATATTGCTCTACAACATGGTTTCAGCATTACTAGGGAGATGTGAAACTGAGACATACCGTACACCATCTGCTCAATGGTGCATGCCTGCTGTTTGAAAGTCCCTTCTGACATATACTGTTCAGTTCCTTTCAATGTTGTAACTGGGTATTAAAATGACAGTGTATGCATCACAACTGAAGTTATATCAACAGATCAATATGCTATTTGATTGGAAAAACCTTTTGGGTCATTGCTGATTCACACAAATAAACCTACGTAGATGAGTCTGTGATAATTTCAAGATAGCCTAAATGGATTAGAGCAGGGGTGTCAAATTGACCAAGGGCCAAAATCCAAATATGAAGCGAAGCCGCAGGCCAAACTCTGTATTCATTTTAAAAAATGGACTAAAATTGTGTATACACACGCTTAATACTAACACTAATAATTTCACAAACAGATTCCCATCATAGTTCAAATGTGCCTGCGCATATTCTGTTGCATTTGAGTGTGGGCTGCTTCACTGGTCTGGGCCAACTCATATTACTGTGATGCACTAAATGTCATGTTCAAGTCTCAATACGCTATACATTTATGGTGTATGTAGGCCAACTGTAATACACATTTGAAATGAGCCCGCGGGCCAAATAAGAGGACTCCATGGGCCAGATTTGGCCCCCGGGCCTGAGTTTGACATCCCTGGATTAGAGCATCCTGCCACATTTCAGTGTGAAAGATTGAAGTAAAATGCCTGAAGAAATGTTTTGTTTTATGCATTAGGCAAACATAATGTATTAGCTTGCCCTAAATAAATGAGTTCTCTTAACTGTTCCTACTCGTCACTCAAAATAGGGCAGTCATGGGTGAGCGGTTAGGGCGTCAGACTTGCATCCCAGAGGTTGCCGGTTCGACTCCCGACCCGCCAGGTTGGTGGGGGGAGTAATCAACCAGTGCTCTCCCCCATCCTCCTCCATGACTGAGGTACCCTGAGCATGGTACCGTCCCACCGCACTGCTCCCCATGGGGCGCCACTGAGGGCTGTCCCCTTGCACGGGTGAGGCATAAATGCAATTTCGTTGTGTGCAGTGTTCACTTGTGTGCTGTGGAGTGCTGTGTCACAATGACAATGGGAGTTGGAGTTTCCCAATGGGCTTTATCATTTTTTAAAAAAAAAATCCCAATTTCACCCATTTTTTGTAAATATTGTAAAACAACCTAAATATTAGGTTTGTAAATATTAGGTTTATTTTGGCTGAAGGGCCTCATTGAGTTTAGAGTATTAACCAAAGGGCCAGATGTCACATGCAACTTGACAGTGTTTATAGTAGCAAATAATGTAGAGTAGAGTAGAGTAGAGTAGAGAAACGTCAAGTAGCTACATAAATAAACACACAGACACAGACACAGACACAGACACAGACACAGACACACGGCAAGAGGTTTCCCGATCTGGGCCAGCTCTGGCATCTCAGACAGTCCAATCCCCAATAATGATGTCCTTCTTAGTGTCCTGTATACTGTTAAACAGTTGAATGGCCCATGGGACAAAGGACCTCCTTAACCTGTCTGTCCTGCAAGTGAGAGCACGGAGTCTGTGGCTGAACAGACTCAGCTGGTTACTGAAGGTGGTGTGAAGGGGGTGTAGCTGATTATCCATAATACAGTCCAGTCTGTTCACGGCTCTGCATCCTCGAAAGCTGAAAACTTCTTTTGGAATGTCCACATGTACACTGCACATTCATTACCGCACATTGTAATGAAATGTATTTAGATGAATACAGTAGCCAACGGCATGGACTTGGGTAATATGACACTCTCAAGATGTTTAACAATTTTGAGTGAGAATATCTCTTTGAACTTGAACGTTGTCATTCTTGCAAAGCCCCTGCGGCAGGGCTAGATCGGTGATCTGGCGTACAGGGCATTTTCCTGGGGCGCCGACAGCCCTTAGGGTTTTTACTTTTGCTTTTTTTCCGTTTTTTTTCTTTCTTTTTTTCTAAATTTCCCTCAGAGACCGGCCCCCAATTTAGATGGTGCGGCCCATCCCTAATATTCAGTGGACTGAGGCCATCATAATTGTGGTATGGGGGTGGGTGTGAGGGGCTGATCTATGCCGAAAGTGCCCAGTTTATGGTCCCAGTCCATCCCTGCCCTTAGTGCTGTCTCAAATTGCTCAGTGGGCTGCATGTGGCCCCCAGGGCCTGAGTTTGCTTTATAAAATACCACATTTATCCTGCAAATCCAATTGTGTATTGCAGCACAAAACACTTCACTTCAGCCAAAGTCTTTGCACTGTCCAAGCATGTTTTAACGACCTTACCTCAAAAAGTAACATAATAACGTGCCCCACCTTGACTTGCCCTCCTAATACTAGACGCACAGAGCTGCATCCCAAACACCATCTCCTCCTCTGCATCACCTTGGCCAACTCCGATCCCTGCTCCATGATTGACACAACACCAAAATACATGAAAATAAGATGGCAGCTCCTCCTCATATGCCAGATTGTAACCTCTGAGAAAAAATGATCTGTGGAGGATACACCGTCGGACATAGATTAACTGACGTCATGGATATGTGTCTGTCTGGGGGTCAACTATGGCCTAATGGTTAAGGAGTTGATCTATGAATCAGAGGGTTGCAGAATCAAATCCCACTCGGACCAATAGGAAGACTGTGTATCCCCCTACATCTTCATCCATGGCTGAGGTGCCCTCGAGCATGGCACCTAACCCCTAATTGCTCCAGGGACTGTAACCAATACTCTGTAATAACTAAGTCGCTTGGATATAAGCGACTAAATGTAATATCTGCTGGGGATTTGGGTTAAGATGTGGCGGAAAAGTTTTATGGAGTGATGATATTCTAATAGGCAAAATAAGTGACTCATTGCTGAACACTCTCTGCCTCTTTTTTCATTTGACACTTTGAACTCTCATGTGGGATGTTTTTGTTGCCCTAGTCAACTTTGTTCTGAATAACACGTGTGGTTTTTAGGCTAATGCAGAGGCTCACTCACTCCTATGATGTTTGTAATGCTTTTACCTTCCGGCGGCGCGTCCTCTTCTCCGCTGGACCAGTGATCCTGAATGACTCAACTCACTCTCCGCGTTTCGTTAACACAGGGTTCTCTTGTTGACATAAAGGCAAATCATGTTGAAACACTAAATGGAATGATTTTAGAGATCACATTACTGTTTACTTGATATATCCCCAAAAACACCATCGGTGAATGGTGATGTTAATTGCTCTGTTTCGTTGGTACAAAGCAGCTTTTAAATAGGCTATCCACTTTCAACATTAAAACATGTGCATGTGGAACATGTGGAAACACACACATGTGCATGTGAAACATGTGGAAACACACACACACGCGCGCACACGCACACGCACACGCACACACACACACACACACACACACACACACACACACACACACACACACACACACACACAGACACACACACACACACACACACACACAAACACACACAAACACACACACACACAGACACACACACACACACACACACACACACACACACACACACACACACACACACACACACACACACACACACACACCATAGCAGCCATGCAGCATGATAACAGAGGGATTGTTAGTTAAAGGGATTAAAAAGACATGCGTGTAGGATATCTAAAAAATCTCAACCCTTCCAAATTTGGCAGTGGACCTAGGATAGTGTTTCTCAACGGGGCGCTAAAGCCCCCAGGGGGTGTTGGGGAGCCCAAGGGGGGCGGCCTTGAGAAGGATGCAACTGAGTGTGGGTGGGGCTTGTTACCATTGGGGTGCATTAGTCTATTTTATTTTCCAATACTAAGGGGGGCATTGGCAGGCTTATGATGATGTCAGGGGGGCGTTGGGAGGCTTATGATGAGGTCAAGGAGGTGTTTGTTCACAAAAGGTTGAGAACCACTGACCAAGGAAATCTGTCGCTCATACCTCAGTGAGTATCCTGGACACTTTCACAAAGAATATAGACCTGACGTGGGGAAACTCAGGCCCGGGGGCCACATGCGGCCCGCTCGGCCATTTCATGCGGCCCTCAGAGCCTTTCCCAGAAAAAAAATGCAGACTCGCATGGTCACTCATTCTTCAATGCGCTACCTAAAGCAAGGGTCTTGGAAACCTAAGATTACTAAAGTACTAAATGGTGTAATTATGCTGCCGTACACCAATTCTTATTATTGGCACGGGCAAGTTGCCTACGACATCCGGCCCTTTGGTCAACTTTCTAAACCCAATGTGGCCCTTGAGCCAAAATAATTGCCCACCCCTGATATAGACAATCCATGATCTATCTGTGTCACTGTTTCCCCAAAGTATTTGACAAGAGACACCTCAGCTAGGGCAGGTACGTGTTAGGCCTGCTCCAATGCCATAGCATTTGTTTTGAAAGAAGAAGACAGAGTGCAAGATAGTGTCACTGTGTCTTTGTCAAAGCTGGGGGTCGTTTCTCGACAGTGCCTTTGCTAACGACGTTAGCCATTTTGTTCGTTCTTAAGACCAACGTTGTAACCAAGGTCTTGAGTTGGTCTTAAGTTGTTCTTAAGTTGTTCTTAAGTTGGTCTTGCGTCTAAAGACCAACTGAAGACCAACTTAAGACCAACTCAAGAGCAACTTACGACCAACTCAAGACCGACTTAAGACGGTTAGCAACGACAAGAATCGAGAAACGGAGTCCAGATGGGTGGTGTTTCTGAGGGCGTGCAACCTGCCCTTATAATCCTCCTCGCCCTTATCCATTGTGCAGCCAAAGTTTGAAACACTTGAGTGAAAGTTTTTTGCAGGAACAAAATGCTGCGCCCATGATATGACCTGGACTCAAACTTATTATTAAAGAAATGTGCAATATCTTTCTATCCAACAAGCAATCACCATAGGTTGATACAGTGAGAGAAATTCTGATCCAATTGAATTGGCAGTAGTGGTAGCACTTGAGACATCTGTTCAACTAGCCAAGTCCAAGCAGCATTATTCAGTGAGTAAATCTTTCCATTCTGGAGAGTGCTTTTGCCCTGGCCCCTCTTGATTCCCATTTTACAGAATGGCTTGGTTGAAGAGAGCCTACATCAAAGCACAGAGAGGATAGGTATTTTAACAATGCACTGAATTCCAAAGGACACCAAAAATATGCATGGCAAGTGCACTTTTTTCAGTATTAGCAATAACACTTTGGTGACTTCAAGAAATTATACATTGACAAAAATTCTGAATGAGGAATAAGCTATCTGAAGTGCACAGCAGGGCACAGCACATTTCCACACATACGTATATTAGTGTGTCCTCAAATATAATGTTGGACAAACTAAACTGAAAATAAACTATGTCTAATAAGACACCGCAATTGGAAGGCAACTTTTGTTCCCAATTTGGAGAAATTTGGGATAGTGGTTGTGATTTCTCACTCGGCTGAGCTTTGACAGTTGAAGATTGATATTGCGCATGACCAGACATAGGCCTACCTATATTCATCATTATAACAAGAGCAACACATCACAGCAAAAACAAATCCACAATTTCCAGCCTTCATCTAGTGGAAGTAAGAAATCATTTCAGTTTGTGCTGTTGTCAAATGGCTCCCGTATAATTACTGGGTAATGCGTGACTTGAGGTGACAAGAAAACACTTACCATCTGGTTTTCAGGAGAATTAAGGCCCCGGGGATGAGCGCTTGAAGCATTAGGTGGGCATGTGTCATGCCCTTACATGCAGAATCCACACGGACCATACAGCAGATGCACAGGAGATGTACAGGAAATGAGGAGTATACAGGCGTACAGATGCAGCATGCAAATAAGACTGAGCCAGGTTCATTCTTTACCCTGTAAGACAAGGTAATGGAATGCATAGCTTCCTGGAAAAAGGAAAATTGAAAAAGGAAAATAGCCGGGGGGCATGTGGTGGGGTACCGTGTGTGGTATATCAGAATGCAGAAACCTGTACTACCTGAAAAAGAGAGTATAATAAAATAAATGATTAAATTCTGGAAATAGTACCGTGTCAGGATAAAGTAATGAACAGTGGAGTAAAAAAGGGTTATGCATCTTGTGAGGACCAAAGAAAGTTACCATAGTTTAATCAGACATTTGCTAATGAATTCTCAACAACAGAGAGGGAAATTGCAGAAAACGTGTGTGGAAAGGGGATGCATTTTAGGCAGTGCTCTCCCCGCAAGCTAGCTCCACACCAAACCGAACAAAAATAATTAAGTTCTTTTCAGCAAGGCTGCCTCTGAAAATGCTTGACGGATTTCAATATACAACCCAGTAGGAGAAATGTGGAAAAGGAGCCGGAGCACAGCCATCTTGGAAGAGGATAGGAGAGGAGAGGAGAGGAGAGGAGAGGAGAGGAGAGGAGGGGAGGGGAGGGGCAGAGGAGAGGAGAGGAGGGGAGAGGAGAAGAGAGGAGAGGAGAGAAGAGGAGAGAGGAGAGGAGAGATGGAGAGGAGAGGAGAGGAGAGAGGAGAAGAGATGAGAGGAGGAGGAGGAGAGGAATGGAGAAGAGAGGAATGGAGAAGATAGGAGAGGAGAGGAGAGGAGGGGAGGGGAGGGGCAGAGGAGAGGAGAGGAGAGGAGAGGAGGGGAGAGGAGAAGAGAGGAGAAGAGGGGAGGGGAGAGAAGAGGAGCCGAGAGGAGAGGAGATGAAAGGAGAGGGAGAGGAGAGGAGAGGATGGGAGCAGTGAGGAGGAGGTGAGAGGAGAGGGGAGGGGAAGGGAGGAGCGCAGCCATGTTGGAAGGGGACGCGGAATTCAAATCAGGAGGAGCTGGGTATCAGCAGAGCCACAGGACTGACTGGGCAGGAAAATACAACGCATACATACATAATAAACAGAAGAGAGCCTGCCTGCTCCAAAATTCTTGGCTCCAAAATAACACACACACGCACGCGCGCGCACACACACACACACACACACACACACACACACACACACACACACACACACACACACACACACACACACACACACACACACACACACACACACACACACACACACACACACACACACACACACACACACACACAGGGGTTTTGGATAATGTAATATGTGATATGGATGCGCATAGGGTAGAAATTAAGTTGGATACTGTTGTCAAAACTTTTAGAGGTATAAATTCCAAAAAGGCAACAGGGCCGGATGGTTTGTCAGCCTTTACCCTGAAGTCGTTGGATGAATTATATCCAGTTTGGCATAAATTGTTTCAACTATCCATCGACTCCCACAGCATTCCAAAGTTATGGAAGACTTCAATCATTTTACCGATTCCTAAAAAACCTAGCCCTCAAGGGGATAATGACTATCGGCCCGTGGCCATAACCTCTAATGTTTTTAAATGTTTTGAGAGGATAATGGTTGGGAAACTTCGCACGAGTGTGCAACCTGCTCTTGATAAGTACCAGTTAGCTTATACACAGGAGATGCCATTGCAAACATAATGCATCTAGTGCTTAAACACCTAGAGAATCCCGCAGGTTACGCCAGACTTCTTTTTATTGATTTCAGCTCTGTTTTTAATTTAATCCAGCCACACATTCTCCTTGAAAAATGTATTCAGCTGAATGTAAATCCATTTTTAATTAAGTGGTATTATTCTTTTTTATCAAATAGGCCACAACGGTTCAAGTTCAATACTACTTTGTTGGATACGTGTTGCAGTATTGGCGATCCCCAAGGTTGCGTCAGCTCACCATTTTGTTTACTTCATACACGAATGATTGTGTCAGTTCCGGACCAAATCAGTATAATTTTTGGACGATACTGTTATTCTTAGTCTGCTTTCTAAACATGATAATGATAAGGCTAACAGCCATCAAACAGCTATAGATACATTTGAAGGCTTTATTTGCAAAACGGTGTATCTCCATTTTATAGAATGTTGGGAAATTGACATTTTTGTATTGGGCATTCCATTGAAATGCATTGCAAAATGCATTTTATATAGCTTAAAAAAAGTATGTTCTCAAAATATTTGAATGGTAAGAATTCACACATAGGTGATATGACTTCTGATCAGTCATTTCTTAGCTGGCGCACCCAGGTCACCAATGTCTGTGCCAGGATACCCCAGTGTCACCATTTTTTTGCCCAGACTCAGAGTCTCTGAGTTTGTAAAAACATAATGTAATCTTCTATAGGGCCACAATAGAGTCTGTTCTCCGTTATGGGATTAGCTGGTTTGGTAATCTCACAGTTAAACACAGGGCAGAAATCTCAAGACTTATTAAAACGGCAGGTAAGATTATGGGGGTAATGCCCCCCCTTAACCCGCAGGAGCTCTTTGAGCAGGCCACTATCAGTCAGGCGAATGCCATTGTAGCGGATGGTGATCATGCACTAAATACATATATCTGAACTCTGGGAGGAGGTTCAGACTCTCTTGGTGCAAATATAATCGTTTCAAAAAATCCTTTATACCTCTTTCAATCAAGCTACTGAATAAACAGGGAATAGGAGAGATTGAGTGGGACAAAATGGACCTCTGTAGCTAGTGTTGGTACTGTTGGTGGGGGTGGACACTAGGGTAATATCTGGGAGGGGGGATATGTAGACATGAATGTATCCTTGTTTTTACTATTTACTATTTTTTATGTAATGGATGTAACCTAGTTATTTATTACAGGGTGAAGGTGTAAAAGTACTCTTGTTTGTTTTTCTTTGTTGGTGTCATGTGTCCTATGTGTTTAATGTGTTTTATGATGCTGCAACCTCCCTGTCTCCAAAGCAAATTTGTCCTTCGTGGAGACTAATAAAGAAACCTAATCTAACCTAACCTAACCTAACCTAACCTAACCTAACCTAACCTAACCTAACCTAACCTAACCTAACCTAACCTAACCTAACCTAACCTAGCCTAACACACACACACACGCACGCACGCACACACACACACACACACACACACACACACACACACACACACACACACACACACACACACACACACACACACACACACGCACGCACACACACACACACACACACACACACACACACACACACACACACACTATGCTGTGGTGTTAATTCAACACATACAGAGTGTTGTCAACAAACAGCTTATTCAATTTCACTCTCTCAAGTGTTGAATTAAGATTGCCCATTTTACTGTGCATGAACTCATGTCTGATGGGAAGCAAAATTGAGTTTAGACTGAAAATGGTTTTCATAGAATCGCCTTTATCTTGTGACAAAGCCTTATGGTCCAAATGTGTGCTGTTTTAGAGATATTGCTATGTCAAATTTGCAGTATAACTACAACATCCAAGCTAATGGGCTACCAAGGCTTTGAAGGCCTTTTTCCTCAGTGTCGATGTTGGCGTAGTTACTGCACATTGCCTTTGTAGGGCACTAGGCCTGCCTATCTGATGGATATAGTTACTGCACTTTGCCTTTGTAGGGCACTATAGGCCTGCCTATCTAATGCATTAGTGGCTTAGTGTCTGGCCTATTTTGTCAAGATAATGCTTTCAATGGCAGGATGGCTATTGTGTTATTCATGTGCTACTGTATGTGTGCCAGTCACTGACAAGGGAGCGTGTTAGGACACCTATCATGGAGTGCGTTTACATGCAGTTCAGTATCCCGAATAAGAGGCATATCCCGGTTATGATCATATTCGGGATAAGGTGTTTATATGCGCACAGAACGTTATATCCCAGTCTACATTCTTGGCCGTTATAGAATTCTCTTCAAATGCGTGTAGCCTGGATACCAGCAACAGCGTTCCATGGGAAGCCCCTGTATTCGGGATAAGGTGTATACATGCGTCAGTATCCCGGCTTCTTTCGGAAAACTCCACCTAGCATATCCCGATTTCTCAGTATCCCGAATAAGGGCTTATTCGGGATACTGAAGTGTTTATATGCGCAAACGCAAATTCGGGATACTTAATATCCCGATCATATTCGGGATACTGAACTGCATGTATACGCACTCATGGTTGGCACTTGACACATCTGCAGAGGTGTCAAAAGTAAAAATGAAAGTAAAAGTCCTTCCAACACAAGTAACTTATCTGAGTAACCAGACCTCTGTACCTGTCTTACGATCAGCAATTCAAGATCGTAAATGGTGTAACTTAGTTTCCCCCAGGGATCAATAAAGTTAGTCTATTTACTAGAGATGCACCGGATCTAAGATCCGGTTCCGGATCCGGCAGGATAACAGGGTTTTTCACGGGATCCGGTTCCAGGATCCAGGATCCGGTATCCGAGGCTTTTCAGTCAAAATAGTTTGAGCCAACGTGATAAAAAGGGCCCACGTGTGTGAGTAGGCTATGTGTTTCAACCCTTTCGTAGGATCCGGTATCCGGTTCCGGATCCGGCAGGATCTTAAGCAGTGGATCCGGTATCCGGCAGGATCCTAAAAATCAGGATCCGGTGCATCTTTACTATTTACTCTACTCTACTCCTATATCGTGAATTTACTTACATTTTTCCTTTTGAGACATCTGCACATCTGCTCATTTCACAGTCCTCTGAGACTGCTCCAATGTCTGGAGGATTAGAAGACTGAACACCGAGTAAGCAAACACAGACAACCTTGACAGTTTTAATCCCAGCCACCAGGGTTGGACTGGCCATCTGGCATAGCGGGCATTTCCCGGTGGCTCCCACACCCTCATGGGCCCCTATTTTGAGAAATGTAAAAAAATATTGAATTAATATATTTATGAGAGGCCCCTTTAATCCAAAAGTGCCCGGGCCCTATTTCTCCTATAGCAGATGCAGTTGAGGGGAGAGGTTCGAGTTTTGTTAGAGTCATGCCTTGGGAGAAAAGGGGAATAAATATTCGTAAAACGCAAAAGCTTCCTTCTCGTGATTTAATGTGAAAAAATGGCACAACGGTTTCACCAGCAAGGTCTTTCTCAGGTGTCTCGAAATGTTGTGCCATTTTTTCACATTAAATCACGACATGGGTGCTTTTGTGGTGTCGAATATTTATTCTCCTTTTCTCCTTATGCGTTTTTTGATATTCTGCACCCACAGCTATTTGTTACTTTGGGATGTGCGTGCACCTTACACTTTTTGATAATGTCTTGCCTTGGCCATTGTTACGGCTGTGTGTTTTGTGGTTGTATGTTCCCAGTGCTTTCCTTCCAATTAGCTCCAACTAGGTGACTGGGAGTGGCTTGATTGGCAGCACCTGACCCTTCAATAAAGTCCTATAAAAGCAGCAAGATCCAGTTGCTCAGGGGAGGCTTAACTTGTTGCAACTACTGGCTGTTGCCTCTCCAGTCATGGGATTGTATGTGTGTATGTGTGTATGTGTGTATGTGTGTATGTGTGTATGTGTGTATGTGTGTATGTGTGTATGTGTGTATGTGTGTATGTGTATGTGTATGTTTGGTTAATGTCCTTGTTAATTTGCACAATTAAAATCCACTGGTAGGGCAATACTTTTAAAAGGTGTTGTTTCTGATACTTTTAAAAGGTTGAGATTGGTTTTATAGTTCGCTCCATAAGGGCCATACTGTGTTGGAGCGTAACAGCCATAAACATGCGTTGGCAATGATGAGCAAGAAACACTTAGCACCAGCGGCTATTCACTGGCACTACATAAAAGATGTAATGTCAACAGCACATTTACCTCTCTTGTTAGACGAGCGTTTATGTATTCCACCACTAGTGTTTTTTTCATGCTGTATTCATGAGTTGAAGCTTTTCTAAATGGGATGGATTGTTTGAGCATTTAGAGGAGAAATAAAACCTGTATGACGGTTACTACAGGGAACTTATTCACAATATCACCTCAGTTTTAAAGGAACAGTCCTCTTTTTTCTGGAAATTGCTAATATGTAGTTCAGCCCAGGAAAAATATGAGATGACATAAGATTTTTTCTCTATGTGTTTGCATTGCCTAGTTTATCAGTATGGCCATTTCAAGCGTAGCAATGGAAGTCTATGGTGCAAAATAAAACATAATCAAATGTACTTCTAAACCACTTTAAAATTAATGGGATGGATTTGTAGAGCAATTGAGAGGAGAAACAAAACTTTATCACAGGCAACTTCACGATATCACCTCAGCTTTAAATCTGTATTCTCAATGTGCCAGACAACATGGCAATTTTCTGTGACACCACTCATTAATATATTGCTTCTCATCATATGCGCTGAAGCTATTTTATGTTCCCTTTTCTACAGTTCGCACACTGGGGGAAGTTTTTTCCTCTTTTAAGACTCAACTTTTGACATCGGGAGTCGGGATTTATCTGTGTTTGAAATCCCCAGCTGAAGAAAGCTCTACTCCATCAGAATTATTGGCCCATAAAATTGAACACTTCCGACTATCTTCCCAACCTTCATTCTTTTGAACATGTGAGGAAAATGACCAGCATAATAAATGTGAATGTGTTGAGTTGAGTCAGCTGAGCATGTCCATATATTTCTATAAAGGCTACTGCAAAACAGAGCTTTTCACGCACTGCCTTTTGGTCCTGCAGAACTGTGTTTTAGAGTTCTCCCTTGGCATTCTATTGTCTTGTGTTATTCTGGATTTCAGTGGCCTTTAGAGTTAGTAAACAACAAAACAAGTAACTAAAAAGATAAAGGATGAATCTTGTTATGTATTTAGTGTCTTTCTGGTTTCCCTATGGTGCTTGTATACTGTACCTTGTTGCTGCCCATCTATTCTGCCACCTATTTTGTATTGTATTTATTGAAATAGTTCAAACTAAGCTAGTTTAAAACGCTAGTTTAAATACATTTAGGCTGTTTTTGACAGGTTCAAACGGGTTCAAACCGTTAAAACTGGTTTGATTTAAATCAGATTTGGTCAGGAACAACTAGTTTCAAACTGGTTTGGTTCAAAATGGTCCCGCTGGGTCAAACTGCTTCAAACAATTTCAGACTGGTTCAATCTGGTTCAAAATGGTTTGCCACAAACTGGTTCCAACTTGTTTGGTTCTAATCTAACTGTAAATGATAGCTGGATTAGAGCACAGTTAGGCCTACTAAAATAATTAATTCTCAATAAATGCATTTCGTTACTTCGCAACACTGGTAACTCGATATATTTGCAATAAGTACTATTCTCTTACAGGTAGCCTGTGTCAGTGGTGTAGTCTACGTGGAACGCAGGTATACGGAGTATACCCACTTCAGAATTTCAGGGATTTCAGTATACCCACTTAAAATGGATTGATCCATTATTTAGGATATCACAAATATATACAGTATACGCACTTCAAAAAATGCTCAAATACAGTATAGCCACCATAAAAAGTAGACTACACCACTGGCCTGTGTATAAAATACTTCCACAGGGCTTCCATTTGGCCATGCTATTTTTTTCTTGTTGATGCACAACTAACACTGAGATAGTATGTATATGGCATGTTCAGGAAGAAAGCCTTAAAATGTTTTGCAGCTTTGCATGCAATAAAATATGGAAAACATCAGATTATGTATTCTGTGAATTTGCCGTCTTAAAATCAATACAGGATGATGGGGAGGAGGAGTGGTGACAGGGGGTCTCCAAATCAAATTCTGCTTAGGGTCCCATAAATGCTCGTGCTGGCACTGATCGTATCTGTCAAAGAGTAGGGCTCTCTCTCAACATAGACAACCAGAGGTTACTTTGTGTAATATCATGTTCAACTGGCTGATGTACGGTGTATTATCAAACCGGCTACAATTTCAGACTTGTTGTCAAGTCTCTTTTTCCCCACCTCGTGCTCGTATCTTTGAAATAGAATGGTGGCCTGGAGTTAAGGCATCATCGAGGACAAACTCATATTCCATTTGCCATAAAGAGATAGAGATATGGCTGGCGGCTCTAGGAGACAGACACAGCGTGTAATATCCCCCCTCCTCTATCATTCCCAAGGGCAGTCAGATGAAGTTTGCAGGCCTGCCAAAATCTGCCAACTTTTCAAACCCCCTTTACTCAATGAAAAATGGATGGAGAAGGACAGAATGTATAAGTAATAAGCTGCATGGCAGGCAGAGAGACAGAGAAGGGGGGGATTTGACGTTGTTGTTGTGTGCCTCCTTTACTTGGTTTCTGGAGAAGGAAACGAATGCTTCTGTTGAACACAAAAGCCTCTGTTTCCATCACTGTATATGTGCTGTGCTTTAGTTTGATTCAGAGAAAATAACAGTGTGATGATGTGCCACATTTGCTTGTGAGCCTCTTTCAATGGGACATTAAGATGCTTTGATATTGTACTGTATAAAAATGTCCTGTGGATCGTCCATAACCATAGAAATTGTAGCTTTTAGAAATGCCGTCAGCACTGTTTCAGCACTGTCTGAACCCTGACCAATAATTTCAACAGATGGTTTATTATTGGTCTTCGAATATGTCAGTAGTCTATAAATCACATAATATTGCAGAACAATAACATTGAGAATGTCTTCCACAAATCACATAGCAACCAGCCTGGCAACTCAGACTAAATATGAAAAGTGTAGTCTGGATTTGCACCAAAGCTGTGGAACCAACGTCATTGGCATTCAAACCAGTTAAACTGTGCAAAACGGACAGCCGTGCCGGTAACATTGGCACCTGTTCCTCAGTTCCTCCACAAGTGGCAAACCAAAAACGTACTGTAGTGTTGAATTAACACTGCAAAACAATTCATGGAAAAGATGGAGGCAGGGGCAGCAGAGGGCTGGGAGGAGGTGGGGATCTCTGTGGCACTGCTGCCTAATGGGTGATGGCCGCACCTGCACATTGAGTTCCACCAGTGGACCAAAACAGTGTTACAACAGTGTGTGTGTATGTGTGTGTGTGTGTGTGTGTGGGGGGGAGGGATGATTTGGCTTGTAAAGGGTTTGGGAGGAGGGAGGAGGTTGCTATTTGGCTCTTGAATTAATACTGTGTTTATAGTGTTAAAACAGTACGGGTTTGAGAGGGGGGAGGAGGATATTTGCAGTAATGGTTTGGGAGGGGGGAGGGGTGAGGGGTGGATATTTGGCTCTCTGTGTGGCACTGTCTGATGGATGGTGGTGGCACCTGCACCTCGGGTCCCACTGGTGGCTGCCCACAGCGAAAACAAGAGACATTATCTTCCCATTAGGAGCACCGGGCTCTTGACCAAATTACTTCTGCATGAAAGATGTGTTAAGAGGCCCGGTGCAGCTGATTAGACATGGCAACGAGTGTCCCAGCCCCGCCCCCTGCACCATGGAGAGACGAGCTTTGAAGAGAGAGGGGAAAAATGAGAAGGAGAGCTGTGTGGTCCTGGCTTACACTGTGATGAGCTAATTTCTGTGTCTACAATGTGTATGTGTCTTACTGTCACTTTTCCCAAAAGCCCTGTGCTCATTTATATAAGTTCTCCAACATATGACTGACAAGTCAAGAGTAGTATGTGTCTGTATATGATGTTTGTTGCAAAACTGTGTATATCCGTTTTGGAGAATGTTGGGAAATTTACATTTTTGTATTGGGCATTCCACTACATTGCATTGCAAAATGCATTTTATGTAGGTGCGTTCAGGTAAATTGGGCCATCAGCTAAATTGGGCCAGATAAGTATTGGGTGTCTCATTTCTTTTAATTCTACAGACCAACCACCACAAATGTACTGAAATTGTTGCAACATTACTACTCTACTGTTTAAAGTCATTTGAATAGCATAACGCTTTTTTTTATGGGCATGGGGAACCCTCATATGGAGAATGACAGAAGAAAGTACATTTTCAGTCTTGCCAAAATAAGAAATGTTTTTAGGTTTGAATATGTGCCCTTAATCTGGGAAAACATAGCTATGGCAGCATTGTGATGTTTAAAGGGACACTGTGTGAGATTTTTTGTTGTTTATTTCCAGAATCCATGCTACTCATTCACTAATGTTACCTTTTTCATGAATATTTACCACCATCATGAAATTCTAAGTGTTCATTATGACTGGAAAAATTGCACTCTTCATACATGGAAAGGGATAGGGTTAGGGTCCGCCATTTTGAATTTCCAGAAATATCCATTTTAGCTGCAAAACTAGTACTTGGGCCATACTAGAAAATATGAGTTTATTACTTAGTAAACTTGGCAATATGCAACACAGTTTCAATAAGCAGCATTGTTGCAGTACCTTTTTTGACCATTTCCTGCACAGTGTACCTTTTTTTACCTAAAAATGTAAAAAAAAAAAAAAAAAAAAATCAGCCCATTTTGGCTGAACATGTTAAGGTAAAATGGGCCGCCCCTTTCAGGTAATTTGGGCCGTTTTTTTCTATGGGGATTACCATTTATATTTTCTACAAAAACAATGTGACCTTTATTGACGATGGAGGTGTCAGGGGAGCTCTTTTAATGAAGTTGTGATATCTTTTTGGAAACAGATGTGTTGAAAACAAAACAAAAATGGAGGAAAATCATCGCTAATTTTGTTTTTCTTTTGTGCAATTCTTAATTTTAACATTGGAATGAATAGGTGGTCCATTTTACCTGAATAGGTGGCCCATTTTACCTGAATGCATTTTTTTCCATCCAGGATGACACACCTGTCACTAAAACTTGTAAAAATGTATACTTTTTACATTAATCATCTTGTTTTTTGTCATGAAATGGAAGATTATGAGTCACTTTATGCAATCAAACTTAAGTTTGGGTAATGTATTGATGTCAAAAATGGTGGATACACGGCTTTGCAACAAAACTCTTGTGTCCTGTATGTGCACATACATTGTGAGTAATACTATGTCTTGAAGTCAAAAGCAGTATTACTAATATGTTTTCAACTCCAGTGTCCATGTCCCATGCTTGGGCATGTCTGTGAATTTACAGAATCAATGCAGTGCGGGCATGTCTCAGGTTTGGCAGTGCTTCAGCACCATGGCCAGCGACCTTGCCCAATACCAAAAACTCTGTGCACCACACAATTCAAATAATCGTAAGCTTCTCAAGTGCAGCAGTCTGTGTGAACTCCGTGAAGCACTTTGATGATCTGTCCACCTGCATGATCAGTATAGTATAATACTAGTTTTGTAAAGTAAAGCATTACACTCTCAGAAATAAAGGTCAGAAAAAAGTACAATTTCGTCGCTGGGGCAGAAACTCTTTGTACCCTCATCATACCTTTATTTCTGAGAGTGTACTATACGGTTCCATATAAATGTACATGTATTTCAATGACAAATAATGTCTATATGTGTGTACGTAGGCAGATAAAAAAGTGTCCTCTGGTGTTTAAAGGAGGACCCATAATTTGTCTTCTCATGTCCTTTTCCCTCGACACGTGGCTTTGTCACTCATCAGCAATGCTTTCTCAAGACTCCAAATCCTGCGTGGCCAACAGCCAGGGCGGGACCGGTAATCTGGCACATTACAGGGAATTTTCCCGGTGGGCCGACAATCATCAGGGGCAGATGCCAGAGACCAGCCCACAATCTAAATTGGTGCATCCTTACCATACAGTAGACTGAGCTCATCATCATTTTAGTGGGGGTGGGCATGAGGTAGCCTTGTCCTAACCATCCCATAATTCTACCATTTCATTTCGTATTCATGGTCTGGGGGTTGTTTGATCTGACGCGATTTCAGGAAGCGGGAAGTTTGCACTCAGTTCTGGTTTGAAATGACTAGACAGCTCTCACCCAATCGCCGATAGTTACTCAACAACAACATGGCGCAGAAGTCCCCCACCCCCCCACCAACCTGTCTCTTCACTTATCGGCTGTTTTCTGGGGAGGATTGGCCAGGCAAATCCTACCACTCAACATCGCTCCACAGAAAACAGTTGCCAGACGTAGTGTGGAGCCAAGTCTCTTGGCGGAAGTACGTAGGATGGTGCGTGAGGTTATAGAGGCATGAGGGGCTGGTCTTTGCCAAAAATGTCCGGGTCAGGGGGCGCTGTGGTACAGTGCGCTAAGCCCCACCCCCCCCCCCCCCCCCCCCCCCCCCCCCCCCCCCCCCCCAACTTTGGGCTTACATTGCCCATGGGGACCCCGGTTCGAATCCGGCTGGGGTCATTTCCAGGCCCTGGCCCATCTCTCTCTCCCAATCGTTCATGTCACCTCTCACACTGTCTTGTAATAATAAAGGCCAAAAAGCCCTCCAAACAATACTTTAAAAAAAAATGCCCGGGTCGGTGTGTGGTCCCAGACCAGCCTTGCCAACAGCACTGCTGTGGGTTCCATTGTGGATTCTGCATGTGAAGGCCTGTCAGTCTGAGTGAAGGATGCACGGCTGCTCCTCAGCCTTAATTAGGATGTGGAACTGCCTGGGTGTGCACCTTTGTGCTGACAACAAATGAACGCAGAGGATAAATAACTGGTGGAGGACTGTGTGCATTTGTTTGTGTGCGTGTGCGTGCATGCGTGCGTGCGTGCGTGAATGCGTGCGTGCGCCAAATTCGCCCAGCGAGCAGAAAGGAAGTGAAGAGAAGGGAAAGGGAGAGAAGGCTGGCGCCTGTGTGAAGATGCTGAGTAAGGGAAGTGCACTGTAAGTGGCACGCTGGGAAGATTATAGATCAGGACGCGAGTCAGCGCAGACTGAGTCACACTGACCTTCACTCACTTCACCATGACTATGGACAGTGTACTATGCAGAGAGACTTCTGACACTCCTGGACACTTTGTTGGTCACTTTGTCTTGGCTTCTAGTGCCACTCAGCTAAGGCACATGTGACACTGTGGACACTTCATAATTTGGTGTGTGTGTGTGTGTGTGTGTGTGTGTGTGTGTGTGTGTGTGTGTGTGTGTGTGTGTGTGTGTGTGTGTGTGTGTGTGTGTGTGTGTGTGTGTGTGTGTGTGTGTGTGTGAGAGAGAGAGACAGAGAGAGAGAGAGAGAGAGAGAGAGAGAGAGAGAGAGCTGCCTTGGATAAATATATGTAAGAATGAGCTATATTTGGTTAATTTATGCGGAAGTATGTGTGTAATGTCTCGTGGGCAATGTCTTTTTGTATTTATGTATGTGTGTATGCTACTTGACACCTTAATTTCCCCCTGGGATCAATAAATGATACTCTACTCTACTCTACTCTACTCTACTCTACTCTACTCTACTCTACTCTACTCTACTCTACTCTACTCTCCTCTACTCTACTCTACTCTACTCTACTCTACTGTACTCTACTCTACTATACTGACCTCACACGGCGGTCATGTTCACTCATGTAAGGTATTATATACTGTTGTTCCACACTAACCTTTTTTTTGGTGGGAATGTGGAGTTTCACGTAAAAAGCGACACCCCTTGGCTTTTACAGTTTTCTAAGCACACAATAAGTTATTTTTAAAAGCATGCAGAAAAGTTCAATTGAGACTCTCTTGAGCCAGGCAGAGCCCAGGGCATGAACTCCAGAGCCAGAGACACTCAGGCCATAGGGGTAAAAAAAAACCAACAACTGCTAACAGAAACCTTGTGAAGGGATAGAAGAAGGCTAGGAGGAGGGAAGAGGGCATGAGAATTGGTCTCTCTCTCTCTCTCTCTCTCTCTCTCTCTCTCTCTCTCTCTCTCTCTCTCTCTCTCTCCCTCTCTCTCTCTCTCTCTCTCTCTCTCTCTCTCTCAATTCAATTCAATTCAATTCAAAGAAGCTTTATTAGCATGACAAAAAATATTTTGTATTGCCAAAGCATTGGTTCAAGATACATTGGTAATGATATAATGAAATAAGTGTTAAAACAAACACACAAATGGATGCTTGCAATTGCATAGATATCAGCAAGAAAAGAAAGCAAACAGAAATGTGTGGGTGTGGATGTGGGTGTCGGTGTGCATAGTGTGTGTGTGTGTGGGGGGGGGGTAGTGGCTTTTGTGGTGTCTATGCAATGTCCCTCTGTCTATGGCATGCACTGACATATTTGGCAGCATCTCTCTCTCTCTCTCTCTCTCTCTCTCTCTCTCTCTCTCTCTCTCTCTCTCTCTCTCTTTCCTTCTCTCTCTCTCTCTCATCTCTCTCTCTCTCTCTCTATCTTTCTCTCTCTCTCTCTCTCTCTCTCTCTCTCTCTCTCTGGTGTCTCTCTGTATGTTTGGACATAGTCATTGTGGGAGGAGAGAAGGGACATAAGTAAAAATAAAACAAAGCATAAAAGCATAACTGACTCAAGCATTGAATGTTACGCAATAAAGTTCATGAATTGCATGGATTGCATAAATTGCACTTGTGCCTCTGAAGTACTCCCTCTTCTTTTGCCCAAAATACCTCCATGGGGCCAATCAGTCTGCCACAGACAGCCCCCCAAAAATATGAGACTCCCATAGTCGTCTCTTTAGGGTGCAGTTTGTTTTGTATTTGCATTAAACTTTGCCAACTATATCATGAGAAGTCCCCCAGTGTTTGGTGAGCAAAACAAGTTGGTAGTATCATACAGTATATCACGAAAGTGAATACACCCCTCACAGTTTTTGCAGATTTGTGAGTATGTCTTTTCATAGGAAAGCATTACAGAAATTTCACTTTGACACAATGATTAGTGACCTTTTAACAACATATTTAACCGCTTAAATTTCTTGTTCACTCAGAAAAAAAACCAAAATACAGCCATTAATGTCACAAAAGTGAGTACACCCCAGATGAAAATCCGGTAGAGAAGGGGCTGTGTTTGCTCGAATCATCTCAAAATGAAACAAAATGAAAAGGGATGAAAAGGGAGGTTGTCAGTGTGCGTTCCAACCTTTTTTTGCATTGAACTTTTACATTTTGAGTCTGCATATGGCTTAAATAGATTGGTGTGAGATTTGAATGCAATCCTATGGACAATATCACGATCTGCTTCAGTATCAGTGGTGTAGTCTACGTAGAACGCAGGTATACGGTGTATACCCACTTCTAAATTTAAGGGGATTCAGTATACCCACTTCAAATGGATTGATCCATTGTTTAGAATAGCATAAATACATACAGTATACCCACTTCAAAAAATGCTTGAATATACAGTATACCCACTTCAAAAAAGTAGACTACACCGCTGTTCAGTAGTCACAGTGCATGTTGACATGCAGGTGTATTTCAGATTACCAATGTTGACAGCAGCCATGCATCCCCAAACCATGTCAGTCCCACTACCATGCTTGGCTATTGAGAGGATACACCTTTTTTTTGTAAAATTCACTTGTTGACCACCACACATACTTGACACCATCTAAAGCAAATTTGTTTATCTTGGTCTCTTCAGATCACACAACATGGTTCCAGTGATCCATATCCTTGGTCTGTTCATCTCTCTTGAGACCAAGATAAACAAATTTGCTTTAGATGGTGTCAAGCATGTGTGGTGGTAAACAAGTGAGTTTTACAAAAAAAAGTGTATCCTCTCAATAGCCAAGCATGGTAGTGGGACTGATACGGTTTGGGGATGCATGATTGCTGTCAACATTGGCAATCTGAAATACACCTAAAAGAAACTGTTACTACTGAAGCAGATCATGATATTCTCCATAGGATTACATTCAAATCAAACACCAATCTATTTAAGCCAGATGCAGACTCAAAATGTAAAAGTTCAATGCAAAGAAAGGTTGAAACGCACACTGATGACCTCCCTTTTCATTTCGTTTCATTTCGAGACGATTCTGATTTTAATCTGGGGTGTACTCACTTTGGTGACTACATGTTCAAACATTAAAGGGACACTGTGTGAGATTTTTAGTTGTTTATTTCCAGAATTTATGCTACCCATTCACTAATGTCACCTTTTTTATGAATATTTACCACCACCATGAAATTCTAAGCATTCATTATGACTGGAAAAATTGCACTTTTCATACATGAAAAGGGGGATCTTCTCCATTGTCTGCCATTTTGAATTTACCAGAAATAGCCATTTTCAGCTGTAAAACTTACTGTACTTAAGTCATATTAGTAAATATTAGTTATTTATTTAGTAAACTATCATGAAAATTTGGCAATAGGCGACACAGTTTCAATGATCAGCATAGTTGCAGTACCTTTTTTGACCATTTTCTGCACAGTGTCCCTTTAATGGCTGTATTTAGTTTTCTTCTGAGTCAACGAGAAATGTAAGCGGTTAAATAAGTTGTTTAAAGGTCACTAATCATTGTGTCAAAGTCAAATTTCTGTAGTGCTTTCCTATGAAAATATATATTCAAAAATCTGCAAAAACTGTGAGGGTGTATTCTCTTTTGTGATATACTGTATAACGAATATATACATTTTTGAAGAGTATCACATACAGAAAGAGTTTACACTGTAATGTACAACTAGACTGGTGTACTGTAATGGCAAGTGGAGGCATAGTAAAAATTTAACTAACGTGGCACACACCTAGGCAAGATCGAAGTGTACAGTAAAAAGAAAATGTCCACAGGCCTACTTCATAAGAAAACCCTCCAAAAAGTAAACCAGTCTCCGCCACTCTGAATTAATGGACCTGCCAACATTATTTATGACGTATATGGAGTCGTGCACGGATGCTAAGAAATGTTTGTACAGCAGGAATGTTTATGGGCAAAGTTGACATCAGTATTTCCAAATAAACACACGTGTAATTTTAACACAGACGCGCGCACGCACGCGCGCACGCACGCACGCACGCACGCACGCTCACACGCACAGGCACAGGCACAGGCACACTCACACACACACACACACACAGAAATGTAAATTTTCACAGAACATTTAATGTTCCCCGTCCCTACTTTTCTCTAAGTCCTTGATGGTGTCTGCATGCTGGAGAGAGAATACGTGGGAGTATTAGGGAGGTGTACTCAGAAAGGGTTGCAGCAAGAGCTACAGAAGGCTACCTGTTCTCTGCTAAAGTGTGGGAGGAAATAAATCACCTGTTTAAATGTGAATTTTCCAATGCCAAGCAGGATATCTAAAAATAAATAAATTAAATTATGTTAGGCCAGTAAACACATGAATCTGTACATCATGAATCTAATAAATAGTGGCTTAGCGCTATATCCCTCTTGTCAATTACTGTCACTGTGTCTATTTGTGCCACTCCAATGCCCTTTACAGTAATATGATGCTTATCGTGATGTTCAGATGGACTGCAGATACATTATAAGCAGTCCATGATGGAAGTGAGACACGTGCCTATGGTGATGGAGCCACCTGTAATCTACAAAGACGCATTGGTTGCATTCCAATATGCTGACTTCCGTCCTTCCTTGCTCACCTGCCTGCTTGTGACCTCATGATGATGTCCCCGCCGACAAAATTAATTTGATATCTTGCAAAAGCATACTTCTAATGTCATTTCCTCATTTGCAATTGGGATGGTGAATGAAAAAAAGTCCCCCAAAAGTTGTTGCGGCTAGGCTGACAGCTGGGAAATTGTATTGTTTTCTCCACAGAGGAGGGGCCAGGAGGCGGGGCGAGGCCACAAGCACAAGTGGAGGACTGGAGTGTGCATATTGGAATGCAGACATAACATGAATCCTGCCCCTCCCTTTCCAGTCTACCACAGCGATCGCAGTGACATGTTGGTTGTATTATTTTCTTGCCACTATGGAAACCATGATAGAAAACAATGCCAAAATGTTCTACAGTGTTGCTGAGTTTATCTGTAATCCTTACTGAAAGATGAGACATATGGCTCCGCTTTTAGTTGCATCAGGGGGTTTACCCCATCCGATGAGCAGCTCAGCTGCACACCAGCTTGAGAAACCCAGCCAGTCTGTCTTTCATCTTCGCATGCAATGTCATGATTATTTCATCTGAGAAGTTGCTCTATCTAAGGTCAGCTGATTTAACAGAAGCACACACTATAGCCTAGAATGCCTAGAATGTCAGTGACTGTTACTTATCTGTTGGACTTGTTGGAATCTCCTGAGCTTTAGATCAATACATCAACACTTCATTATTTATTCATCGTGATTATTATCACACCGGGCTATAACCAAACATTTTGAAATGCCAAGGTCAAATATGGTGTGCTGTACTGCCTACTGTACAAAGGCATCTAGGTAGGCCTAAATTTCAACAGGTGATTTCAAAAATATGGGCTGTGTTTGAAGCAAATAAATGGGAGTAATGTAGCCTTTGCAGACTGAAGTTGTTGATAATACTTTTCATATGTTTTGATACATTTGACATGAATTAAAAGCAAATACTGAGGTCATGACCTGGGTGTCCTCAATTCTAATGACATGCCATGTCATCACAGCAACATTTGAGGTGAGATATAAGAACATGCTTTAATCTCTGATAACCTTTTTTTTTAAATCAACAGACATATTCCAATTGGTCCCAAGATTAATAATGACTGGTAAAAGGAAATGTCACAATTTTTTTCCACTGTAATCGAAACATCAGTTTGCTTTAGCCTTTGATGTTGGCAGAGGTTAATCCCCGTAAAAAGCTGGCCTGTGATGAAAGCATTTCAGTGTTGTCCATCAGTTTCATTGTTAATTTTATTTCTGCATTTCAAAGGCATACAATTTCCTGCTAGCAAATTAGCATATCAGTTCCCAAACAGGCCGGCAGCAAATTTTATTTTGCCTAATCTGATTTGTATGTAGATACAGCCCAGATAAATAAATCTGTGAGTAATAAACTCACCTCGGCTCGGAGCGTAATGACAATCCCCACGCACCAAATCCCCATCGCAATGAGGAATTTACAGAGAAAGATATATTGGCGTAGAGGACACACACACACACACACACACACACACACACACACACACACACACACACACACACACACACACACACACACACACACACACACACACACACACACACACACACACACACACACACACACAAAAAACACGCAACCACAATGTACAAATGTGTGCACAGGGCCACTGACAGCTTTGGCTGAGCCCAGGACAAAGTGATTTGAAAGCCTTTGATTGGGGGCCCTTCTCTCCCTGGGCCCGGGACAGCTGACTCCTTTGTCCCCTCCCACTGTTGGCTGCCCTGTGTGTGCTCATCAGCACGTCTGGGTCGTGTTCAGTTCCTCTAAGTGGCTCCAATGCGATTCCCAGAGACAAACAAACAACGCTAATCATTGTCTGTGTATACAGCTGTTGGCCGTGGACTCCAAACTCCCGGCTGCATCATCTACATACACTCCAATCTACTTTCATTTTCTCTCCTAGAAGAAAAAAACTTAAATGAACAAAAACAGCAATGTTTCAATCACCCTTGATCTTCGCAAACTAGAGATGGGATTTATGGCTCTTTGACGGGATGTGAATCATTATGGCTCGTTCCTTTCAAAGAGCCGTTCAAAAACTGGCTCTTTTGGCTCTTTTTTTGGTTCTTTTTAAATTATTTATTCAGTGTTAAGAATGTAATATTTTGACTCCACCTCTAGGTCATTTTGTCCAAACAACAATTGATTATAATCCTGCTTCTACAGACCATTTCTGCCACTCTTTAAGGCAGACAACTGTGTTTCTTTCCAAATTTAAGAAGTTGCACCGAGGTCACGTGCTTAAAATTAATGACAAATGAACGAAATAACGGTACAGTGGCTCCCCTAGCTGTGATCCGGTTCCCATCGTTCACTTCTGGGAGCCGTTCAAAAGAATCGACTCGTTCGGGAACGTCACACCACTAGTTTGTGTGCAGAGACGGTCTTATACGAGACGAATCACTCATGAAACCTTCCATAGGAATGAACGAGAGCATTTGGCTACGCGAACATGGCGTTTGCCGGCGTCACTCCCATCTGTCCGGTAACGAGAGCCAATTGCTTGCTGAGCTGCGCTGTCACTTATCCAATCGTCTCGACGCCTCAACGCAAGTGCAAACGTAAACCTTTACGACTGCTCGTACCTAATTGGTTTGTTTGCTGGCAGCCATGTGGTTTGTTTGCCATCCGTAGAAACTTCATTGTGAATTGGGCAGAGAGCGCAACTCGACCATTAATCACCTTTCTGCGCCCATCCAAAATGCAGGTGCAAGACAAAGGGACAGATATCACGGAAACAAAACCGGCCGTTTGCATACATGTGCACACCCGTTGTGGTTTTTCTTATGGTTGAAAACAAATAAGTAAGAAAAAGCAAAACGGGGGCAAGTCTGCAAGACATTCAACTTTGATCAGTTCAGCTTTTTTTCTTATATTTTTCCACCGTTGGTCATAGCTATTATCAGTTTAGGCAACAACATGATATCACAGTTTAAAACACCAATTTTGAGGCAGGCTAGCCTACATCATTAATTTAGGCCTATTCAATAGACTATTTTTTTTTATTATTAGGCCTACTGATGAGCAGGGACGACCATTGTGCTTACTGCTTTGGCTATCAGAAAATAAATCCAGTGTCTTTTCTGTACGATGACCGGAGAATGGATGCCCGTTTGACAGATGGCCGGAAGAGGTGAAGTCCACGCAACTTGCTCCCACCTGCCGCAAAACAGAACGTTGTCGTGGAATGTGGCGCATGCGCAGATCAAAAACAGCATAAATAAAAACGCTGTTTTAAAGTGTTACTTTCATGTTTCGGTCATTCTAAGACTGCCATTAAACCCAGTTTTTCATTGTGATTCCAACCATATGAGTTGTGTATCGCTGTGTTGTCCCACTGTCACACAACATTATTTCCCCCATTCATTCTTATATACCCCATCACTGACTAATCTCAAATAGTCAGTTTGAGGCGTAGCCAAGATGGCCGCCGAGTGATGGGACTTATGGGAACAGACTTTGTTTGTGTGCAGCTGTTGGCCTTGGACTCCAAACTCCCGGCTGCATCATCTACATAAACTCCAATCTACTTTCATTTTCTCTCCTCGAAGAAAAAAACATTATAGAATTAAAACAGCTATGTTTCGATCACCCTGGATCTTCGCCTACGAAGACCTGCAAATAACACAAGGTCAGGAGAAGGAGCAGGGTCTTTCTTTTTCTTTCTAACACTTTTCAAATGTAGCAGGTTGTCTGCAGGTTGCAACCTGTTTCTAAAAACATTACATAATGTATGAGGTGAGATAAAGGTTTAAATGACGCTCAAGAACTTTTACTACCCCCTGCCATATCCAAGCTATAGGCCTATGTAGGTTACGGCTTTCTTTACATGACAAAATTGTGCTAAGAACCTATCGAATCGCACAGGGGTAGAAACTGTAGAAACTTTTCCTCTGAAAAGAATATCTTTGGACAGACTCCAGATCACTCAGAGAGAGAGAGAGAGAGAGAGAGAGAGAGAGAGAGAGAGAGAGAGAGAGAGAGAGAGAGAGAGAGAGATTTTCTGATGTGTCAGAAGTGCTTTTGGAGAAGACACCAAAAGCTCTTCTGAACCACTATCACTGCCCCATGGCGAGTGGACTGACAAGCAGTATCACAGTGGGCCTATTACAGGCAACTGCAGTATCACAGTGGGCCTATAGTACAGGCAACTGCAGTAGTATCACAGTGGGTGTATAGTATAGGCAACTGCAACAGACTGCTTAACCCATTTAAGCCTGATGCTGTGTATACATTGCATTGACCCATGCACCTGGAGTGATATAGATGCTGCATTCAGGCTCTTGAGAATTTTGTTTTTTATTTTAAGAAATGTGGGTAGGTTAGTGCTGAATAAACACATTCTAATGCAAGAGGAGGTTCCGAGCTTTTAAATACAACTGATTCCACCTTGACTCAAAGGAGAGTGCTTTGGATACAGTTCAAAAACAACTGCTTTGGAGGAGATATTTCGTTCTTTATTGGATGAGCGCCCCTCTTCCCAAAAAGCACTTGGGCATTCAGCAGGCATGTTTTGCTGGTGGTGCCTTAGGCTAAAACGGGTTAAGATGGACGGACCATGTACTGAGGACTGGGAGGACTAAGGCCAAAACCACACAACTCCAGGTAATCATTACATGCACCACTCTCACCTCTGTCCAGGGCTGGAGAGAAATAGCACACGCATATAATAGCACTTTTGGCTTAAAGGGGCCCCTCATAATTAGCGGAGTAGAACTGACTCACCGATGGGCCCTGCACCCTCGTGGGCCCCTATTTTCAGAAATGAAATCATTTTGGAAAATAGGGTGCAGGGCCCACTGGGAAATGCCCGGTATGCCAGATGGCCAGTCCAGTGCTACCTCTGTCTCAAGGCTACTGTATGTAGCAAGCACAGCTTCTACTAGAATAAAGTCAGTGCAGTGCAAAAAGAAAAACACAATAAATACAGCTCAATAAAATCTGTGATCTCAGTGAGAAATACACCGTCACTGAAAACACTCATAGTGCCTGAAGCGAAAAAAGCAAATACCCATCATCTGCAGTTATGTAAGACGTGTTTGAATATAGCAACTCTGCTTCTCGGCTGTTTTATCTGATAAAGAAATGGACCCTTGGACAGCAACAGGACAGCAACACTCAAGACATTGTTATGACTTGCTATCCAATAGGAGTAGCGACCTTTGCAAAGGTTTTGATGGAAGCAATGAAGTCTGCTACATTGCTGGTTGTGTAACTCCACACTGAATGCAGTTTGGCATTGATACAGTAAGACTAACTCAGCCTCAGAAAAATATGGGGCTTTTTTTAAGCACCAGAACCCTTGAAATCCATCAAGGTCACATCGAGGTGAAAATAAGGATGATGGTACTTTGTAGACGAAATCACAGAACACAGAAGAACGTTATCTGACTTGCAGTGGTTGTTCCGGAAGAATCTCTGAACAATATGGTTTGTGAGTGAGTCCCTGATAAAAAAAAAAGACATCAGCCAATCAAGATCAGACGAAGGGGAAACATATTGTACTTTGCATTCAAAACATATTGCTCTGATTTGCCTGGGGGCAAAGGCTGCAACCAACGGCTTCAAGGAACAATGGATGAAAAAAAAAACATTAAGATGTGAGAAAAAGAGACTTCCCCTTGAACATCATGCGAATACACAAGGGATACAGCAAGACAAGCAGCAAGACGCTATACAAGAGATGAAACACCTTCAGCAGGGCCGGATTAAGATGGTCTGGGGCCCCTAGGCTACAGGTTGCTGTGGGGCCCCCAAAAAGCAAATTTCACAACAAATTTACATAGACAGTGTCATAATGACGTGCTAGGAATTAAGGATAACATGTCCACCCAATGCAGGTCAACATGAGAGATACATTTTTTAATTCTGCAATTTCTCACTTTTGACCAATCAGGGGGGCCCTGGCAGGTGGGGGCCCCTAGGCTGCAGTCATGTTTAGCCTGTGCATTAATCCGGCCCGACCTTCAGCTAGATGCTAATATATGCCACAGTCTTAAGTGGAGGCTAAAGGCCTAATCAGGATCCACATGCCACTACAGGAATCCCAATATAGTTTATGCAAATGCACAGTAGCCTCTAACGAATGCAGAAGTGAGTGGAGGGATCTCAGTATTCAAGCTGTGTGTGTGTTTAAAGAAGCACCCTTATTTTTCTCATGATAGAATGATGATGGTATGCATAATTACTTGTTTAAAGATACGATGTAAATGTAAGTATATGTTTGTGTGACTGCATACTTTACATACATTATACATGAATCCATATCTCAGGAACCCAAAGAAGGTCTTAGTCATGCAGTTCCACTAGGATGCACTGTGTTTTTTTTCTGAAATATAGGCCTACAACTAACTACAATACTGAAATCATGAATCTGTTGCAACTACAGTACCGGTATGTCTAATCGGATTGATTATGTGCTTTAATCATTTCTTATCTGAACCGTCCTCGCTGTTTTCCGTACTTTTGTGATTTATGATTTATAGGGCCTACGTTTTCCTTATACAAAGTACAAAATCTCCAAAAAAGCAATACAGACTACCAAATCAAAAAATACAAAACAGACTCACAGTTTAAAATAAAAAAAACCGAAGCAAAACAAATGCTAATGTGTTACATCTAATACTGTATATGCATCAAGGATGGGAAAAAATGTGATACAAATTTCCTTTTGAGAGGAAAATCTTTCTATGTATCCAACATGTCCTAAAAGCCACATTGTAGTGTAGCCTGGAGAAGAGGGAGGGAGGGTGTTGTTATGCCACAGGCGTATGTGTCCAGGACAGGACTGGGGGAGAAATAGGGCTCGGGCACTTTTGGCTTAAAGGGGCCCCTCATAACTAGGGGCACAGAACTGACTCACCGGTGGGCCCTGCACCCTCGTAGGCCCCTATTTTCAGAAATGAAATATCAGATTTAAAATAAATAAATAACAAAATTCTGGAAATTGGGGCCCACAAGAGTGGGGCCCACCGGGAAATGCCCGCTATGCCAGATGGCCAGTCCAGCCCTGTATGCCTCTGTCAAGGAAGCCATTCAACCACACAGCTGAGGGTGCCAAACAGCAGCGTAGCAGTGACCCGAGCAGTCATGCGTTCTCTGCATGTGTGAGCGAGGGGGTATGGGAATTTATAGTAACACTGAGGGGAAAAGATCTAGGAATATGGCATTCAATACATTATTGACCTCTATTGGAAACTACTTAGCTTTCTGTTCACAGCAACTTTGACTGAATTATGTTGTTCATTTTCCATTAATTATCCATTAAATTGTATAAGGCCTGCGTCAATCCATTATTTTGTATGTCAGATTGTATGTCATCAAAGACGTTAACGTCCTTCTGTGATCTTGGGAAGTTATATGCAGTGAAGCATCATCCCTCTCGTCACAAATCTGTGAGAGGATATAATAAACACATTGCAATGGTGAGATGTTTGAATTATTACCATATTTGTTATTACCATATTGTCCATTATTTGAAAATGACATTATTTCCCTTCGTATTCATTCCTGTGGTGAATCCTGCCCCTGCCATGTGTATATTCAATAAACAATCTCACTCCCACTTGTTCTGCACTGTTTAGTTATACAAGACGATTGACTCTACACTGTGCACCACTATATACAGTAGGCTATGTCGGTTGGGCAGTCCGTTGATTGAAATTGGGCTTTCTTTTTGGAGGGCTTTGCATGTGATGTAGGTCTGTTCCCTGAAAAGAAAGTAAAGGTCCGCAACACTGTTGAATGCTCCCAAAATATTTATTCGCACAACGTTTCGGACTGAACGTCCTTCATCAAGGTGCAATTCAACAGTGTTGCGGACCTTTACTTTCTTTTCAGTTATCTTACGTTTGGTCCAGCACCTGTGCCACTGATGTGCGCGCATTCTTTGACTTTTTGCATGTAGGTCTGTTCACCCTGTCGATATTATACATCTTCGGGCAATACTGAAAAAATCATTCTCAGCAGCAGTGGTGTTTAATATACCGTAGAAGTGCTCCAGCATCAGCCAATATCTCCTTAAGTGCGGGTGAGAGCGAACAGATTCGTACATTTATTTGTAGAAAAGCCACACTCGTGAGTGTGATTTGTCTATGCTGAAGAAGGCTTAGGCCGAAGTGTCTGTCTGTCATGCTAACCCACTAAAGTAAGATACAAGAGTGCTGGTGCTGGCTATACTCCATCAGCAGCCATGGCATCATCATGTCAGGCTGATGGCTTGGCCCGAGAAAAGATTCGAGATCATCATGATGCAATGTCAACAGAAAGAAGCCACAGGGAGTGATGCATCATCACGCCAATCTAGTGTTCTACTGTCCCTACTGCACATACAGTAGGCCTACCTAAGAAAGGTCACATGAAATCCATTCAATTAAAAATGTATATGGCAATAGCACCATATATACAGTATGATATGATAACACTTACACTTGCTACGTTTACATGAGACATTTAATTCGGAATTAACTCACTTCAATTCTGGGTAAAGGTTACTTTCACATTGAAAATGTCATGTAAACACTTCACAATTCGGAATTAAATGAAAGATCAAAGTAGATTCGACCAAACTATTTAATTCGGAATTATTAATTCCGAATTAAAAACACCATGCAACTGTAGCCAGTGTTACTTTATTGTAATAAATAACATAGTTTTGTAGTGCCTTTCATGGAACCCAAGGTTGTACCATGTGAAGTATATTGTACCATCAAACAGTATGGCATAATATGATATATGAAATCATGTAGGCCTTGAAATGTGTAAAAACAAAATTAAAGTCATAGATAAAGGTGACAGGCAGGGTTTTGAATTTCTGAGGTGGAAGAACCCCAACCTCTGATTGAGAGCCACCGAGAGAGGTCATGAGACCACCGGTGAATAATTAGACATTAATATAGCATATATTCTCTCATCATACATTGATCTCAGTGCCAGAGAAATACATTAAATAAAATGTCAGGTGTCTCTGAATTACTGCTTACAATAATGGGTAAAGAGTGTCAAGAGTCTTGCGCCCCCGTCTGATGGAAAATGATGGCCACCTATTTAACCTCTGTCCACGTTATGATTTATTAAGGATGAGCTATGACTGGGAATTCTGACTGATATATTTTACATGACAATTCTGACAATTTGAGTGGAGGTTAATGTAGAGCGCCCAGTAAGTTATAGACCTTTTATGGCTGCTGTCAGTCCTCATCTCTCTCTCTCTCTCTCTCTCTCTCTCTCTCTCTCTCTCTCTCTCTCTCTCTCTCTCTCTCTCTCTCTCTCAGCTTTATTTATTTATGATGGGGGCCTGTCTCCATTGGTTGATGTAACAAGGCAACTTCATTACTGAAAGACGGGGAATATCTCAACTCATTTAGGTGCTGTTTCCACGTAGCTGGATATTTTTATATGTGGATATTTTTTTCTCCTGCTTGTATTGGTTTTGCATTGGTTTTGGCCTTCCGTTTCCACGTAGCAGATATTTCAAAATCCAGGTATAAAAAGCAGGAGAAAAAAATATTCTGTTTGGGGGGCTGAAACGCATTTGCTACAATGGAGGATTTTTTTTATCCACATGTTGCGTTTACACCTAGCAGGAGAAAAAAATACCCTGCTAAAAAATATCCTTCTACGTGGAAACAGCACCTTAAGCAGGATGAACATTCTGATAAAGTAATTTTTCTTACATTTAAGCTTTGATGAGGTGGCAGTTTGAAAAGATTAAGGCACTGATGAAGAGTACAAGAAGTCTTCAGAGTACCAAACAATATACTGACCGGAATGGATTTCGAGGGTCAGTGCTGGACTGGCCATTGGGGATACAAGGTGGACTGCTGAGGGTTTTGGGCTGGAATGGCCATTGGGGATACAAGGTTGACTGTAGTGGTGTCAACAATAATCAATTTGGCGATGCAATGCAATGCGGGGCATGGGCGATTCAATTCAATGCGGCCAGTTCCAGAATCGATGCTACATTTTTTAAAAGTTTCAATTACTTCCGTTGATATTTCAGGAGCAAATGAATGTTAAATTAAATAAAAGAACTTCAAAGCATTGAAGACTGCAAGACTGATACAGAAAACAGCCAATAAATTGTTCCTCAGAATCTGACTACGTGTATTGCCTCATTATGACTGATGAAACATTTGCTTTGCTTTCAGTAGAAATGTAATGCATTGCAATGCATTGTAGAATTGAATCGGATCGAATCAAATCGAATCGAAATGAATCGAAACGAATTGAAACGCTACCTCCCGAATCGGAATCGAATCGAATCATGAGGGCAGTGCCAATGCATACCACTAGTGGACTGCTGAGGATTTTGCGCTGGAATGGCCATTGGTGATACAGGGCGGACTGCTGAGAATTTTGGGCTGGACTGGCCATTGGGGATACAGGGGGACTGCTGATGATTTGGGCTGGTCCTGTTGTGTCTGCAGCCAACACAGCAGCCCCCACAAATACTGTGCATTGCCGTTAAATTAACCCTTCTTTGCCTTCTGTAGTTTCTGAATATCTTATGCCTCTTTTCCACTACTAGTTTTCTGGTAGGCCTACAGCTCGACAAAGTGCAACTTGGCTGCCACTTGTTGCTTTTCGAACAGGCACAAAACAGCTCAATCGTGAAGCAAAAAGTGACGGCCGAGTGGCGCTATGTCGAGCTGTAGGCCTAGAAAACCGGCAATGGAAAAAAAGAGGCATAAGTGACTGCCTTTATAGTGCTAATTTAGAATACAATAACGAGATGATGCTGAGAAAGGATCTAATAAGAAGCCTCTAATCACACAATATTAACACATGATCTCTCCTATAGAACAATTTCCTTTTGTTTTCAGACAACAATCAAGAAATTAATATGAGTTGCATCTTGAAGCTGTAATTGCTTTTCGACCCAATCATATCTTGTTCTAATAACTTTTGCTTTCTGCGGATTATTTTTCATTAGACACCACACCAAAAACAAAAAAACACATTCAAATTGCTAAGATGATCTGGTTCATTGGAGGTGATGGGAATTTCGTGTCACTTAGGGGAGACAAATCAAATTTTACTGAGGCCGTTAGCCAAGATCAGGACAATACATCTGAACAAATAGCACTCGTGACAGGGGAGGCAGGTGGGGCCTAGCAATTATTTACATTGGCGCATGTGAACACCACCCCCGTGTGTGAGGAAATGGCAGTGATGGTGTACATATATGGATTTATGGGTTCAATGTTGCATTCAATTTTATTGCAAATGCATCTCTGGAAGGCTTAGGAACAGAGAAACTGCAACTCACAGTTTTCTGATGTATTGGTCCTCGAGGGGTCAGCTAAATTTATTTGAGGATTTCAACAAATTAGGCACTCATATCAATATCAAGTCATGTCATGCCTTCATTCATAGCTGCGTAGGTTTTTACAGAGTTGGCAATGACTCTTCCTCATACTTATTTTCTCCAAATCACTTAACTTGCCTTGCCAATCATCCAATGCCTTGACTAAGTAAAAATGTCAGTATACTGAAACAAGCTTGTCAGAACATGAAAAATATACTTTCAATTGTGTTATATTTCCACTTCTGCGGTTCGTCTGAAGTTTATTGACTGACGTGGCGGTGGCAGGGAGTTATTTTGGAAAGCCTTTTAGCCGGCCTTTTGTGGCTAAGACTTTCAGGCCTCGTTTTCCGTCTGGTTAATGTTCTCTTTATCTTCCCCCAGTCATTCACTCACTAAGTCAGCCTTCAAGGCTCCCCGCCCCCCTAGTAGGAGGCCGACAGCCAACAGCGGCAGTAGCAGCAGCAGCAGTTATCTGGGCTCACAGGGGGCTCAGTTGGCCAGGAGGAGGAAGTGGTTCCTCTCAGGGCTAGTACATTTGGCAGTGTTAATTCAACACTTTGAGTTTAATTTCACAATAGTGTACTTGGGCCCACTCTGTAAGAGTTTAACACCAGTGTAGGGCCTCCTACTCTGTAAAAGTTATCACACTTTGTAAGGAAACAACACAACATTTCTAAATGCTCTGTTTACTTTTATGTAGCAAACGCTTTTGTTTACAAGGTTCAATCTTCAAAAGTCTTGGCTACATATGTTCTTAGAGTGTGTTTGAAGACCTCTAAAACGTTTTATTTTTGTACAGTTGTGTTTACACTCAATTTAAATAAAACTTGTTTGCATTACATTCAATTTACCGTCATATTCTTTTTTGCTAGGCTTTTCAGAATACAACCATATCTGCCACTTTTGCATAGATGTTTACAGTTAATTGAAATAATTGAAAAAAGTCAAGGTGTTGCAAAGAACCTCAAAGTCTCTGAGAGGCCTTAGACTCCAAAGGGTTAACACTGGTGTAGAGCAGTGTTTCTCAAACTTTTTCAGACCAAGGACCACTTTGTCCCCCCAAAAAATGTTCAGGGACCACCTGTCAACTGAATTGACAGTTGACGGGTGCTAATTTGACACTGCTAATTTTGATGCAGATCACTTACTTTTTATTCACATTTACAAGCCTGTCTTATTGTGGTGAAAATGAGACTTCAGTTATGCTCAGCTTTGTAATAATATTACAAATATAGTCTACTGCCAGCTTGTCTTAAAAAGTAGAAATCCCCTCGTGGACCACCTGAGCTCTGTTGAGGACCACTAGTGGTCCCCGGACCACACTTTGAGAATCACTGGTGTAGAGCCTCTCATAGCCCCCTCTCTTCCCTCTCAGGGGCATGGTGCTTGACAGCTGCTCCCTGGGCTGGACTGGGACAAAAAGGCATTTTCAGACAAGACAGTCCACCAGGCATTGGGAGAGACAACGAAGCCTGTGACAATTCTTGGTCATCTATTATTACTAGCTATTTCGCGACCCCAACAACCAAAATGAATATTTAAATCTGACTCAGAAAGGTCAACAGTGGCAGCATGAGGACTGAAACCACTACACTGAGGGGAGGACCCGGACAAAATCATCAACAGTCCACTGGGCAAATGCCCTGTATGCCTTATGGCCAGTCCAGCCATGGCCGCCCTTCTTGTAATTCCTCTCCACCCTTTTGTGTGGACCTCAATACTCCAGTGACCATCTCTCATTTTAACTCTTTTAACTTATTTTTTATGGAATTTGACCATATTTATTTTGTAATTTTGTTACATTCATGACCGCGTGTATGGAAAGCACTTTTACGTAAGTGCTGTCTACAGCGTCAATTCGTGGTGAAGTTTGATTAAGTTCAATTGATAGCGGTAATGGAATTACTATGGAGAAGAAATGCGCATTCCGGAGGGGACTCGTTGGAGCAATACATGGATCCGACAGCACTTTTTTCCCATGTCAGCGGATATTTGCCGGACTTTTGTACATCTTGGTGAACGGCAAGTGCGAAGATGCCGTTTTTGTCACCCTGTGAGCGCATCCAACCCGGAAGAGCGCTTCCCCCCTCCAGGAGACTGCGGCTGTCTACGGTCGTTACTGTCTGCGTTGATCTACGCCCCCACACAGGATTCCACCTTCTCAACTATGGACCGGACAATTACCCAACTCTGTTTGTTTGTTAGTCTTTCTGCACTATGGAGTTAACCAGAACTGTCATTTCACTGCAAGCTAGCCACAAGGTTACGGTTGTATGTGACAAATAAATTACTCTCTCTCTCTCTCTCTCTCTCTCAGTCAGACACTTCGCCGGTGTCGACTAATATATGTCCCCATAACAAGTAGTTACCCCAGATGAGAGAAACAGAACAATTGGTCAACACTAAATTCTAATCTAAATTAAGACTGACATTTACTTATGACCAATGACATTTGGCCAGTGCTCTCTCTCTCTCTCTCTCTCTCTCTCTCTCTCTCTCTCTCTCTCTCTCTCTCTCTCTCTCTCTCTCTCTCTCTCTCTCTCTCTCTCTCTCTCTCTCTCTCTCTCTCTCTCTCTCATAGAGACCAGATTTTTGCATTTAAATAACACAACTTGTGTCTGTGTGTGTTCCTTTACCTCAAAATCGTTTTATGCTAATGGGGAGCTGGTTAAGCCATGCAGCACTCCCTCTGGGAAACTGCCTCTCAACCTTTTTTGAACAAACACCCCCTGGACCTCACCATAAGCTTCCCAACAGCCCTTTGACCTCATCATAAGCCTGCCAACGCCCCCCTTGTAATTCCTCTCTTCTACTGTGTGGACCTCAACACCCCAGTGACAATCTCTCTCTCTCTCTCTCTCTCTCTCTCTCTCTCTCTCTCTCTCTCTCTCTCTCTCTCTCTCTCCCTCTCTCTCTCTCTCTCTCTCTCTCTCTCGCTCTCTCTCAAACCAGATTTTCGCATTTAAATAAAACAGCTTGTGTCTGTTTGTGTGTGTTCCTTTACCTCAACATTGTTTTATGCTAATGGGGAGCTGGTTAAGCCATGCAGCACTCCCTCTGCGCCTCCTTGCCCAGATCCCTGGAGGGAAATGGCTCTCAACCTTTTTTGAACAAACACCCCTGCCCTGGAGGCCCCCCCCCCCCCCCCCTCCCCTTGTAATTCCTCTCTTCCCTACTGTGTGGACCTCAACACCCCATCTCTCTCTCTCTCTCTCTCTCTCTCTCTCTCTCTCTCTCTCTCTCTCTCTCACCAGACACCAGATTTTCACATTTCAATAACAGCGCTTGTGTCTGTTTGTGTGCGTTCCCTCCATCCCCCTTTGCCCAGGTCCCTGGTGGGAAGCTCCAGGTATAGTCATGGCAATGTGGCTGTTTAGATTGGGATGCCTCACCTCTGGAGATAGGTATCTTACGCTAGTCTCATGTATCCACGGTAACCCCCTGATACATGCCCTGTCAATCAGTTTTCCTGCTGCATGTGTAGAAAAGACTGTGTGGAAAATGTTTACTACTTACGGTACGAAATATTCATATGGTTTTCATTTCCACTGTTGTTGTAGGGTCTATTCAGAGTTATAAACTACCAATTCGTTCTAAATAATAATATGAAAGTGAAGTGAAAGCCCAACTGGGAAACTCCAACTCCCATTGTCATTGTGACACAGCACTCCACAGCACACAAGTGTCCACTGCACATAACGAAATTGCATTTATGCCTCACCTGTGCAAGGGGGAAGCCCCCAATAGTGCCCCAAGGGAGCAGTGCGGCGGGGCAGTACCAGGATACCTCAGTCATGGAGGAGGATGGGGGAGAGCACTGGTTAATTTCTCCCCCCACCAACCTGGCGGGTCAGGAGGCCCCTGGGGAACTGGGGAATACCTTTCAGCGCATGCCACCTAAAGCCTTCAGAGCACCTAAAGCAACATCATTTCCCAAACCTAACCACAAGCCACTGTGTATCTACAAGTTATATGGTCTTATTCAATTGATTGCAAGATACAATGATACAAATTAGAGATGCACCGGATCCAATATCCGGTTCCGGATCTGGCAGGATAATAGGGTTTTTCACAGGATCCGGGTCCGGATCCGGGTTAAGCAGTGGACCCAGTATCCAGCAGTTACCTAAAATCAGGATCTGGTGCATCTCTAGTTTTTACGTAGCCTAGGCTTTTCAGTCAGTCTTTCACATGGAGTGAAAGCCCTTTGGAAGCGGCCGTTGCAGGCAGTGTGGCAGTAAGCCAATGAGTCTAAAAAATAGTTTGAGCCAACGTAATAAAAATGGCCCACGTGTGCGAGTAGGCTATGTGTTCAACCCTTTCGTAGGATCTGGTATTCGGTTACGGATCCGGCAGGATCTTAAGCAGTGGATCCGGTATCCGGCAGGATCCTAAAAATCAGGATAGATCTGGTGCATCTCTAATACAAATACAAAATAGACTGCCAAATAAAGTGTCACACAAATCTACGCAGGTTTAGACGTTTATTATACTGTTTGATGCGACTTTTCATGTCTGATATTTCATCTAAAATTTAAGCTTTTTCTTATTAGTCATAAATGTTTACTGCAAACCAAACCCATCTGTGTCTCCAGTTAGATCAGATTGAAATCATTAGGGGAGTTATTTGATGCTTTGTTTGTATTTAATTAAAAAGGTCGCTGTCTCTACATCATCTGAAAATTGGAACATGCACCGAAATGTACTGTAGCCACTCAAACTTGTGTTTGGCGTCTTGTGTTGTAGCACTGCTGCATATACCGTACATGTTTTTGTTTTAGATTAAGCACGGTGTTGTGAGGAGGGGCAAGAAACTGGCAGCCAACCATGTGAGCTAATTTTTTGACCGACAGCAGCTTCCAACAATCAGAGGTTGAGTTGTGCGCAGCCAGGGTCGCGCAGCCAGGGCAATAACAAAAATGAGAACCCAATATGTGTGCCTGAGCTTTTATTGTGAAGTCAGACGTCCCATTTGAAGGTATACAGTACACATACGCATCCCTGAGTGCATGCAGAAGGACACACACTCTTATGATCTTTTACCACAAACCAGAGGGGGGCATAATAATAACCCCATTAAGATCAAATTATTTGGTGATTAAAGAAATTGTATGCAGATTTCCCTCCATAACCGAGGTCACAGGCTCTCAGCTCTGCTCTGGGAAATGAGTCGCTTGTGCAAGGTGCGGTGTATGAAAAACAAAAGGTCTCTGTGGTCCTCAACTCATGTTTTATTCTATATTACCTCACTGTGAGATTGATCATGCCTGGTTCACTTTGCTCTGTGTGCTGTCCATGATTAATGCACCAAGGCACAGTTTTTCACAGAGTCTTGTTAGTGTTAGTGCGTAGTGTATGAGAACATGATCAACATGGTGGAAGTGTCACGAGACTTCTCGCACTCTTTTCGTCTTCATTGCTCAGCTGCTGGTACTGGGAGAGATGAAAATGAGAAATGTACAACAACAATATTGTGTAGTAGTAGCAATAGTATTTCAAGGTCGGTAGAGAGGAAAATATATTTTTAAAGGTGCACTGTGTAATATTTTTAAGTAGTTTACTTCCATTTAGTAAGTGAAGAATTCTTGCACACCTCCTTGGTCAGGTTCGTAGGAGTGGAACCCCTAGGTCACCAACGTTAAAGCAAAGAAAGCTCCCGCACACTGTTCACATTTGCAAAACAGGTTTTGAATTGCTTGAAGATGGTCAGTAGACCGAAACGTTGCAGTAAACCATGCAAATGTGAACAGTGTGCGGGAGTAGTTTACTTCCAGAATTCCTGCTGGCAATTCACAAATGTTACCTTTTTCTCACTTACTTACCACCACCTTTAAATTCTAAGTTTTCATTATGTCTGGGAAAATTGCATTATTTCATACATGAAAAGCGGGATCTTCTCCATGTCCGCAATTTTAAATTTCCAGAAGAGATGTAAATGAGTAATGTACAACAGCCGTAATATTGTGTAGCAGCAGTAGTATTTCAAGGTCGGTGGAGAGGAAAAGCTATGTTAAGTAAATAATACGTATATCATCCATATACATGAACACTGTATTCAACTTGTATTCAACTTGTATTTCTTTTCCATTTCAATGTGGTCATGTTTCACAAATTGTCTTCCAAACTAAATGAGATTCATAAACCACACCATTCACATCCTCAACGTCATAACTTGTTTTATCTTTGTTTTGTCTTGATAACCAAAGCTAGGGTGCATTTCTGGAAAGCGTAGTTCCTAACTATGTTAGCTACTTTGTTTGCAATGCAAATTTCCCATTGGCAATTACCAAAGTTGCTAACTGCTAACAACTACGCTTTCCAGAAATGCACCCCTGAACTGTGCTTAACGCTGAGTAGTCTGCGTCCTCAAACTGCATTACATTATACATGTGGCTCTTATCAGAAGCATCGAGCAGGTATTTAGACACAGGGCATACAGTCTCTGGAGCAATGTAGGATTAGAAGCCTTAGCTCAAGGGCTCTACAGCCATGGATGAAAATAGGGGGCGGGAGGGGAGGACATTAGTTATTTACGCCTCCACCCACATCTTTCCTATTCATAGATGGGTTGAACCTGCAATCGAAGTAGGAGGTAAAAGCTCGCACATCCAGACGTCTGACCTGAGAGCAGATAAATAACAAGATAAAAAGAGAGAAAATTCCACCAGGATTGTCTGCTCCCACCCACATATTTTTTTTATTATTAAAATAAATAAATAAATAAATAAATAAATAATAAAAAGTGGAAGCAAAAAAAATCCTGGTTGAAGTGGACTTTTCTCTATTTTTATCTTGAACCTGATGTCAGCCACAGCTGTTCCTATATGGATAATGCAGGGGAAAGTGGCATACGTAGAGGGGTTGGACAAAATAATGGAAAACCGGTCGTTTTACAGTGGGAAGCAACCTTTTGCGTCCACAGTTCATCCTGCTGTATGTGGTTCATCCTTCTTGGTGGTATGCAGACATTACCTTGGATACAGGGGCGTAGGCAGAAATAATGAAACAGATGGGCCCAGAAAAAATCAGACGGGCCCAACCCGAAAGCGTTTAGGTAGATATTATTAATTATTGCTCATTGCTATGCCATTAATTATAGTTCAATGAGGCAACAGTTGACTGTCGAGTGTGAATGGGGCGGACCTGGATGTCAAGTGGGCGGGCCCAGGCCCACCCAGGCCCACCCTTGGCTACGCCTAGTGCTTGGATACTGTGGCTCTTGATACATCACAAAGACTCAAGTCAAGTCAACGTTATTGTCAATTTCTTTACATGCACTGGTCATACAACTAGAAATTTGAAATTGACTTGACTTGACACTTTACTGGTGCAATGTGCAATAAATGAAGATTGGCCAACATGCTGGTCCACTTGAGCCATGAAACTTCCCACTCTAAAATGACAGGTGTTTCCATTATTTTGTCCAACCCCTGTACATATATACTTGCAAGCTTTCTATAACAATACGAGTAAAAGTTGCATAATGTGCTATTAGCATATGTGCTTGTCATATGTCCAACAGTAGTTGTGCATGCTAAATAAAAATGTATGGGCTTTTTTATCATTATTACCTCAAACGGTGTTGGTGTAAACCTTACTGCTGTAATTGCAAGAGCAATTGTGACCTTTTATTAGTATGCACAAAGAATGTGTTGAATATATGCTGTATACGTGTTTTTTTTTTTCAAACTGCAGTTTTAAAGCAAGCCCTGAAGGATCGGCTCACCATCTCCAGGTTGTACACCTCCCTGTTATCACAGCCTATCTGAAGACACACACACACACACACACACACACACACACACACACACACACACACACACACACACACACACACACACACACACACACACACACACACACACACACACACACACACACACACACCTCATTGCCACCTCTCGGCTGCAGAGCCAGCGACCTGTCACCGGTGGGATTACCACCCCTCTCCCCGCTGCTTAAGATGGAGAGCATCGGGGTCACCGCAGCTGGCCGTCTGCCCAGTGGCCCACCACCTCCACCACCTCTACCTCCACCACCGCCTCCGCCACCACCTCCACCTCTTCCTACACCACCTCTACCTCCACCACCTACACCACCGCCTCCGCCACCACCTCCACCTCTTCCTCCACCACCACTACCACCACCACCTCCTCCACGACTACTACCACTACCAACACCACCTCCTCCACCACCACCTCCTCTCTCCCCTGTACCCTCGTCCTGGAGACGACCACCTCCACCTCCACCACCACCACCTCCTCCACGACCACTACCACCACCACCACCTCCTCTCTCCCTCCCCTGTACCCTTGGGGGCGACAACCCCCCATCCCCCCCCATCCCTCATCTAGGGAGTAAACACCACCAACACCCCCCCTCCCTCCTTTCTCTCCTCTCTCTCCTTTGTCTCTCCCTCCCTCCCTCCTCTCTCTCTCTCCCTCCTCTCTCTCCCTACTCTCTCTCTCCTTCGTCTCTCCCTCCCTCCCTCCTCTCTCCCCCTCTCCTCTCTCCCTCCCCTATGCCCTCTTCTAGGGGTTGATTTGTCTCACTGGGCTTGCCTCTCCCCACATTGATCCGGGAACCTCACTAATGGGGCTGGATTTCAATTCCCCTCCCCTGATGTCCATGATGACGTGCGAGCACCATTAGTGCAGGGCGAGGAGTGAGGCGCCCAGGGGTAAAAACACCAGAACTGCATCTTCATCATGGTAGACTATCAAACAGAGAGAGAGAGAGAGAGAGAGAGAGAGAGAGAGAGAGAAAGAGAGAAAGAGAGAGAGAAGTGTAAAGATTTTAGAGATGTACCTGGACACACTTTAACTTTTCAAAGAGCTGTTAAAAAACTGGCTCTTTTGGCTCTTTTCAAATTATTTATTCAGTGTTAAGAGTGTAATATTTTGACTCCACCTCGCGGTAATTTTGTCCAGATTACCTTCTTGCTTCTTAAGACCATTTCTGCCACTCTTTAAGGCATACAATTGTGTTTTTTTCCCCCCAAATTTAAGAACTCACGTCAAGGTCACATGCTGAAAATTAATGAAAAATTAACAAAATAACGGTAGAGTGGCTCCCCCAGCTGTGATCCAGTTCCCATCGTTCACGTCTGGGAGCCGTTCAAAAGAATCGGCTCGTTCGCGAACGTCACACCTCTAAAATGCACACTAAACACACCCTAGTTATGGAAAGTGCAATGTCTCTTGATCTGTAGCAGGAAAAGTGATGACAGTGCTTACTTTGATTAGCATATGGTAAGTGCTACTGTGAAATTGATCTGTGTTTCTGCTATTCCTGTTGTCCGTTATATCATCTCGCAAAACACATGTTACACCATGACATAATGGATGAAGGGCATTGCACTCTTTAAAAACAAACACCGGATTATGGTACAGTGAGAATTGACATTTCAGACGGCAAAGATCAAACAGTCAGGAAATAAAACAATCTAACCATGACATAATGACATCTTTAAGTATAGGGGTTATCATGTGCAATATAAAATGCCACAAGTCACGTTACGCATGGACAGCAGTATTTGTATGACAATAGGGGACACCTTCTTCAACCTTGAAGAAACACAGACTGCAACTTCAAAAGAGAGAAGTGAGGAGAGAGGGAAGTGCTAGGAGCCAAATAGAGAATATGGGGCAAAAACAAGTGATATACTCTATGTATTAGTAAAAACATTATTGTGCTTTCTATTTTGGTGCGACTAAGGATGAATTAATTTTGGATAAACTTTGTGTGGCACCATTCTAAGTCTATATTGCTATGCTTAACAAAGCACAAATGTCTACACAGAAAATCCAGGTCAGCATTGGGCTTGAATATGGCACATTTTGCATCAGATTCACAACCTTCTGAGTAGGACCTCCGACCAAAACTATATGAGAACAGTTACAGGGCAAGTGTCATGTTAACTCTTCATTCATTTCAAATGTGACTGTGTTCTGGGAATATGTCAGTTGCAAAACACATGTAAACGGAAAATTCCAGAACCTTCTTTAATATTCCCATCAACACTGGAATATACTGTGCATGCAACTGTGCTCTATGAGTCTTAATTTTAACTCTAAATGTGGAATTAACACTGAAAACATTTAGTGTGTGGCTAAAAGACGTTAGAGGAGAAACACCTCTGACACTGAAGTTCATGCAGAGTCGCCCTTTATGTATGCCTCCATCAGTATGAGCTTATTAAGCGGAGGTCTACAGATGACAGTTCAAGGCCACCGGCTCCCTCATTAATTCTGTGTGGGTCATGGTCCTGCCTTGTCGGTCCCCTCATAATTGCTCCTCTTCATCTCTCTGGCTGGCAGGGGAGACAGGGGGAGAGGCTGTGGCTGTGCTGCTTTTCCCATGCGGCTTTAACATTAAGGATCGCACCACACCACACCACACCACACCACACCACACCGCACCGCACCGCACCACACCACGGCTGTGTCCTGTTGTCAACACATCGCCTGAAAAATGAGGGGCCTCGCTCTCGAGGAGCAAAGCAGAACCTCTAGAGCACAGCACTGTAAGTAGTACCACACCACAGGTGCCGATGGGGTGATTTGTGAATTGAACACAAGCTGTTTTCAGGCTGGCTAGAACGGTGGTTTTTCCCACAACACCACTGAAAACCCAAAGTGTGTCATCCTTGCAGAACATTCTTTTGAGTGCTTTAGTTTTATTTTCACCCATTCCTAACAGGGCTGTGTGATATTGATATTACTCGCTATATTTAATATATACATGCATTTCCCCTCTCTACTTGCCATTCTACACTTTATCATGTATAAAACAACTGAGAGCAATGTTTTATTTTCAACATTATTTTCATTAGGAAAAAAACATGGCTAATATACAGCATCAACTTAAATTGTCAACCTTTTTAATATCTATATCTTTTTTAACCTTTTCACCAAATTTGCTGCTATTAAAAATCAAAAACTTTTTTTGAAGGTATCATAATTTAACTAACTTTTGCGATATGTGTATTGCAAGCCGTGATATCGCAAAAACTATACATTTTCGATATATTGTCCAGCAATTCCTAATATTTTTTTGAAAGGCCCAAAAGATAACCCCACGTGAAGATAACAGCATGTGGCGGGGGCTGGAGGGGAAACAATGTCACTAAAGCTTTTAAGGGTACAATTCCAGACATTTCAGCTCCAACTTGATGTGATGTTGAAAATGGGATAAAAAAAAGAGAAAATGTCAGAGCAGGGCAGACACAGATTATGATTTTTTTTCTCTCTCTCTCTCAAAGTCACCTACATGTCAGCTTTATTGATTCCGCCGGCTGCCAGAGTCAATGGCCATGTCATTATCATCATGGATGTCAACACCTCACACAGCATTAATGCGCGCAGCCCTCTTTCTATCTGATGCCAGCGCTCCGGCGGCCACAATAATTACCTATCTCCCATTGAGATCAGAGACTACCAAGGCCCTCCATCTGGCAGCTAAATCAGACACAGCAGAGTGTGTGTGTGTGTGTGTGTGTGTGTGTGTGTGTGTGTGTGTGTGTGTGTGTGTGTGTGTGTGTGTGTGTGTGTGTGTGTGTGTGTGTGTGTGTGTGCGTGTGTGTGTGTGTGTGTGTGTGTGTGTGTGTGTGTGTGTGTGTGTGTGTGTGTGTGTTGGGGGGGTTGGGTGCTGCTGTTATTTTTCTTCCCTCTTCTACTGACAGTAAGCGGCAGCTGCTTAAGAATTTAGTTTATTTCAATTTTGGACATAGCCTACTATCAACTAACTTAATTGAAATGTTTCCACCAGAAGCAACGCATGCATGTCCTTTTTATGTCAGGTTAGGGCAGCAGTTCCCAAAATGGGGACAGCGAATCCAGGTACGGCAGAGGGGTTGCGAAGAAAAGTGACTGTGAGTGAGTCAGTCTGTGAATCTTCTTTTTGCATCTGTATGCACTTTAGGAGCATCCCGAAGGGACCCATGTATAACATTAGCCTAACACCTAGAGGACGACAGTTGACGGGGTAGCTGTAGAAAAGCTGCACTATAGGCTTTAACAAAAAAGGACCTGGTGACGTTTCTTTCAATCGCAGGAGAGATAGGGAGAATACCAAGGACCAATTGCAGGAGAGATCGGGAGAATGAGACTGACCATGGGGAAAGGGTGCTCTTGACAGAGGCTGCCTGTCTGTGACAAGTTTCACAAGTTTCACATGAGTAGTGTGCAGTGGTTTGGATGCAGCTTTAGCCAAGAAGGCTAAGCTTGTCTGTGCCTCAGTTTGATTGACAAAGACCTTTGTTGTGACGTTGCTTAAGTAAAGAGTGTTCGAGCTTGTTCATCGCTGAAAAGCAACCAATTTCTTTGATCTTTTACTTTGGCCCCATTTCTTTGCATTGGCAGTGTTGTTTGCAAAAAGCTCGAATTTGGCCAACTTTGGAATCCTGTGGTCTAGCCCTGAATCGCTCCTCACCCAACATACTGTACGTGCCAGCAAAGTTTTATTTTACACCACAGTATTCCTTCAAATTTAAAAATTGGTCCTAAAAGAAAGCTTTTGTCTTTTGTCTGTGCAAGTTTTTATTGTGACTGATGTTAGTAGTACTGTGTTGTTTGTGTGAGCTTTTGCCACTTTCACCTGCAACCAAATCTACCTTCGGGTATACATAAAGTCACCTTACCTTACCTTACCTTACCTTACCTTACCTTACCTTACCTTACCTTACCTTACCTTACCTTACCTTACCTTACCTTACCTTACCAATGAGTTTTTGGTGCAATAACACACAATAACTAATTTAGGCTCTTATGGCTTTAAGACTGACACCCTGTTTTTGGGAATTAATAGGGCCATTTTGAACACTAATGACTTGCTCGTTTATGATTGGCTGTTATACTGAGTGTGTGTGAGGGTGTGTGTGTGTGTGTGTGTGTGTGTGTGTGTGTGTGTGTGTGTGTGTGTGTGTGTGTGTGTGTGTGTGTGTGTGTGTGTGTGTGTGTGTGTGTGTGTGTTACTGACAGCTGCAGCAGTGCTGTCAACATCAGCCTGATCAAAGGCGGCTCAGCAATAACTTTTTAACTGTACATCGTTCAAAGGACGAGTATTTTGTTTTTGAAATAACGCAACAAATGGAAGAGAGGCTCTAAATGAGTGTTCTTTCATCAACACTTGACTTTGAGTTTAGGTGACAACCTGTTCTCAATTTAGGCCTCCCGTACCTCTTCCATTTCTGTGGAGAGACAGTGCAGATCACAATGAACAAAATGTTCAATAGAAGCACTAAAATCACTTTTTAAAAAAGTACAACAGTGACATTTCTATAAATATTGAATTTCCTTTAAATTCTTGAATTTCATGACATGCTGAAAAATATATAGCATATAAGGCATGTAGCCCTCTTTTTCACCTGCTTTAACATTAAAAGGCTGTCAATCCACATGTCTATATATCCAGGCTTTCTATCCCCTCAAAGAGCAAGGGCAGCTCCGTGCTGTCAGGGAAGTTTCACTCTTATCAACGACACTCAGTGTAGCAGCCAGACTCGGCTGTTGGTTACCAACACAAAGGCTCCCGTCTCACACATCTGACTGCAGCCTTGTGCTTACCCCACTCTCTGAATGTGCTTTGTGCATGTGTGAAAAGAAGATAGCAGTAAGGTTCGCTTTCAGCACAAAGATCTCTCAGTTCACCTTTCGGCATCAAAAAGAAGAACAAGAAAAAAGGATATTCGCCTCAATCTATCCACATTTGCAGAAGACAGGTACTCTATGCCCCTGGAAAAGAACCACCACATTCAGTGTTGCCAGATGTACAATGATTATCGTATTTGTACCATAATTTTGTCCATTTTGTCCTCTGTACGATCAAAAAACATGATGTACGATAATTTTAGAGTTCATTTAGATGCCCTGAAACAACAATTTGGGTATTGTACGATCATTTCCGCCCAAAAAGCCCTCAAAAACGATAATTCTAAGGTTTTGGTACGATAATTCCGCATTTTCCATCTGGCAACACTGACCACGTTATATATCATGAGGCAGGGGCGCGGTTAACTATACTTACTAACTATACTTGTATCTACACACTCCACCCTTCGCCTTAGGAGACAGCTCACTACAGGGAGCAGGTTAGGTGGCGCACACAGTCTGCATTTTTGACCTCACCCTTTTTCACAAGAGAGCAAAACTGCTAGACACATTTCTCACATCAGTGCATTTATTGCTTTTTCTACCTTTTCATAACTTTTACATCAAACTCTAGTCTAGACAAATGGGGACCTATTTACTGGTGTGAAATAAGCCCTGATTCTGCTACATGATTTGGGCTCCTGGGACGCTCTGTGTCTGTGTACTCGGTTGAATTGCTTGGTCTGATCCAGGAGGTGCAGCAACATGCACTGCCGACTGCAGTCAGATTGGCTTTGATTAGCTGGCTCTGGCTCTGTTGCGGACCAGAGGTGACCCTGGGCGATGTCACGGAACCGGCCATCTCAGACATGACAATGAAGTGGAGTCGAATGTCAGCAAATATGAGCTAGTGTAGTGCAGTGCATAAGGCTCCACCAAAACTTTTTTGAGAAGTATCTTTGAAAAAAAAATCACTCTAAATGGTAAAAGGACTGCATTTTTGTATATATTGCCTTTCCACTCCTTCGAGCACTCAAATCGCTTTGCATTGTGTGCCTCACATTCAGCCATTCAGACTCACTCTAAAACACTGGTGACCATGGCTGCCACACAGGGTACCACTCTGTCGCCAGGAGCAATTTGGGGTTAAGTATCTTGCTCAAAGACATATCGATGGGGTCAGGGAAAGCGGGGCTCAAACCTGCAACCTTCTAGGTGCTCTGACACCTAGGGTTGCCAACCGTCCCTTGAAATACGGAATCGTCCTGTATTTAGAGATAAAAGTACGGGTTCCGTATTGAACTGAAACGGGACACGGGACGTTAGAATGCAGGAAATTACATCTAAGAAATGCAAAATTTTCTGGGGGACGACCCCCAGACCCCCGGCACGATGAAGTGTCCCGTATTTTTTTCATTGACAGTTGGCAACCCTACTGACACCCCTTCCTCTAGCTTTAAACAATGCCATTTTAATAGTGGTTTATACACATACCGAATGTTTTGACTTTGTTTGTTTTTTTCTTTCATTAATGGCCGAAGCAAAAGAGATGCTGGTTTTCTTCTGTCCATTTGGTATGCTTCGTCGAGATGAGCAGTACTAGTAGGCTATTAGCATAGCCCAAACCCTAACCCTAACGTCCAGGAGACCGGATGCTGTGATGGCTTGATATCTCGCTCATATCGACGCAACAGAGGCTGAGGTATGAATCCCTATTGCGTTTTTTTTTAAACTATTATTCATTCTTTCCGTCATTCATCCTCTTTCTTTATTTCCTCCTTCCTTTGTTGTCGACAAACTCTTTTGATCATCTGTAAGAAGGCATTTGTGATGTGTTCGCCTGGTCCTAATCATTGGCTAAAACTGTCAGTGGCCCTGCATGATTGCATTCATGCACTCCCTTGGTGGGAAAGGTCATCTTGACGATATACTGTAGGGCTGGATCGTGCTCTGATTGCCCGTTATTACAGCCAAATGATATGACACAGGCAACAGTATTACACATTAAACTTTTCTGCTCCAATGACTTCAGAAAGGGTATGTGCCAAAGACAAAATGAAAATCGATTATATTTAGTGGGGCTAATGGTAATTCAGGCACAGGCAAGGGGCCTATCAGACAACAGTTAAGATGACAATTACAGTAGATTAAATAAAAGCTGTCAAACTCAACTATAACTTGCCTTTATCTCAGCTACATACTTTATCTCAAGTTCAACCACATCAGCAGCATAGATTAGTACAGAACGAGCACAGGCAAGGGGCCTAACAGACAACAGTTAAGATGACAATTACAGTAGATTACATAAAAGCTGTCAAACTCAACTATAACTTGCCTTTATCTCAACTAAATACTTCAGCTCAAGTTCATCCACATCAGCAGCATACATTAGTACAGAACGAGCACCATCAGCCTCAGCAGTGTGATTAATCAGCCTCACCCAGCAGTCAGGAAGACAGAGGTGAGGGAAGTGAAGGGGCTACAGCTTCACCTCAGCAGTCAGGAAGATGAGGGTGAGGAAAGGGGCTATCTGCCAAATTCCAGCAAAGCATGTCTTCAGCTAACCTGACACTCACCAACTGAATGCAGTGTAGTGCCGCCTTGCTCCACCCATTCTTCTGGCATCCCTCCATTGGAGATGTAGCCTATTTCAGAAGGCAAGGGCTTATCAAGAGAAGAACGAAAAACATGTTTCGCTTCATTTGTGAAAGCCCATTGGGAAACTCCAACTCCCATTGTCATTGTGACACAGCACTCCACAGCACACAAGTGAACACTACACACTGCACACAACGAAATTGCATTTATGCCTCACCCGTGCAAGGGGGCAGCCCTCAGTGGCGCCCCATGGGGAGCAGTGTGGTGGGACGGTACCATGCTCAGGGTACCTCAGTCATGGAGGAGGATGGGGGAGAGCACTGGTTGATTACTCCCCCCACCAACCTGGCGGGTCGGGAGTCGAACCGGCAACCTCTGGGATGAAAGTCTGACGCCCTAACCGCTCACCCATGACTGCATTTAAAGGGACACTGTGCAGGAAATGGTCAAAAAAGGTACTGCAACTATGCTGCTCATTGAAACTGGGCTGCCTATTGCCAAATTTGATCTTAACATGAAAGTTTACAAAGTAATAAACAAATATTTTCTACTATGGTCCAAGTACAGTCATTTTTGCAGCTAAAAATGGCTATTTCTGGAAATTCAAAATGGCGGACCATGGTGAAGATCCCCCTTTTCATGTATGAAAAATGAAAATTTTCCAGTCATAATAAATACTTTGATGGTGGTGGTAGGTATTCATGAAAAAGGTAACACTAGTGAATGGGTAGCATGAATTCTGGAAATAAACAACTAGAAATCTCACACAGTGTCCCTTTAACTGCTGTCCTCTTGTACAGTTCGCGACTCAAGGCTCAAGCTCACGACCTTACCGTCAAAGTTCCAATTCGACCTGGGAGAGACACACAATACCACTGGGGTAAAGGTCTGGGACAATACCTCAGCGCAGGGCACCTGACAGCTTTTGCTGGGCCGAGGACAAAGTCATCGAGCCTCGCAGATGATCTTGCTGCAGGAGATTGACTTGTAGCCTTGTGGTCTCGGTGGGAAAAAAGTGTCCGTTGTCCTGCTTATCTCCCTTTTGAAACATATCTTCCGTGTATGAAAAGCTATTTAAAATATGTTGTTAGACTGTCTTACCAAGGTCATGGAATGACGGCCGCCGAGGTGTGCCAGCTGTCAGGCTAACTGCACCAGAAGCCAGCGACCAAATTTCGTGTCTCTGTCATGCGGGTGTGCGTGCATCGCACATAGAACCTTGGTTTGGAATGCTGAGGATATCCTCCGCATGATTTCTATAGGGTTTTCATGTAAATATTGTCAGCATTGTCAGCATCTATGAGCGCCTAAGTTAGACGCCCGCACGGCCGCATGACATCATAGGTGTCCTGTTCTCGGGGAATAATGGACACCTGTTCTCGGGGAATAATGGACCTGATGTCCAATCCTTCTCACAACTCTCTGTTTCTACAAAGCAAGCCAGGCCCTCATTTCAGGTCTCAATAACACACTGCTTGAGGCCTTAGGTCTTCACAGTTGTAATAGGAAAATTGTTCAGTTTTCTAGGTAGGCTAATTATGGTACAGGTAGCCTATTGGATGTCTGAGTAAGTATACTACAATGTCTGAGGAGTACAAAAAATAAATATTACCCCCATATGGTCAACTCCTGAACTTGCTCCTGCTGTTTATCAAATGCCGGTAGAAGAGTTGGAACGTCCTTCACAGCTGTTTTAATTATATCAACTCTGTTCTAAGACGATTATCATAGAAAGTTATTGTAGTCATTTGAATATCTGACCTTGCTGATGGTGGTTTCGAGTAAATGTTAATGAAACTTGTTAAATATTAGGAGATAGTCCAAACCAACCCAATCCTCAATACTCCAGTAGTAACAGTTAGCCTACAGAGGTGGTCTAGTGCTCAGAAGGATACAGATTCAAGTCCCACACCGATCAGTAGCCTATATCACTATTCTTTTTGTGAGTTTTTGAAATGCGTGCCAAAGTGGACAAAGATCCAAGGTGATCGAAACGTTGTTTGAATTAAATATAAAATTGGCAGTCTGCAGACCTACCTTTGTCAAAGTTTTGTATTTGTGACCTCAAATGGCCAGTCCAGAACAGCCAGACGATCCCTCCTGACCATGCTCTTAATCCTCTGTGTAAACATCCAGCTTCACACCAGACACACTCAGACTAGAGCCCCTAAGGTTTCAACTCTGTCTCACAAACTAAAGCCAGTACCACGTTGTTTAAACTCTTATTCTTTGTCATTCTTTGTATTTGTCTTGATTTTATCCTTACTTTACAATTGCAATCACAATATGGCCATAGTTGTATAAAGTAGAAGTAGAAGTACTCTTGCAGATTACAACACTAGTAGTATGACATCACATTGTTTCAACTATGTAAGATCATACTACTTGTGGTGATATTACATCTAGGAGCAATAATACTCCTACGTATACAACAATGAATATGAAAGTGAAAGCCCAACAGAGAAACTCCAACCCCCATTGTCATTGTGACACAGCATTCCACAGCACATAAGTGTTCACTGCACACTGCACACAACAAAATTGCATTTATTCCTCACCCGTCCAAGGGGACAGCCCCTAATGGCGCATCAAGGGAGCAGTGCGGCAGGACGGTACCATGCTCAGGGTACCTCAGTCATGGAGGAGGATGAGGGAGAGCACTGGTTAATTACTCCCCCCACCAACCTGGCGGGTCGGGAGTCGAACTGGCAACCTTTGGGCTACAAGTCTGACGCCCTAACCGCTTACCCATGACTGCCCTATATATGAATATATGACCACCGTACTGACTGTACGATCTACAATAGATAGATAGATAGATAGATAGATAGATAGATAGATAGATAGATAGATAGATAGATAGATAGATAGATAGATAGATAGATAGATAGATAGATAGATAGATAGATAGATAGATAGATAGAAGTGCAGTTATTCAGTACCAAAGTGCAATGTGCTATTCAATCTTACAGTTGTCTTATTTAACATGGATAGGCTAGGTGTGAATGATCTGCGGGCTCTGTTGATGGAGGGTGGGGATCCTAGCAGAAGGAAGTACTGAGCTGTGCACTCCTTTGGTTTGTGCACATCTCATGGCACACTACTAGAGCTAGTCGTATCAAATATGTTGCAGGAATTACTTTCTGAAGCAGCAGGTTCTCCATCTCTGTCTATACTGTCTGAAAAATTGTCCTGAATTCTCACTTCTACCTCTGCACTGTGGTGAGTCTTGTGCTTTACAGGCTGGTTGCATGGCAAAGCAGAGAGAGAGAGAGAGAGAGAGAGAGAGAGAGAGAGAGAGAGAGAGAGAGAGAGAGAGAGAGAGAGAGAGAGAGAGAGAGAGAGAGAGTTCTACATGCCATAACTTCAGATTTTACAGACCTTGCTGAAACTACACAACAGGCAGCCTCCCCAATATTTCAAGAAACAGATCCCTTGTTTTTGGCTTATTCTTTCCCATAAGACAAGAGCCTGCAGCGAAACCCTACCCTTCCTTAGTGATACTGCAGTGCTGTCAAACGGTTTCTGTCAATGATATTATAGCTCAGTAAAAATTAAAATAAACCCTGCTGTGAGGTTTTCACAGTGTGCAAAGTCTTCACAGAGTGATGTTGTATTATTCTCTTAAATATTGTCTCCCGCATGCTCCATGAGACTTCTCTGTCTGCTGCCTGCTTTTGAGATAGGTGTTAGGTCTACTTTAAGGTAGTGCTGTGCAGCGGTTAGCCAAAACAATTGTTCAGTTTGTGATACAAGCATGAAAAGTGGTACACATATAGCCAAAGGCATTCTAAAAAGAGACATGGAGCCAATTTTCAACATGGTGGCCATAGCAGCCATTTTTCAAAATGGCCGCCAGCAACAACAGTTTTCTTATGAGTAATGGATATAATATCATATTTTAGATAGGCCTATATTTACCATTAATACTACTTGGTAAATGTCTTATGGATAATTAAAAAGTTGTCATGAATATTCAAGATGGCCGCCATTTTCAAGATGGCACCCGTCACTTGTATGATCGTCTGATGTAGGTGATATCGGTGTCAAATTAGTCATTTTTTATGATGCAGAATTCAAATCTGGAACTTTGGAAATGACCAGAAGCTTCCCTCTATCTCATTATATACTTCCTTCATATCTAGGAACTAAGCTACTGGACTACTGTGCCTTCATAATTAATCAATTATTGTAAATTAGTTGTTTTGAAGTCGTATTGATCATCACACAATGCTCCTACACTGAAGGTATTTAAAGACTTTCCATCTTTGCTGCTATGCAAACTCACAGAATTTAGCTTTGGGCCAACTCATTGCCTACAACTTTACCCTAAACCTCTTCAATTTCAGACTCAGAGCTAATCAATATGAAACTCAAACACACAATTTGAAGTTAAACCGTGTATGCTGAAACATATGGACTACGCTATTTTAAATAAATAGCAGCACTATTATAGCAAACACCACACTGCACATTCAATACAGGCTAAAACATAAAAGGAACCAGCTTGGAGAGGGGGAAAGAAGACATTTTGCTACACGGATTCAGATCAGAAATCCATTGGAAGCTTCAACCACTAGCTTAACATCTCATCACAGAACACTAAGTCATCGAAGTCTAGTCTCTCATTTTCTTTTATCATCTCTCTCTCTCTCTCTCTCTCTCTCTCTCTCTCTCTCTCTCTCTCTCTCTCTCTCTCTCTCTCTCTCTCTCTCTCTCTCTCTCTCTCTCTCCACACACTTTTTCTTCCCAATTTTACCAAGATTTCTTTTCAGACTGCTCATCATCCACTCAACACACACTGCAGAAAAAGAGAACTGGCAATAGCAGCACCACAGAGCAAACCCGTGTGGCCATCATGCAGCAAATGTTGCTCCACATTGTCATCATGCATTTATAATGCCCCTATAGTGCCTAAGGCCTTACTGCGGACTGAGGCCCTTTGCCATCATGGCATCTGGCCTGCAGGTAATACATGTTGTCTGAACATGAAGAGAAATTCGAGTGGAGGTAGTGCTGACAGCAGGGCTTGAAAATTAACAACAGAAAAAATGACTCCGCAAAGTATGCAAAAAAAAAAAAAAACAAGGCCGACAGGCGGACAACAGATGCGTCCCTCTATGCCAGTTCCAACTATGCAATTTTCCCCCCCAAACGCCCCCCCGGCCTCCTCCTAGCCTGTCAACGCCCCCCGAGGATGTACTTTTTGTTTATTGGTCATCATGGACACTCCAAATATTGTGGCAGGCAGCAAGGCAGCAAAATGGCGAGACATGGCTTTATTTTTTGCAGTTTAGGGTATAATAAGCTTATCATCATTCTTGGATTTGGAAAAGAACCATAGGCTATGATTTGAAATTTCACAAAGCCTAGATGAAGTAGGCTACATTACAAATTACCAGACATTAAATTGTTGTCCGTCTGAAACGCTTTCGTTGTCCGTCTGAAACTCAATTACCCAGAATGCTGCACGTGAGCTCTCTACCCGGGGGATTCTGGAAAACAAACATGGCGGCAACTCGCTTTACTACCTTAATAATGTGTTAATCCGACGCTAGATTTCTTAACTGATGAAAATCGAAGGCAGAAATCAACATTGTAGTGTCTAAATATGAGGTCGATTGGTCTATTTGTGGCGTACATCACGATCGGCTGAGTTGTTGGCCTCACGTTTGTCAGTTAGCCTGTGGCTAGGCTACTTTTCGCCAACGTTAGCATCCGGTTTAGTATATGCTTGCACGCATTCGCTCCGGTCCAAAATGGCAAGTCTGCCGCCTTGTGGCCACAGGAAGGAACAATTTAAAGAAAGCGTTTCAGACGGACAATGAAAGCGTTTCAGACGGACAATTTAATGAAAGCGTTTCAGACGGACGGACGGACAGACAGACCCTGTTATAGAGATGCTGGACGCATCTAAAAACCCAGACCCGGCAGTCTGCTGCAGGTGAAGGCAGTGGAGAGAGGAGGAGGTGACAGAGAGAGCACAAAGTGGCTGCCATGTTGTAGCCGCTAGCACCTGAAATAATTAAAAAAGAAAATGCTACTTATAGCTTTCACAGTTGAAGTGCTCGTTTTCCACTTGTAGGTTTGACTGTTTATAAATAATGTTGTAGTGAGAAGCGGGACTGGTATTTTTGCCCCACGAAATCGAGTTGTTTCAAGATTTTAGCTAATTAAGTGTCGACCATTTGAAAACAGCTCCAGGCTAGCTTTAGCCCCCCCAAGGCAGGTAAATGTGAAGCAGGGGCGGAACAGAGGGGCCTGGAACCCCCGGCCTCACCACTTGGGGGTGCCCCCTGCCAGTGACTTTCGATTGCCAAACATCTTGCAGGGGCCCCATTCTACGATATTTCGTGGGCCCAACGCCTCTGACACATCCCCCGCCCCCCCTGTCCCAATACCAGTGCTCCGCCCCTGATGTGAAGAGATTAAAAAAATGATTCCACGTTTTTTTCAACAGATGAAAAAAGAAGTTGTGCAGTAACACTTGTGATGCATAAAAAACATTAGGCTGGAAAATATGTAACTAATGATGAGCAAAAAATAATGAACATAAAATAAAACATACATAAAACATTAACAAATGTTGTTGTTGTTGACTGCTTTTTATTGATGCTTCATAAAATATCTACAAAATGTTCAAGAACTTACAAAACTTTTGACAGAGTATTTATTCATTTACAAACTATTTGTAAATGTTTGATGAATATAAAATATTAACTTAACATTTCCCATTCACAATCATTTGTTAATGTTTTGTTCATTATTAGTTAATTATTATATAATTATATTACTTATATTATAAGTCTTTATAATGCTTTTTATGCATCCCTTGTTATAAAGTGTTACCAGTTGTGCTTGACCCGCGATAAAAGAGGGGACAAACAACTAAACAAACAAACAAAATACATCTTGAACACTGTCTGTTCTGTAGGACAGAAGAAGTATTCAGGTGGGAGGGAGGTCGGCATATTGACTAGACCAGCTGTCAAGATAAGGCAGGCCACCTTTTGTTTTGTTGCTGTCTGCCATGCTCTGCACAGAGTTAAAGTGATACTGTCCCATTTTTTTTTAAAATAAGCTCATATTACACCTCCCCTTGAGTTAAATAATTGAGTTTTACCTTTCTCCTGTACTTTCAACCGTTCTCTGGGTATGGCAGTGCAAATTTTACCTCCATGCTAGCAGTTAACATTGAGTCCTATGAGACCAGCTGGCGGCTAGCTGGTCTCATCGGATTCAATGCTAACTGCTAGCTAGAAGGAAAACTTTGCACTGCCATACCCAGAGAACGGTTGAAAGTACAGGAGAAGGGTCAAACTCAATTATTTAGCTCAAGGGGAGGTGCAATATGAACTTATTTCCAAAAATGGGACAGTATCACTTTAAATAATGTTTGAAGCTACTGTATTAAAAAAACAACAACAACAATATGTTGCAGAGTTGTGTTAGTCGTAGTGACAGCAGTCACTTGCAGATGGAAAATGAACATTACACAACATCAAAATAACATTCATCCATCCAAAAGTATATTACATTGATCATCTGGTAGGCTATGTGTTATAAGATATTCATAGAGGTACTACAAACTATCTACGACACACCTACAATATGTCTTGGCTTGAAGACCCAGTCTACACATGAGGAGTGTAGCAAGGTTATATATCAACAGTTTGGTCGATAATCTGTTGTGTTTTATAAGATATTCATATCTGTGGTCTAGAGGTGGTCCACACATACATGGTTTGCAACACTTGAGTTGTGAGGTTGGAGAGTAGCCTAGCCAAGGTTATGTGTCAGTAGGCCTAGTGGGGTTCGAGAGTCGCCTAGCCAAGGTTATGTGTCAGCAGTGGGGTTGGAGAGTAGCCTAGCCAAGGTTATGTGTCAGCAGTGGGGTTGGAGAGTAGCCTAGCCAAGGTTATGTGTCAGCAGTGGGGTTGGAGAGTAGCCTAGCCAAGGTTATGTGTCACTAGGCCTAGTGGGGTTGGAGAGTAGCCTAGCCAAGGTTATGTGTCAGTACTGCCCTACAAAGCAAAAAGGCAGTAACTGCGCAGAGCTCAAAACTGAGTCAGTTGACTTTAAAATGATGCTGCAATCCAGTATAAGTGTTTTATGGGATATTACTGATATGTGACAGTTTTGTTACTTTATATTACCACCCTTTTTCCAAATCAATCATTTTATTTATCTGTAGACTTTGATATATATGGCATTAAAGTTATAGTTAAAGTATTTTATTTTATTATAGTCATTTTAAACAGCAATGCAGTTACTGCCTTTTTGCTTTGTAGGGCAGAGTAGGCCTAGTGGGGTTGCTCCTCAGAGTGTGCACCCGAGGTCCATTAGAGCAGAGCCTGTGCGCTTCCCCCCCATAGAGCCCTGCATGCTCAGCTTCATGTGGTGTTTCTGGTGAATTCACCCCTCCATTTATCTCTCCTGACACCCAATCTATATCTATAAATCAGTTTAAGAGCCTCTGCTTGCTTTGGCCAATTGTACCGAACAGTACCTAAACTGTTTTGAACTATTAAAAGACAGACCAGGGTTTCTGCTTCGAGAAAAATACATTGCTGTGAACTTTTCTCACGCTTTGTCTGTGAGTTTTCTCGGAATGTTTCCCCCAGTGTGTGTGTGTTTGTGCAGGCTGACTGGGACAAAAAAAATCAAGCCAGGCATTTTCAGCCAAGACCGGTCCAACAGGCATTGAGAGAAACAATGAAACCTAGAACAACAGTTGTATCTATTGTGAGCCATTGTGACCACAACAGCCAAAATGAACATGTAAATATGACTCGGAGAGGTCAGCTGTAGCGGCATGGGGACTGATATCACTATATTGAGGGGGAGGACCAGGCCAAAATAATCAACAGGCCACCGGGGAAATGCCCTGTATGCCTTATGGCCAGTGTGTGTGTGTGTGTGTGTGTGTGTGTGTGTGTGTGTGTGTGTGTGTGTGTGTGTGTGTGTGTGTGTGTGTGTGTGTGTGTGTGTGTGTGTGTGTGTGTGTAACGAGGTGTCTTCAAGAAAGAAAAGAACTGTTGTACAGTTGTTTGATTGAACTAAATGGTTTGCACAACAGAGATAATTGCTTTAGTCCCATTTTGATGAACTGTAATGGAATAAGAAGATGCTGAAGTCTCCTGTTGGCCAGATAGCTCCTTTCCTGGTAAAAATGAAATTATTCGATGAGAGTATCAGCAGAGAGAACAGCACAGGTGGGAGGCACAAATGAAGAGTAGATGAATTCACTACATGTCATAAGGTCAAGACATGTCCTGTCATTCATTTTCGATAAGTCCCCTTCTTTTCTCTCTCATCAGAGTATTAGGTGAATTTAATACATTTCAAATGGCCCAGAATAAGAATAAAAATGTGTAGAAATCAGCTTTGGCCACTTGGTAAGGAGTAAAAAAAATATTATCCTTTAATGATATTACGCAGTGCAACTTTAATGATGTGTCTTTGTCACTCTGTAATGTTCCCAATGCCTATATTGTCTGTGTAGCAGAGGGAGAGAAGGAGACAGGCTACTCTTGCTAGCTAGCAAGCTGTATTAATTTTTCAGCAGCGGTGGTATTTGAAATATGTCTGGATGAATAATACAGCCTGTGTGCTGAGGAGATGTCTGTTAGAGCTGTACTGTGGGGAGCAGCACGGGGCCTTGCTAACGCTGCTACCTCCGCTACCTCCCTACATCGGCTCTCCTCTGATCTCCTCTGTCTCTCTACCTCCACCACAGTACTTGCATGGGGGTCCTCCCTCTCAGGACCACTGCTAAGGTTTTGGAGGCCCTAAGCATAACTGGTCAGGAGGCCCCCCTCATAATCAAATAATAATAATAATGATAATAATAATAATACTAATAATAATCCATTAGCTCATAAATATATGTTTTGTAATGTAATATTTTTTCCATGATGTCTTTTAGTCAATCACAATTCAAGACAAGAGGCCCCAATTTTGGAGGCATCGTGGTTGGTGCCCCAAGTACTGTTTGGTGCCCTAGGCACTCTGCATACTCAGCTTATGTCTAGCGCCGGCCCTGCTCCCTCTCCCTCTTGGGGGCCTCTGGACATTACCAAGCACACACTCACCCTCAGTGTCATGTCACACTCACCCTCAGTGTCATGTCAGCGGAAACATTACAGCCAGTCCAACACTCGACTGACACCCCAGCCCCCCGCCCACCAACACACACAGACACAGACACGCACACGCGCGCACGCACGCACGCGCGCACACACACACACACACACACACACACACACACACACACACACACACACAGCAAGAGTGGGACAGAAAACAGTGCTTATTTCATGCATATGTAATCAAATGCCCCAGCATAGCCTAAGCCTACCATGGAATATAAGCATAAACTAGCCTACTGTAACCTAAACTTATAACAGTAACAGAAACACACAATACACCAAAAGCATTCCAGCATTCCAGCAATTTAAAGTTTAATGACAACTTAGATCTTCAGTGGCTAAAATGGATAACTTAGGTTACTGTGTGTTCAAGTTCAAGTGTACTTTCTTGTCAAACATGTATGCAACAGGGTTAGCTCTCTCTCTCACACACACACACACACACACACACACACACACACACACACACACACACACACACACACACACACACACACACACACACACACACACACACACACACACACACACACACACACACACACACACACACACACACACAAAGTGTTGCTGTATACACATGGATAGCTGAGAATACTGTATGTAGTGCCGCTGTGTTCACCCAAGGCTTGAACTCTCTAATGAGACAGAAATTAATTCATATTTTTTTTACGCACAAATTAAATCCTAAATGAACATCCTTGGGAAAAGTGTGCTGTGCTGCGGCTGGCTTCATTCCGTGCATAGATAATGTTTCAGGGCGGCTTATTATGAAGTAAAAAAGGGTCATTCCAGCTGGAATCAGCAAATGGTCCCCACTCGACCCCCTCGGATTTGCTTGAAAAAAATATATTTGATGGCTTAAACATCCAATAGAACATATCGACCATTGCAGATTTCAGCTGTGCATACCTTTTCCACAAAAAAATCTGTAAATAAGGACACCCCCTCCCCCTGATTTGGTGTCACTGCCTGAGTGACCATATTCAGACTTAATTATCTCCAAAACTATTTGTGGTGGGTCCATTATTTTTTCAGGGCTAAGAGTCATAGACCTGACAAGCATACATTACAATTTGCAGCACTGTATGTCAAATTACACCTTAATGCTGGCCCTCTACTTTTCTTTGAAATTAAAATTGCAAGGGTTTTCAGATGTCCATAAAAACCTCAAATTTCAACATTCAAGGTTCATCCTTGGTACATGGTCAGATATGTTCCATGACTTTCACATCACATCATATTTAATATAAGGGTCCAATGGTTGTTTAGATGCCGAGGTCCAAAGATGGGCAAAAACTAATTTATACCATTATTTGGAGCAATATTCCCAATGTATGACACCAGTTGTGAACTTGCTGTTTGGTGTCTCTGAAAGGTAATATTATTATTCACAACATATCCAAAAATTGGGATGGTGTTTTGCCCCATTATTTTTATGATGAATTTTAAAAACTCATTCCTGTGTGACATGCAGGTGTACCTTAGAAGCCCTGTTACCTTAGAAAAAATTGGGTTTACTACACCTAAAATGAATAGCCAAGTCGGTGTACACTAAAACCTAAAATCTCTGATACCAAATAGGTGATTTTATACTTGTTCAGCTCAGTATTTCAGTATTTCTGACTTAACCCTCAATTCCATCCTAAGAAGGTGGCCAATCCCCTTGATTTTTGTGTTCCATTTTCACACAAAGATGGCGGCTCATGGAGCCAATGGCATAGTTCCAAAATAGTTCCAGGAAGTCAGCATCATGGGAAGGAAACAATACACCATTGTTTGGAGCAATATTTCCAATATATGACAGCGGTTGTGAACTTGCTGTTTGTTGTTTCTGGAAGAGGATATTCTTATTAACAACATAGGGTGAACATTGGTAAAGTGGGACAACTGGTAAAGTGGGACAGTTAACATTTATCATCAATATCTTCATATTGCTTTACTGTAGCCAATTGAATCTTTTGGATACATTTTCTCTAGCATATAATGTTTAAAATATAATATTAAGTGTGGTTGTGATGTCTTCCTGGGGGGCGTGATAACATGTCATTCAAAGGCTGAGCCAAAAAAACAACGATTTTGAAAATGACATAGCAATCTGAGGTCAATAATGTTAAGGGCCTAGCACTTTCAAAATTGATGTTAGGCCTCAGCAACTGTTTTCATATGAAAGGTGACTTCATTAAGTATCATCTAGTTAAAAATTCCTTAATTTTTTAAATAAAATATTTAAATTAGGGGCACATTTTCCACTGTCCCACTTTACCAATGGCTATTGGTAAAGTGGGACAGGGCACATTTTTTATGGTGAAACAGCAAATAATGTATTATATTTCAATAAACTGTTGCTTATAATTGCTTATTATAAGAAAATTACCAATAAAATCTTGTATTAGTCTCTTTTTCAGTAATAATATGCATGCTGTATCAGGTTTATGGGTGCGTTGCATGTAAACAGGTTTATGCAACAAATTCTTCATATAAAGGTAACAAAATGTATGTAAACAAACAGTTTTTACATAAATGCACATATAACAAACTTAAATATCCATGTCAATTGTGTAATAAATAAAATAAAATGTAAAAAGCAGCAATGTCCCACTCTACCAGTGGTCAGGAAGTTCATTCTGAACTTGGCCAGAACTGTTTAAAGCAAAATAATTTCTTCTGTGATGAAAATATTTCAAAAAATTTTGCTTAATTTTGTTAAAGACACCCTAGATTTTGAAAATAACATAAAAGTTTCACATGTGATGTAATGGCATTTGCCTACAATGGTAGAAAACCTGAAATTTCTAAAATCGTCCCACTTTACCAATGTTCACCCTATCTAAAAATTGGGATGGTGTTTTGCCCCTTTATTTGTATAATGCCTTTTCAAATCTCAATGCAGTGTGGCATGCATCCCTCAAATCCATCCAAAGTGGCGTCATGAAAAAAACCCCCACCATTTTTTAGAGCAATACCTCCAAAGTATGACACCAGCTGTGAACTTGTTTTTTGTTGTGTCTGGAAGAGGATATTTTTATTAACAACATAGCAAAAAAATAGAATGGTGTTTTGCCTCATTTCTTTTAATGATCGTAAAGCGCATTGCGGTGTGACATAAGCCTGTGATCAAATAGTGCAGAGGGAAGTGGTGAATTGTTCTTGGCCAAGGACATGGGGGAATCAAGATTGGGTACTCATTACATTGCATCAGATGGTGTAACTTCAATCTGCTCACTACCGTGCCGGGCCGCGGCAGCGTACCGTGATCATTAGGGTGAACATTGGTAAAGTGGGACGATTTTAGAAATTTCAGGTTTTCTGCCATTGTAGGCAAATGCCATTACATCACATGTCAAACTTTTATGTTATTTTCAAAATCTAGGGTGTCTTTAACAAAATTAAGCAGAAATTTTGAAAATATTTTCATCACAGAAGGAATTATTTAGCTTTAAACAGTTCTGGCCAAGTTCAGAATGAACTTTCTGACCACTGGTAGAGTGGGACATCGCTGCTTTTTACATTTTATTTTATTTATTACACAATTGACATGGATATTTAAGTTTGTTATATGTACATTTATGTAAAAACTGTTTGTTTACATACATTTTGCTACCTTTATATGAAGAATTTGTTGCATAAACCTGTTTACATGCAACGCACCCATAAACCTGATACAGCATGCATATTACTACTGAAAAAGAGACTAATACAAGATTTTATTGGTAATTATCTAATAATAAGCAATTATAAGCAACATTTTATTGAAATATAATACACTATTTGCTGTTTCACCATAAAAAATGTGCCCTGTCCCACTTTACCAATAGCCATTGGTAAAGTGGGACAGTGGAAAATGTGCCCCTAATTAAAATATTTTATTTAAAAAATTAATGAATTTTTAACTAGATGATACTTAATGAAGTCACCTTTCATATGAAAACAGTTGTTGAGGCCTAACATCAGTTTTGAAAGTGCTAGGCCCTTAACATTATTGACCTCAGATTGCTATGTCATTTTCAAAATCGTTGTTTTTTTGGCTCAGCCTTTGAATGACATGTCATCACGCCCCCCAGGAAGACATCACAACCACACTTAATATTATATTTTAAACATTACATGCTAGAGAAAATATATCCAAAAGATTTAATTGGCTACAGTAAAGCAATATGAAGATATTGATGATAAATGTTAACTGTCCCACTTTACCAGTTGTCCCACTTTACCAATGTTCACCCTACACCCTGTGGCCATTCGGAATGCGGGGGGCAGTATAGCACCGCTTTTGCAGAGCAGCGTCTGCCTGTGTCTGTTTGTGCTTCCGTCCTTGCCCGTCCCCCAGTTTTAGTAGTAGTAGAAATACAGTCAGCAAATTGCATGTTTTATTTAGCATTGGGCATTTGATAGGGCATTTGATAATAACACAAGTGTGAGCCCTAAACAAGACCACAATGTGAATTTAAACTCGACTTTTTTCTGTCTTGCATTCACCGTCTCCCAATCCGTCCCTCACTTATTTCAGCACTATTCAAGCCAGGAACGGGTATCCTCAGGATACAGAGTTTGCATACCTACTACAATTTGAACCGGTAAAGACAATTAAAACCGAGCCAATCAGACAGGAACACCATTGTAATTAAGTGTGTCCCGTGACGCCAGCATGAGAGAGATCGAATTTTAAATTTGGCGACGACATTCTGTCTTCAAAACTGGCATCGGCCGCTTCCAATTTAGGACCATAGGCCTATTCAACCGTTTCCACAACCTCACTGATCACAGTTGCTTCATCTGTAATGCCAGGGCTAAGAATAACGAAAATAGCAAAACAGAGTATACTAATAAACCGTAATGGAGAGACTGAGGAGACATGAAATCAAGCGGCGGAGTTCGGACCATTTTGAGTGGACCGATGTCGCTTGCTTTGTGTAGCCCTATCAAGCAAGCCTGTCTGTCTCATTTGTGCGATGAGCACAAAAACACAAATTGAACCACTCGTATAGTGTGAGTCAAACAGACATGAACAACATTGTAGCCTAATGAAGTAGTGCCCCGTCATGTCAGCATGAGAGAGGTGATTTTACATTTGGCGACGACATTCCGTCTTTAAAACTGGCGCATGCCGCTTCCCCTATTGCAGGTTATTACCTGATCTACACTGTCGTTACCACAAAAAACAAGGTAGCACAACTTAATACTATTACTAGCCTATATATCTGGTAGCCTAAATAGTAGGTTGAAGACTGGGGTATTATTGGTGCACTGGTTTTTTTTTGCGAAGCAGAGTAATCTGCTTCAGTGTAGCTCATTGTATGTTGATCCCTCCCTCAGTTTTAGGCTACAAGTGGAAAGAGTCAGCCAATTGCGCGTTGCACGTAACGTTGGGTAGCCTATTTGATAATAACACAAGCGTGATCCCTAAACAAGACCGCCAGTCGACGGTGTTTTGTTTTCATAATTCTGTCCTGCATTCACCGTCTCAATTCCGCTCCTAACTTATAGGCTAGCCTAAGTGATGTCTGTTAATTATTTCTGCACTACCTATTCAAGTCAGGAACGGATATCCTCAGGATAGCCTACGGACTAATAGGTTGAAGACGGTTTTTTTTTGTATTGGTGCTTGTGAACATTTCATCCTTTCAATGCGCTGTTGTGCGCGATCGACGGGATTCCGGTTAACTGGGGATGTGATGCACACATGACAATACATCTGTTACACCAGGTGTGGCTAATCATCTGTGATTAGGACTGCAAATTCAGTTGCTTCGGTGGAGATGCGAACCAACAGTATGACTGGGGAACTATGGGTGCATCCCAATATGTGACCTTGCCTCCTCCACTTGCCTCCTCCACTTGCTTCTCGTCATGATGACATCACTGACAACAGCATTATATTTCAATATCTTGCAAAAGCTCAATTGTAAAGTCTTTTTCTCATTTGCAATTGGGATGGTGAATAAAAAACAGTCCCTCAAAAGTTGTTGTGGCGAGGCTGACAGCTGAGAAACTTTATCGTTTTCTCCACGGAGGAGGGGCCAGGAGGCGGGACGAGGAGACAAGCACAAGTGGAGGAGGCAAGGACACATATTGGGATGCACCCTATGACTCCTTCGGAGGCTGGATAACCTGTCGCGCCACGACATGTCACAAAAGGCTGTGCAGTCCCGTGCACTGCACTGCACTGCACTGCTGTAACCCACCCCTCCCCCACAGACAAACATTCATGTTCTGAAAAGTTCAACACGTTCTGAACATTTTAGCCGCTTTGCATTAAGTTTTCGAGCAGACACTTGTCCACGGTGACGCAACATCGAAAGAGAAACGCTGTTCACAACCTAACTGAATAAAGATTTCATTTAAAAAAAAACACAGCATTTCTATGAAAATGTGCTGGGTGACCACACTGCCTATGCCTATCCAGATGCACGTATAGCAACAACGAGAAAGAGAGGGAGAGACGGAGAGAGAGAGCGATTAGCGCGTATCTGTGTGTGTGTGTGTGTGTGTGTGTGTGTGTGTGTGTGTGTGTGTGTGTGTGTGTGTGTGTGTGTGTGTGTGTGTGTGTGTGTGTGTGTGTGTGTGTGTGTGTGTGTGTCGGGGAACATTTGAAGTGGAAAAAAACACCCTCCCCCACTTCAGCATCAGATGTTGGTGGTCTACAAGTCAATATGCTTACTATCTTGTAGCCCAGTCATGAAGTTCATAAAGCCATCGGTAGCCTATAGGCCAAGTTATCCAAAATCCCTCCGCAAATTTCTGCATTGCCTGAGTTCATAGGCTAAAACAACTTTATTTAGGCCTGACTTATTTAGCTCACTTTATTAGCCTTATTTAGGCCTATTATCGTATTTAGCCTTTAACGTGGGCCTATTTTACAAAATATCGAAAGAAGGAAAAGACACGACAGACAAGTTGAGGCTTACTGATCGTAGCCTATTACAGCAAATCGAACATGCGCTTTATGAACACACTAGCCTGAGGGCAAACATCTTCTTGGCACTATTGAGATAACCAGGCCATGCAGGAATTCAACTACCTGGGCCCACACTAAAATACTGACAGACTACAATTGCTTGGATCTTCAATGGGTTTCGTGCGTCCGGGGGGATGGGTGGTGATGGCACGCTTGATGTGTTTTTCCCCACCCCATGCATGCACGCGGACACACAGGGTCGGGACATTCACCCAATGAATGACTGAGTGAGGCTAAATATGCCTGTTGCATATCGTAGCCTAATTATTCACACATCACGTCAAGTCACAAATTAGTAGTCTCTTGCAGTTGACCTATGCCAAATTAACGTCCTCCCTGTAAGGCTGCACTAATTCAAACAGGTAGAGGAGTCGGCTTAGCCTATAGCCAAAGTCTATAAAATGTAGCCTATTTTTTGTAATTTCCAATTATCTAGGCTATGTTTACGATAATGATTTGTTGCGCTACGACGGTGCTCAAGACAAGTTGGAACATAGTCATCTCAAGTGCTCCCATTTTATTTTGATCCTGCTTTAAGTCAATGGGCGAGAGGGACGGATGAAACGGGTGTTTCATTCGTCCCGACAGTGTCTACTGACACTTAAATCCCTTTTGCCTGTAAACCTGACAACTTTGACTTTTCATACTTTCGGATAGGCGATGTTAAAGTTTTCGAGTAAATCGCAGTGTTTCATTCGTCCCGAGTTTCATGAGTCCCTGCTCTCCCCTACTGCCTAAACTGTTACAGTTTAAATGCGTCCTCTCCAAACAGTGTGTGTGTGTGTGTGTGTGTGTGTGTGTGTGTGTGTGTGTGTGTGGGCGAGAGAGGGAGAGGGAGAGAGAGAGAGCGAGGGAGAGAGGCGCTTAATTCCCCGCAGAAAGAGCAAGGCGATGTCTCCAAATATTAGACAAATGCATCTTATTTTAGTTAAGTAGACATCAGGGATGTATTTTGCTTAATAGCAACGCCGACCTGATTGGTTCATATTGCTCTGAATAGCCACAGAAGGCTAGGCTATATTTTAATGGGTTTACGCGCGCGAGGTCATCTAACTGTGGTCACAGTCGCCAGGTGCTATTATGAGAGGAAAACTATAGCACGTTGGCAAACATTAAAGTCAGTTTAAGCCATGCATATGATGAACCAGTTTTCTTGTTTGAAAAAACACACTTCCCGGTGCGCAAGGTGCATGCATTTCTGACTGACCCAGATGAAATCGCATGAGGAACTCCATGATTATGAGATGACATTGCATATATTTCCCAGCATATATTTCCCCTCTCTCTCTCTCTCCAAACCCAGTTGTACTTGGACTCACTTTTAACACCGCTGGCCTACCCAGGTGAATCGCAGCACACATTGTTTGCAGTGAGCCGTGCCGTGTGCGAGTGCTGTGCAACTTCACCCCTAACGTTTAACCTAGACTAGCGAGTGCAGTGTTGTAAATCACGTGGAATAAGTGCAGCGATTACCTGCGTAGCCTACTTAATTATGGAAGTGAGTGTCATTTGGACTGCCTATGGAATCAAGCCTACTGTCACCAAGCTCTTCCTGTCTCCCCAGCCTCGCAATGGATGGACATCTGGCCACCGCTCCTCCGCCTCCTTCGGAACGGATGACTGTGGGGGGGATCTCCAATGAAATTTGGAATTTCGGACTTGTATAGATTTGTGGTTGCCCGGGACTCTTTTAGATTTCTGTTAGTTAATAAATATTATTTTAAAACTCAATATTTGTGTCTTGGCGTAGGCCTATTTGTGGTGTACAGTACTCTCCAGGGTATTTGGTAACAAGGAGAGGTGTCGCTGGAAAAATGCGCACTTTCTCACCTGCGACACATAACCCGACAGTTGGTTACACTTAATTTGAGCACGAAAACAGCAATATCAGTCGCTTGCTAATTTTTGCCAATGTGACAACATTAAATTCATTAGGGAAGTGTAGGTTAGGTTATCGCCCCAGCTGTTGGCGATGTGTGATAAATAGCCAACGCTTACACGCTCAAACGAAGCGCTGTTAGGTTACTGCGGTGAGGTGTATTGCACTCTCAGTAATTTTTACCAAACGAAAAAAAGTATCCACAGCCAGACAACAAGTCTGAAGTTGCAATATTAGACGTTTCAAATCTTGCCATGCGATAATCGGTATGGCTTCTGGCTACACTCAATTTGCATTTTGTCAGAGCTTGCACATTAATGCAATTCATCCGATCATCATTTTTTTTTTTTTTTTTTTTTTAAAGAAAATTCATTACATTATTTAGGCTATTCTTTTTATGACTCTTCCTACTTCCTGGAGGTGTTCTCACACAATTTATAGGCATGTTGTTAGGCTATCCGCTGAATCGGTGCGTGCTGGTGAATATGTAAGGGATAATGTAGGCTATTGTCCACACGTGACTATAGGAAAATATTTTCCCGACGAGGCGAATAACACCCCCGACGCCGAAGGCGGAGGGGTGTTATTACGCTTCGAAGGGAAATATTTTCCGATAGTCACGTGTGGACAATACATTATCCCGCTTATTATACGGCTTTTACCAACATTAGAAAGCATAAATAGTTAACCAGTAGTTTAAAATAACATGTTTATTGCCATTTTATAGCGTGCGCAAAGAAAGATAGTTCGTGGAACGCTCATAATTTAAAAAGGTTACCAAGCAACAGAGTTTGGCTACTTTCTAACTTGTTACAGCCACCTTGCGCTTCAAACTGTTTGCAGGCTGCCTCGTTCACTGCGCGATATCTAGCCTACTAAACTCGGGTTCATAACAGGAATATTTCTATCTAATCGGCGACAGTATTCCAGGGGAAAAAAACATAGCAACCCAAGCACTGCTGTGCGCCCTGACCATCATTATCGATCCTGCTACATGCGGAGCACTGTGCGCCACATGAGGGGAATTGGAAACTGTCAACGAACTCCTCACTTGTATATTAATATGCCGTCAGCATCGTAAAATATTCCATATGGTAATAAACATTTTGGACGTCCAAGCTCACACGGGAGCGCTGCAATAGGTAAGCTGTAGGCCAGAGAGAGAGAGAGAGAGAGAGAGAGAGAGAGAGAGAGACTACCACGTGGTAAAGCGTATAGCGAGCGCTCCCAAGTGCCACCCGGCGGTTGTTTGGGTACACTGCAGCTAGGCCCGGTACGTACCGAGGTGGATGACGTGGCATTACCTCGGTAAAGGGTGTGCATTGTAGGGGGACCGACTGTATGTATTGGGTAGGGGGCCCTTTCAGATGACTTTGTCCCGGGCCCAGGCAAAGCTGTTTGTTCAGCTCAGTATTTCTGATTTTTTTCTGGGATTCTGGCCTCATCTTTTTAAGTGTACTATCGGCCAGATGATCAAGTGACTACGCAACATGTTCTCACTGGCGCTACGTTAGCAATAAATTCAAGATGGTTGAGAGAAGTACCATTTTGAGAGAAGTCATTAAAAAAACAACCTCTGGAAATAAAACAAGGCGTTGATATGATTTCCTTGATGCAACCTTAATTTCCTTGATGGTGATTTAATATTTGAAAAAAAATATGAAATGTATTAAACAAGTCAGGAACTTTTAATGCTCTGGCCTGTGACAAAACATTTTATACACACTTAACTTTCAATCACCAGTTGCATCTTATGAGTTGACTTTACAAGGTAGCTTGCCATTGTCATTGATGATGCATTAGGTATCTGCACTCATATTGTTGTGTGCAATCTTCCTTCATTGGCAATTCAATGAGGAACACCTTGAAGGACAACAGAGGTATTGATTTCAGTAAGCATACCAAGGGCACTTCGGTCAGGGGAGGATGATGGGGGGCGGGAAGTTCTACAATCAGGATACCTCTTTACAAACTGTCTCCTCCTATGTGTCATCTCTAATCAACTTTTACTTTCCTATGCGACCATAAAACAGTCCCACCCCCGCCAACAGTCACCACGACAGAGGTACCCTGACTGTAGAACTGTGCCCCGCCCCCAATCCACCACCATATCTGAACGCTTTTGCATGCTGCAAAGCTTCCTTTCGGCTTCCAACATTTCATTTGGATCAATGTGATGATGAGCTTCACATGTAATGCATCCAAACTATGATTGTTGTAATCACTGCTGCTAACCTGCAATCCAATTGTCAGCATTGCAGTGAGATATTATTACAATGATGCAAGCAGCTGAATTAGGCAACAATGTGACAAGAACCACATGGTTGTCTGGTGCCAATATGAACTTCTGTGCCTACAATATTCACCTGATATTGTATACTCCAGGACCATGCTGTCAAAATAGTCTGAGGGAATCTCTAGCCAGTATGAATTAAGTTATTTTGCAATATAGCTGCTAACTTAAAGAGTAAGACACAAGCTTCATAGCAAATATAAAGTTACAGGTGCTGATTGAAAGACTAGTTAGGATGGGAGTCCTTGTTGCAAACAAGAGTGCTACAATTCTTTAATCCTCTCCTATTTCATCACTTTATTCCAAGACTACTACTACCGCTACCACTACCACTACTACTACTACTACTACTACTACTACTACTAAAATGATGATGATTATTATTATGATTTTACAATTAAAATAATTAATGTCTATCAAAGCCATGTGCAATGTGCTATTCTTGCTGTGTGGCATCAATCAATTCATTTTCAAGTGTTATGGTTTCCCTAGAATTTGCTTTGTCATTCACAGGGTAGCCATCTTGTTTTCACTATTAAGGTGACATCAGAGCCATGGATTTGAGAGTTGTGACAAGTCGGTTGGTGACATGGTCCTCATAGCTTCAAGTAATTGTAGCCAATTGAGATTTTGAAGTCCGTTATAAAAAGAATGAGGCAAAACACCATCCCAATTTTTGATATGTTGTTAAAAAAAACATCCTCTTTCAGAAACACCAAACAGAAAGTTCCTAACTAGTGTCATACATTGGAAATATTGCTCCAAACATTGGTGCAAATTATTTTTTTCCCATCTTTGGACCTCTGTATCTCAACAACCATTGGGCCATTTTGTCAGATATTATAAGATGTGACATTCATGGCAAATATCAAACCATTTACCAGGGATGAACCATACATGTAGAACTTTGAGGTTTTTACAGCCATTTGGAAACCCTAGAACATATGATATCTACAAAAAGTAGAGGCACATTATTACGGTGTGATTTGACTTACAGTGCTGCAAATTGTAATATATGATATTCAGGTCTGGGACTCTTAGCCCTGAAAATATAATGAATCTGACACAAATAGATCTGGAGATAATTGAGTCTGAACATGGTCACTCATGCAATGTCGCTAAAACAAGCGTAGGGGGTGTACTTATTTACAGATTTTTTGTGCCAAAAGTATCCAGAGCTGAGTTCTGATATTGTGGATATGATCTATTGGATGTTTAAGCCATCACATACATTTTTTTCAGGCAAATCCGAGGGGGTCGAGTGGGAGATTTTTCAGAAATTTGCTGATTCCAGCTGGAATGACCCAAAAGTAAATTGAAAGACATGTGCTGTACAGTCTAAACCCAAGCCGCCAAGGCTTTTTTGAAACGATCTCAGGAAACCAACTATAAACCAACTCTACTTTGACATCACAGACCGTTATTGCCCCTTTTTTGGGGGAAAGGATAACATCAAAGAGGTGGTGGTGTAGATTGCATGCATCACCTGCTCCCCAACTTATATCAACAGTAAGGTCATTAACCTCCTCAAAAAAAAACCTGAAAGCTCACTGCCCTTTAGTAATGACCTATTCACACGTCTGGGGCGCGTTTCTAGAAAGTATAGTTGTTAGCCGATAGCAACTTGGGTAGTTGTCAATGGAAAATTGCATTGCAAACAACAAAGTAGCTAACTGCCACCAGCCAGGCTACCTAGTGTGTAGTCTAAGTACTCACAGATACCAGTTTTATGCATGATTGCTAAATATTGAAATATTGCATTGATTCTGAAATATAAAAATGAAATACAGTGATTCAGCTGCAGCCTTGACCATCATTTGCAAGCAGACTTTTACCATCTCCTTCAAACCATGGGAATGATCAGGGCTGGACTAGCCATATGACAGAGAGGGCACTGCACCCTTGTGGGAGCCTATTTTCAGAAATGTAAAAAAAAGTTCAAGGGTTCGCAGCACAGGGGTTCGGGGCCCACCGGTGAGTCATTTCTGCGCTGCTAATTATGAGGGACCCCTTTAATCCAATAGTGCCCGGGTCCTATATCTCCCCTAGTGCAGGCCTGGGAATTATTCTGACACCTTTGTGTCACACCTACAGTGTGTCTATAGGGTCATTCCAGCTGGAATCAGCAAATTTCTGAAAAATCTCCCACTCGACCCTCTCGGATTTGCCTGAAAAAAATGTATGTGATTGCTTAAACATCCAATAGATCATATCCACAATATCAGAACTCAGCTGTGGATACTTTTGGCACAAAAAATCTGTAAATAAGGACACCCCCTACGCTTGTTTTAGCGACATTGCATGAGTGACCATGTTCAGACTCAATTATCTCCAGAACTATTTGTGTCAGATTCATTATATTTTCAGGGCTAAGAGTCCCAGACCTGAATATCATATATTACAATTAACAGCACTGTAAGTCAAAGCACACCATAATAATGTGCCTCTACTTTTTGTAGATATCATATGTTCTAGGGTTTCCAAATGTCTGTAAAAACCTCAAAGTTCTACGTGTAAGGTTCATCCTTGGTAAATGGTCTGATATGTACCATGACTTTTACATCATAGTATATCTAACAAAAGGCTCCAATGGTTGTTGAGATACAGAGGTCCAAAGATGGGAAAAAATTAATTCGCACCAATGTTTGGAGCAATATTTCCAATCTATGACACTAGTTAGGAACTTTCTGTTTGGTGTTTCTGAAAGAGGATGTTTTTTTAAACAACATATCAAAAAATTGGGATGGTGTTTTGCCTCATTCTTTTTATAACGGACTTCAAAATCTCAATTGGCTTCAATTACTTGAAGCTATGAGGACCATGTCACCAACCGACTTGTCGCAACTCTCAAATCCATGGCTCTGATGTCACCTTAATAGTGAAAA
>NC_085873.1:32594631-32604683 GCF_034702125.1 Engraulis encrasicolus | reverse complement strand
TCTGGGGGGAAGAATAATGCGGACAGACGTCAACAATCAAGCGCGACTGAAAGCTAACTGGAAACGATGGTAATCAAACTTTTCAAACAAGTGATTTACGGTTAAGTTTAGGGTTAAGTTATGGATAGGGTTAAGGTTAGGGATAGGTTAGGGTTAGGGATAATGTAGGAGGAAGGGAGACATGGCATGAAGCTGACACAACGACAGCGCTCCCCTGCCGGAATGCATGCACGCCACTCGGGTGGTCTCTCTCTCTCACTCACTCTCTCACCCTCTCTCTCAACCACTCCCGACGACAGCGCGCGTTGCCCAACTACGAAAAATGAGGCTATATCGTAGCGGCACCACGAAGCATGTAGGCCTAGTTGATTTTCCCCGAGAATGGGCTCGTGTGTGTGTGTGTGTGTGTGTGTGTGTGTGTGTGTGTGTGTGTGTGTGTGTGTGTGTGTGTGAGAGAGAGAGAGAGAAAGAGTGTGTGTGTGTGTGTGTGTGTGTGTGTGTGTGTGTGTGTGTGTGTGTGTGTGTGCTTCTTTCCGTGCCAATTCCTGTCTAAAAGGAAAGTGTGTTTGATGATTTCTAAAATCTAGAGCATCATTCATATCTCTAGGTCTAGTGTGCCATCCCTCCTCGCAGCCCTTAACTCATTGGCTGCCAGCCATTTTCATAAAAGAGTAACCCAGAGTGCCAGAGATTTTTCAGCATTTTGGGTGTTTTTTGGAGGCTCACAGAAAATTGAGTTCTGTGTCTATGTCAACACCATACCTATCAAAACACAGATTAGACGCTCATCTGCCATCAGAAAAAAACGGTGTCTCTCTACCCCTTTCCGTTCTTTCATAATCACCTGTTGAAAATAAGTGGAATTCGCCAAAATGCTGCTTTCTAGCCAAAAAGCTGAGAAAACGCCATTTGAAGTTGACCTATAATTGCAAGTGTTTTTGCTCATAATGACACCGTCCTAACAACTCCAAACCTATCAGATGCTATTACAGTCTCCTGTCATCTCTAGCCAGAACAAAAGATCGTTTGTATGGTCTTTTAACCTAATAATGTACTGAAATATAACTGGGGTGGGCTTGAAAACAAGAGTGTTTTGGTTTGTTGCTGGTGCGCACAATGGATCATGACAGCAGGTGCATGTAACTCTGTGAAATACTCAACTCACAGAAATACTGTCTCATAGTCCCTCTGTTTAGCCTGTAGTCCTCTCGTTGGGGAACAAATCACAGCTGATTTGTTTCCTCCTGTACCATGTGAACTGAGAGGCAGGCAGGCAGGCAGCACAACTTAGCTTACTGCTGCTTCTTTGGCAGAGCGGACAATTTGCAGATTGATGATTACAGTCATCATGTTTCTGCTATAGTGATCTTGTCATATATTGTTCAATGAATTTTCTTTTGATAAAGTACTGATCACATATCCAACATTTCACAAGCCGATTGGAGTGAGGAAGGCTAGCTGGTCTGAGGCTAAGTGCAATGCTTTCTCAATGTGAGCTGAATGTATCTGACCAGACACAAAGGCTAGCCTACTCTGTTCCAAGAATCTGCAACCCCCCTGTCTTTTTGATGATACAGTAAGCTGATCATACTATACAGATCCACAACTGCAACTGTAGAATGAGTAAAAATAGTTGACTTACCAAGGCTCCTTTATTTAGGCTTAGTTGTAAGTTGTTAGCGATTTCGTGCTAGCTAGCTAGCGTAGCAAACAATAGCCAAACATTCCCAACCGAGGTGACCACAAGTCCCATGCATTTTCCTGTTAGATGATCTTTTGTACACATCATCCTGATGTTGTGTAGGCTGATCACATTATCCAAAATGAAACAGTTGCCACACAGATCATCTCTGGTTGAACATGGTGTATTTTGGGCAAGCTAGTTACAATGCCTACTAGCTAGATGGTAACAGGGGGGTGTATTTTGATCATGAGAGGAAGTTTTTTTTTGTCAGGCTCTGACACTAAAATCAGTAGAATACCTGTGTTAAAATCAGAGGGCAAGAAAGTAGACTACTGTCACAGGTGCTTTACTTTCAAAAATGATTTTGCTATGCTACTTTTGAGATTATAATAGTAAAAAGGGATGTTTTTGTCTTGACATTTCCTCTTGATGTGAGCTAATGCCCTGCCCTGACTGTTCCTAAGGACACTTCTGCCACCTACAGGAACAGTTAGAACATGACTAGAGGCGTGAAATTAATACACAACATAGGTCAGACCGTCCTCAAGGCGTGGCTGTAAAAAAACGCAATTATCGGCGAACGACGTCGAAGGCAGGGGGCGTCACTATTCGAAATGACGTCACTCGACGGCTAAGGCAGCCAATGAGTTAACAACCTCTGTCATGGAAATGGTTTGTTTACTACCTGGCAACGGTCATATTGTTCTGCTATACTAACTTCAGGGGTCACGCTTTGTGAATCAAAGTTAAATCAGGTGTGTATACAGTACTTTAACAAGGTTCAAGTGTTCAGAGTCACCTTCAGAGGAACGCATTCTCAAATGTCCTTTACTGTCCTATTATTACAAAAAAAATATAAAACGAGCCTTTTCAGAATTTTCATAAGGGCACCCACAGCATTTATTTGCCAAATAACCCCAAAGGAGTCTTTAGCAATTACTTAGATACATTTAAAAACTCACAAGAAACTAGTACTTCGAGCTAAATATGTATAAACACACAGGGAAGCCGACAGAGTGGAACAAAGGGGTCAGTTGTCCCGGACCCAGGGATAGAGGGGGCCCATAATTGGGTCTCCTTCACATTATATGTCTTAGGTCGAGGGGCCCTTTCAGATTACTTTGTCCCGGGCCTGGGAAAAGCTGTCAGCGGCCCTGTAAACACATACATTTTAGTTATAATTGCAACAAATTACAGGGTCCATTAGCCCATCAGCAGGGATGTCAAATGTTGTCTCTGGTCATCGGTAATGGCCACTGGCATTCGCCATCAGCTCTCATCAGCCTCATGTACGTGTAGTAAACAGTCCTCTTCAGATGTGCACTTGGAGGCAGGGCTGGACTGGCCATCTGGTATAGCGGACATTTCCCAGTGGGCCTCGTACCCTCGTAGGTCCCTATTTCCAGAAAAGTTTTTTTTAAACTTTTTTTTTTTACATTTCTGAAAATTGGGGCCCACGAGGGTACGGGGCCTACTGATAATTAAGTTATGCACCGCTCAAAAGTGCCCGAAACCCATTTCTCCCCTAGTCCAGCCCTGTGTATGTGTAGACAGCCCTCTTCAGCTGTGCACTTGGAGATGAGATTAGTGTTTTGTGCTCATGTTGCAGATTGCGACGGTTAGCTTTAATGGCTCCATCGGGTCATCGCACATCTCCCTGCAGAGGTCAAAGTTCTGATGCAAATGGATCGTTTTGACTAAATGCATTTTTTTAGATGGCGCCCAAACTTTTGATGGTGTTCAGAGGAACTGTCTGATTTTGCTTTTGATCAAACCTTTAAAACTACTTCTGCCTAATAAAAGGACAACAAAATGTTTGATGAATTCCCTCAGTATACATGTCACCAGTTAAGGTGTGGCCTTGCTATTGAATTCTGTTGATAATTAACACAAGTCATCTATTGGGGATGCTCACCTAATAACAAGGCCACTCTGTCCACAGTATTACGACAAATTGTTATGATTACAAGTGGTAAAAGTAGTGTAGGTGATGCACGCACGTCCAGTAAAACAGGTGCTGGATCAAACAAACGTGCGTAAAAGAGGAAAGGAAATCCGCACACTGTTACTGCTCACCGAATTATTGAACACAACGTTTCGACCTCAGACGGTCTTCGTCAGGTGTATTAGGTCAAATATATGCACCTGACGAAGACCGCCTCAGGTCGAAACGCTGTGTTCAATAAATCGGTGAGCAGTAACAGTGTGCGGATTTCTTTTCTTCTTTTACGTATGATTACAAGTGGTACCATTAATGATATGCTGTATATGTAATGGTAACCTTCCAATTCCAAGAATTTATTTCCAGAATCCATGCTACCCATTCACTAATGTTACCTTTTTCATGAATAGCCTACTTACCACCACCATCAAATTCAAAGTATTCATTATGACTGGAAAAATTGCACTTTTCATACATGAAAAGGGGGATATTGTCCTTTGTCCGCCATTTTGAATTTCCAAAAATACTAGTTTATTACTTAGTAAACTTTCATGAAAAGATCAAATTTGGCAATAGGCAACCCAGTCTCTATGAGCAGCATTGTTGCAGTACCTTTTTTGACCATTTCCTGCGCAGTGTACCTTTAAAGGTGCACTGTATAGGATGGTAGCAAGAGTAGATATTGCAATGTTGCTCATTGAAACTTTGCATTACATTTACATTGAAATGCATTGCAGCCAAAGATGTCCGTGCCTGGTTATTCAAAGGGCTGGACATGGAGAAGATCCACCAATTCACATATGAAAAGGGTGAGTCCTCTACCTTTTAACCCATTGATGCCTAAGGTACCTGCAAAAAAGGGTGCTGAATGCCTGAACCCTTTTTAAGAAAAGCTGCCCTCAGTCTATAAAAACCTAAATATCTCAGCTTCTGAAGCACATTAAAATATGCACAAAGTTGCATTTAAACGCTAAGATCCTCATCTTTCATTAGAATGTGTTCATTCATCTCAAACAAACAGACATTTTTTATGAAGTTGTCTCAAATCTCATGAGCCTAAATGTTGCGTAATGCAGCTCCAGGCACCAGGGCCAATGTTGCGCAACGCAACATCAGGCATCAATGGGTTAATACAATATGTAGCCTATCAAACTTTTTGGCGGTACAGGCACGGATAGCCTTGGCCAGGCGGGATCAGAATGGATGTCTTAATGGCGCACGTTCAGCCTATCTCTTTAGGCCTGTAATTAGTCTTCCCCACCAGCCAGCCAGCCAGCCAGCCAGCCAGCCAGCCAGCTCCACGGAGATGGATGATGTTGAGTGTGTGGGCCAGCCTGAGTCTGGCCACTGGCAGCCTGTTCTGGAAGAGCCAAGGGGGCTGACACAGGGGAAGGGAAGAGGTGGTGTGAAAATGAGAGCGAGCATACTGTAGGCCTGCGGAGAGGAAGGTCAGTATGTCTCATACCCCCACAAAATGATTTTGACATTACCTTACACATTGTACTACACTTCAAAAACGCTTTTTTCCCAAATCCACAAACAAACATAATCCGTACAATGTGTGGGAAAATACAAGCTTCCTTGGCGGAGGTCTGCACCAGGGATGGGCAGTATTGCCATTACATCTAATTAGAATACATTTTGAAATACAAAATAATAATTTGTATATTTATTTCATTTAAGCGAGATACATGTACTGTATTTGAATTTTCAATCAAAATACTTTTCTCAAATATTTTGTGTGTTCTTGTGTGTTATTAAAATGCCTAGTAGATAAGATCTTCCTAGCACACACTCACTTTGGTCAAGGTGGCTAGTAAGTTGATCTTTTCTACCAGCCAAAATGAAATTTCACTAGCATTTGGCCTGTTGGCTGGTCATTTAGAAGTAGTAGTTCAGATACACCGCACTCTTCCGTGTGGTGTGTCTCCAGTTCAATAACTTAGAAGGTGAAAAAGTGGATTGCACTCGGGTTCTTCTTTTCTTCTAGCATCAGAAGTGTAGACAAACGTTTCGGCTGTTGCCTTCGTCAGTGTGAGACACTGCGTTTGACTACACTTCTGCTGCTATGTAAATAAAAAAAATAAAAAAAATAAAAATGTAAAAAAGAAGAAGAAGAAAAGAAAAGAACCCGAGTGCGATCCACTTTTTCACCTTGTGTTCATTTAGAGCCCTGGTTGAATGTTTGATATTGCTGCAACTCATGAATCCCCCCACTGTAGGATGATCAAGGATATACTTACTTACTTAGAGCAGGACCTCTTTCTTTTTTGTTTGTGCTTTTTTTGTTTTCTCGTCATCATTTCATTTTCTCAGAATTGAATTGTTTAAATTTGTAGCTCTTCCACACAATGGTTTTCACTGTATTTTATTGTATTTTGAAAATACAAAATACAGTATTTTGATAATTGATACAGTTACTGTTATGTATTTTGTATCTTAATTGTAACACTTAAAGGCTGGGTATTTTGTATTGTATTTGGAAATACATGTAACTTTATCTTTGCCCATCCCTGGTCTGCACTCTCGGGGTGCATTTCTAGTTTGTTTCTTTTTTACTGTTTTCATTTTCTTCCTGCCTTTCGTGGATTCTACTGCAGTCTGCACTATTGTCTGCTGCTGAGAGGTTCAATAATTTCTGCAAAAGAATGATTGAAACCAAACTGCTGGTAGCAAAAAACTTGCTGCAGAAAGCAGACTGCCTCGCAAAAAAAATACACTCCAAAATACTTGGAGATCAGAGCTGTGAAAAATACACTCCAAAATACTTGGGAGGATCAGAGCTGTGAAGCGCATCAGCACTGGGACTTGTGCGATCTATCAAAAGCTGTCTGTGTTATTTTGTAAAGTCATGAAGATAGGGGATAGATGAGAAGCTGGTGAACTATGGCATCTCCTGTCTAAAGGCTGTATAGTAGCCATGTGTAAAAGAAAGCGCAAACATTCAAGGATTTCATCCGTCCATTCGTATACACACAGCAAGTGTATGTTCTGAATGCAAATGCAGGAGTGGGTTTTAATATGCATGAAAAATTAAATTAATGCAGATCTAGCTGGAGGAACATCAAACACAGTTTCCCCTCTTGCTTTCGCTGTGTTTCATATTATTGATCAAAACCACAAGCTCCACGTCTGGTTACATTATTTTTTTTTCTCCTGTTCAGTTAGACGTTTCCGTCTCCGTCTCCTGCCTGTGTGTCATTGCTCAGGTCTTGAGGGAGGAAGACACTGGCAGAGAGAGAGATGAGGGGAGGTTGGTTACCAAGACAACAGTATAGCCTAGAAATGACATTTGTTGGAACGTTCTTCCAATGAGCTTATTCCAACAGCTGGTTCATATTGGTGGAGTAAATAGGAGTCTTTTCAGAAGGGTGAAATTAAGGGTAATTGTTGTGCTTTGTTAAAAACAAGATGCCATTATGCATCTAATTATATCTTGTAGTCTCCTCTGTCCCCAAAGTACTGCACTTGTCTCTACTGTCTAGGATACATGTAATATATAGGACTGTACTGTTTAGGAAATGGTTTCATGCATAACTTCCTAGAGAATGAAAAACTCAACATTTCGTCTAGTATATGAGCCTTGATAGTGCGAGAAAAGACCAGTGATTGGATACTCCGCAGAGTGCACCAAACACTATCCAATCACCGGGCGTGACTGACTATGAAGGCTGACACTCTTCGAAGGGTGCACACTAGACATTGGGAAATGGCCACTGTCTCTCTCACAGATAGCCTAGATAAAACTTTGTGGAAAGAGATTGACCCCATGACCACCATGGGCCATGGAGGATGTTGTCAAATTAAAAGTTCAGCAAATTCTCTCAACAGCTTAACACAACTCATCAGCTAGGTGGATGAGCGAATTAGTGGAAGCACATGTGTTACAGCAATAGCCCTCCAGTTAGCTTCTGAGGTGCCCAACAAAGATGTTATTAAACAGTGACGACTACCAGATTTTAGTCACAGTTAATACTTTTCTTCATTTAATTATGAGATTATTTATTCATTATAACCTACAAGCAAATTATCATTCAATAATAGTGTGATTTGAGAATGATGCTCAGACATCAGTTGACGATTTTTAGCAAAAGTAGTCCTCAGTAGCCGTCAGACCTCACCCAGAAAGGTTGGGGACCCCTCTGTTACAGTATACTGTGGTAGTCTCTATTTTAACTCCTCCAGCTGTTTTTTTTACCACTGCCTTGCACACAATAACAATAGGCCTATTTGTAACAAGGTTTGTGTCATCAATTGGATGGGAAATAAGAGGCACCGTTTTTGTATATGAAATTGTTAGGGGCTTTTAAACTTGAATATATTTTGTACAATGCTGATGTTGCTGTAAGCCCTCTCTTTTCACAATTTCCCATTCTGTGTTCCAGCAGGCTGTGATGTCGGGGGGTGGGGAGAGGGGGTTACGGAAACCCTCAAAGCAGGTTTCTGGTGAGACGTGGGCTGATGTCAAGGAGTTTGTTACCATATGCTTCCAAACATTGGAATTAATCAGCTAAATCTGTCTAAGAGCTGAACGGGGAAGGCCGGGGCCTCTGCGGGGTTTCTGCGGCTCCCATGCGTGCTAATCTGCAAAGTAACTGAGCCAAAAATGAACAAATGAATTCATTAAGCATATGATGCCCTTTTGCTCAGGAACCATCTGCTAAAAAAGTGAGTGTGTCAGTGGGCTAACCCAGCCGTGTAATAGTTTTATATCCATCTGACAACCACCACGCCTGCCATCTCATGTCCCTTGTCCCCAAGGGCTGGGTGAGCGGCTCACAATTTCACAGGCAGTATTTGTGTTATAGACTCCATTGTAAATCTGTTTACCTAGTGTGAAAAAGGCAGCACACCATTATTCCAACCTGACACACTTTTGTGGACCAACAATTAAGCAAGCATGGATTAACAATTACTCACCTCAGTTTCAAGAGCTTGTTGGGGCTAAATGCCTGTTTAGGTGCAGCTCTTGGACACTGTAATGTACACCAGGGCTTGACATTAACATTTTCACTCACTGGCCTCTGTGGCTATTCTGCAAGCCATACATTTGATATAGTTTTTTTAATTCATATTTCTTTGTCATGATGCTGTAGGCCTACATCTAACCTCAGAAGATGGGGCTAAAGCCAGAAGATGCATACCATTCTACTGTACATGGAAGTACATCAAACAAATAGAAGCTGAGCAACTGAGATTTTTCTTGAACTTAAATTAAAACAATTGAAACAACAGAATATAGACTACTCTGATACTGTATGTCATACCAAGGTAGGCTATAAGCCAATACCTTCCGAATTGGCCAGTGACACTGAAATAATTAGTACCAGCCACAGTCAGGTTTTACCAGCATTTGTCCGATTGGCAGGTGCCAATGTCTTTTTTTTATTACTTTATTGCAAGTTTATTCAAGTCAACATTATTCATCTGATCATTTGTAGATTCAACTTGCAGACATTTTCTTTTTTGTGTATACAAAGTGACAACTGCGCAAACAGATAGGCCTGTGTGTAGGGGGAAATTAATTGAGAGAAAAAAAAAGACCAGAGGTAGAAGGAAGTGTGCAGGTACCAATGTCAAACCCTGATGTAGGCCTATATAATTTCCCATTCAGTCAGGTCTCTCACGTGTCTTCACTGAGGCTGAGCGTGGAAGTGTGATCGCCATACTTATTCATGAATGAGGAGTCTCAGTAAGAGGAGCTGACATCCGTTCAACAAAAAGTACATAATAACCGTTTTCATCATGCACATTACTTGATTGATTGGGGTCAGTAGCTAGGAGGTTACAGTATTAAAAAAAAACAAAAATCCACCAGCGTATGTATATTGGCTGTCCCGTTAGAACACCATTCATTCATGCTGCTTATATTAGATTTCTCCTCTCTGAGCTACAAAAAGGGACACCCCTGGCGGTTGGATAATGGAGCATCATCGCTGACTTAAAAAAAAAACGTCTCTCAGCTGCCACTAAAATATTTAAAGTACATGAAAGAAGGTAAGTGTGCTGGTGCTTCACTGTAGTATGAAGAAGAGAAGAAAAGGGCAGAGTCTGTCTTTGTCAAGGGGCTCCATAACTTGCAACTCTGTGTGTGTGTGTGTGTGTGTGTGTGTGTGAGTGTGTGTGTGTGTGTGTGTGTGTGTGTGTGTGTGTGTGTGTGTGTGTGTGTGTGTGTGTGTGTGTGTGTGTGTGTGTGTGTGTGTGTGTGTGTGTGTGTGTGTGTGTGTGCGTGTGTGCTTGCATGCTTGCGTACGTGCGTGTGTGTATGTGTGTGTTTCATACAGAAAACACAGACCATACAATAAACGTTTTTTTTTCTTCTTCTTCTTTTTCGTTTTTCTTTCTTTGGCATCCAAACAGTGTATCCCTGGAGATGACTGTGTGCTACATCTACACAGCAGGGGCTCAGTATCACTGTACCCCACT
>NC_085873.1:32554631-32589631 GCF_034702125.1 Engraulis encrasicolus | reverse complement strand
TCTGCCTCGACTGGGCGAGAGGTCTCTAATAATAATAATAATAATAATAATAATAATAATAATAATAACTAGAAATGCATTCTCACAGAAAATGCTGGAAGCGGGCTTGCCTTTTGGGGCAGAGATGAAACAAAGTACTATTGAGAAAACAAAGCTAAAAGAAATCTTGGAAAAACTCCATCCACCCAGTCAGAAGTTATGGGCCAAACAATTCAGCCATCTTGGATTCAGCCATCTTGAAAGTGTTGTAGCTCTGCGTTTTGGGGATATACTAAATGACATACATGGTATTTTAAGTTGGCTAAGGAACACTGCATATGATATAATTTTGAAAATCAACATGGCTTCGAGCGGGATTCAAACTCACAACCTCCATATCTGTAATCCAGCCCCTTGCCATTGATATTAAATGACATACAATACATGATATTTGAAGTTGGCTAAGGAACACTGCATGTGATATCATTTTGAAAATCAACATGGCTTTGACTGGGGTTCGAACCCCCAACCTCAATATCTGTAATTCAGCACATTTGCCATCCATACTAATTGACATACATGGCATTTTAAGTTGGCCAAGGAACACTATGATATAATTTTGAAAATCAACATGGCTTCGACTGGGGTTCGAACCCCCAAACTCCATATCTGTAATTCAGCACATTTCCCATTCATACTAAATAACATACATGTCATTTTAAGTTGGCCAAGGAACACTGCATATGATATAATTTTGAAAATCAACATGGCTTCGACTGGGGTTCGAACCCCCAACCTCAATATCTGTAATTCAGCACATTTGCCATCCATTCTAAATGACATACATGGCATTTTAAGTCGGCCAAGGAACGCTGCATATGATATAATTTAGAAAATCAACATGGCTTTGACTGGGGTTCGAACCCCCAACCTCAATATCTGTAATTCAGCACATTTGCCATCCATACTAAATGACATACATGGCATTTTAAGTTGGCCAAGGAATGCTGCATATGATATAATTTTGAAAATCAACATGGCTTCAGGTGGGGTTTGAACCCTCGACCTCCATATCTCTAATCCAGCACAATGCATTACCACTAAGCCAAGCAGCTAGCTGTCATGCATAGTCCAGCAAGACTATATCACATTGCATTGAAGAGCTGAACAATAGACTTCTAGAATGGCTGCTCGCACCTGCTCGTTAAGAATAGAATCTTGAGACAGTGGCAGTTAAGATGGAACCATTCATTGGGAGCACCTGTTCTGATACTAACTGACAGTTAGTATTGAGCCTTAAACGGGGGAGAGAATGAGAATGAGTTTTTTGTCTTTACAACATTGTTGTAAAAAAACTAAAAGGAGTTGGCAACTGTCCTTTTCACAGATCGGAGGCATGCTTGTGATCTCCCTAACAGTCTTTGAATGAAGTTTATAGGTTAAAGGGTTCAGGCACAAATGGACCTCCGTGTGGGACATGCGCTGATCTCTTGAAAAATGCATTTTTGGAAAGACTGGGATTCTCCATAGACCTAGGCCTGTTTTTTTTTTTTACAAACCTGCCATTTAAAAAGTATTGGGAGTTGGGAGATGAAACTTTGACAATTTGGAGACATCCCATAGAGCTCGCTAACAACGCGCCAACTAAACTTCTAGGTGAAAGTGTTGATGTTTTATGACCGAAAAAGCCTCCTACACTCTAATCTCTAGAGTGGCGGAACCTTGGTTCATGGAGGTTCCACCACTGTTTTCAATGGGGACCCAGGCTTTCACAAAATCGCCAAAAACGGGAAAACGACAAGAGACACGGAGAAGCCTATAACTATACGCGATCTCCAAGCCGAGCCGGTCGTTTTAGTGTTTGAACGGTGTCTCTATCTCGAAAGGCCTAGGAGGAGATCCATTTTCTATTTTTACTGCCCTGCACAAGAACGATAACTAGAAATGCATTCTCACAGAAAATGCTGGAAGCGGGCTTGCCTTTGGGGGCAGAGATGAAACAAAGTACTATTGAGAAAACAAAGCTAAAAGAAATCTTGGAAAAACTCCATCCACCCAGTCAGAAGTTATGGGCCAAACAATTCAGCCATCTTGGATTCAGCCATCTTGAAAGTGTTGTAGCTCTGCGTTTTGGGGATATACTAAATGACATACATGGTATTTTAAGTTGGCTAAGGAACACTGCATATGATATAATTTTGAAAATCAACATGGCTTCGAGCGGGATTCGAACTCACAACCTCCATATCTGTAATCCAACCCCTTTGCCATTGATATTAAATGACATACAATACATGATATTTGAAGTTGGCTAAGGAACACTGCATATGATATCATTTTGAAAATCAACATGGCTTCGACTGGGGTTCGAACCTCCAACCCCCATATCCCTAATTCAGCACATTTGCCATTCATACTAAATGACATACATGGCATTTTAAGTTGGCCAAGGAACACTGCATATGATATAATTTTGAAAATCAACATGGCTTTGACTTGGATTCGAACCCCAAACCTCCATATCTGTAATCCAGCACATTTGCCATGCATACTAAATGACATACATGGCATTTTAAGTTGGCCAAGGAACACTGCATATGATATAATTTTGAAATCAGCATCGCTTCAAGTGGGATTCGGACCCCCAACCTCCATATCTGTAATCCAGCACATTTGCCATGCATACTAAATGACATACATGGCATTTTAAGTTGGCCAAGGAACACTGCATATGATATAATTTTGAAAATCAACATCGCTTTTTACTGGGCTTCGAACCCCCAACCTCCATATCTGTAATCCAGCACATTTGCCATCCATACTAATTGACATACATGGCATTTTTAAAGTTGGCCAAGGGAACACTGCATATGATATAATTTTGAAAATCAACATGGCTTCAACTGGGGTTCGAACCCCCAAACTCCATATCTGTAATTCAGCACATTTGCCATTCATACTAAATGACATACATGCATTTTAAGTCGGCCAAGGAACGCTGCATATGATATAATTTTNAAAATCAACATGGCTTTGATTGGGGTTCAAACCCCCAACCTCCATATCTGTAATTCAGCACATTTGCCATCGATACTTAATGACATACATGGTATTTTAACTTGGCTAAGGAACACTGCATATGATATAATTTTGAAAATCAGCCATCGCTTCAAGTGGGATTCGAACTCTCAACCTCCATATCTCTTATCCAGCACAATTTGCCATTGATAATAAATGACATACATGGCATTTTTTTAAGTTGGCCAAGGAACAGTGCTTATGATATAATTTTGAAAATCAACACGGCTTCAGGAGGGCTTCGAACCCTCAACCTTTCATATCTCTAACCCAGCAGCATGCATTACCACTAAGCCAATGCAGCTAGCTGTCATGCACAGTCAGCAAGACTATATTACATTGCAATGCAGAGCTGAACTTCTAGGAATGGTTCCTCGCACCTGCTCGTTAAGAATAGAATCTTGAGACAGTGACAGTTTGAAATGGAACACTTCACTGGCTGCACCTGTTGTGATTGACCTGAAAGACACTTAGTATTGAGCTCTAAACTGGGGAGAGAAAATGAGAATGAGTTTTTTGTCTTTACAACATCGTTGTAAAAAAACTGAAAGGAGTTGGCACATGTCCTTTTCACAGATCGGAGTCATGCTTGTGATCTCTCTAACAGTCTTTGAATGAAGTTTATAGGTTAAATTTTTCAGGCACAAATGGACCTCCGTGTGGGGACATGCGCTGATCTCTTGAAAAATGCCCTTTTCGAAAGACTGGGATTCTCCATAGAGCCAGGCCTGTTTTTTTTTACAAACCTGCCATTTAAAAAGTATTGGGAGTTGGGAAATGAAACTTTCACAATTTGGAGACATCCCATAGAGCTCGCTAACAACGCGTCAACTAAACTTCTAGGTGAAAGTGTTGATGTTTTTATGACCGAAAAAAAGCCTCCTACACTCTAATCTCTAGAGTGGGCGGAACTTTGGTTCATGGAGGTTCCACCATAGTTTTCAATGGAGACCCAGGCTTTAACAAAAATCGCCAAAAAAAACGGGAAAAACGACAAGAGACACGGAGAAGCCTATAACGAGACGCGATCTCCAAGCCGAGCCGGTCGTTTTAGTGTTTGAACGGTGTCTCTATCTCGAAAGGCCTAGGAGGAGATCCATTTTCTATTTTTACTGCTGCCCTGCACAAGACCAATAATAAAGGAAAGAAACAGGACTTAGAGATTACTATAAACGGGCCTTGCTCTGCAAGGGCCATGCTCTGCATGGTCCTTGCTCCGCAAGCCCGCTTAATAATAAAACAGGACTTAGAGATTACTATAATCGGGCCTTGCTCTGCAAGGGCCATGCTCTGCATGGTCCTTGCTCCGCAAGCCCGCTTAATAATAATAATAATGACCCATCCACTAACTAATAAACATATGTTTTGAGGAAATGTGATCAGCCTCCTTGCCTTGTCCTTAAAAGCTCCCTTGAGATGTGCGTGTTGGAGTTTTATGCTATGTTATATGAAGTATTGCATCAGAACTGTACCATGTCATGGCCTTGCTTTACTTTGAACCAAATGCCTGAATACAACAGCCCACACAGTCTGTATATTATTTAATGGCTATTAGGAAGGTAGGCCAACATTACTTTGCTTTTAGAAGACTGACATGCAGGGCAATAGTCTTTCCTGTAGAACTCACCTCTGTGTGTTGAAGTGAGAGACCTCAAGCTGGCGTCTGCATTCGCTTCTTCAGGCCGGCTTCACACCAATGCCGTGAATCGTCGCGGGATAGAAGCGATTTTTACCGGTGGTGGCGAAAATACATGGAAACATATCTGTCCTTCCACACCAACCGGTGGTAGTCGGGCGTCAACAGCGCGGGAGCCGGCTCCTCTCCGAGCTGCATTTGGAAAATAGAACTCAAGCGGATATTGGGCGGCAGTGGCCATCGGTGTCCCATTCAAATGAATAGCAAAGTAGCGAGCTAGCTTTGGCTGTGGGGGGATTTTGAACAGGACTGGTCGCGCAGGCCGACGCTGTCGGTGCGAAAGGCAGAGTAGAACACACCATCCGAAACTAAGCAGAAAGACCTCATTCATCTCGCTTCCGTTCCGCGACACCTTGGTGTGAATTCGGTCCCAGACCTTCATTCAGAGGAGAACAAATAGGCCTACATGAGGGCAAAGGAGTCAAAGACCTCTGACCATTATTCCTCTCGATGGATCTAAAGGTCTAAAACACAAATGGGATGTTCATGTGGAGTCAAAATCAGCCCATTGTCTTGATCAATGTGTCTTTGCTATGTTGCAATAAGGGCCAAATGCTGGTGGAAGATCAGTTTGGCTGGTAAAAATGAAAGCTTACAAGCCATTTAATCCATTATTGAGTGTGTGTTTCGCTGGTACGATTATCTTCTACAAGCCATTTTGGCTGTAATGAAAAACTATATTTAGAGCCCTATTGTATAACCTGACTTACGTCATCCGACTGCGTTCACAAACTACTCGCGGGGGCGTTCCCTTTCCTCCCGCAGAAATCCACATTTTGTATTTGGACATTCATCTCAAAACAATATGCTGTCAGAACACCAAAAGGTAATTTTATTCCAATTGAACCTTCTGAATGTAATAAGAAAAGTTTAAAAATAAACCATGGAGAAAAAGTGTGTGGTAACACTTTACTTAAAGCCAACATTATAAGCGCATTTATAACAAATTATAACGCACATTATAATTACTTACAACGTATTATGACTACACTCATAATGCTTCATGATGCTTCATATTAACAGTTATGAATAACTATGAATCTAGCTTATAATGCTTTATAAATCCAAGGGTGTCATGAGTGCTCATGACTGGCTATAAACTACAGGCTGCCTGATGGGGCTTATAGCACATTATGAGTACCTATACCCCTCTATGCACAGACCTGGATGATAAACTGTCATAAGGGCTCATACGATGCTATAATGTTTCATGTGAGATCATAAGTCGTCAATGTGTGCTCTAAGTAAAGTGAAGTTCATATGGATGCATCTATAATGCACAGTATAATGCACATCTATAATGCATCATAATGTACTGTACGCCCCATCAGGCAGCCTGTAGTTTATATCCAGTCATGAGCACTCATAATACCCTTATATTTATAAAGTATTATAAGCTAGATTCATGGTTATTCATTACTGTTAACATAAAGCATCATGAAATATCATCGGTGTAGTCGTAATGCGTTAAGTAATTATGATGTGCATTATACGTTGTTATAAATGCACTCATAATGCACTATAGATAAGGGCTTCATAGAAAGTGTTACCAAATGGGTTCCTTTTGTCATTTCCGATGACTCCACACAGTTTCATCCAAATCTGTTCAGATCTTTTTGAGTTATCCTGCTGACAGACAGACAGACAGACAAGCAAACAAACAGACAGACAAACCAACGCAACCGAAAACATAACCTCCTTGGTGGAGGTAAAAAAGAACTCTGGTGCCAGTGCTGCAAATAGAATTGCAGTAGGTTGTACTACTGCAGACACGAGACACAGACAGGTTCATCAGACAACAAAAAAGAAGAAAAAGAAACAGAAGATAGCACTGGTACAAACTGCACTGGGTGACAGATACCAGCGATGATGACCCATTGACAAAAGGCTCTTTTCCACTGTCCATTTTCTACCCGGTACAGCTCGACACAGCATGACTCGGCCGCCACTTTTTGCTTTTCCATTGAGCACGACACAGCTCATCTCAGTGCGAAAACCAGCTGGTCGTCCAGCTGAAGCGAGATCAGCGGGTCTTTCGTAGCCTATTACCCAGAATCCATGTCAGCTCGTCCTCACTGGTGAATCAAAAAATAATTATGTTGACCACCAGATAAACTCTCTTAGAATGCTATTTAGTTTGACACTGTATTACTGATATGATATGAAAATCAAAGCCAGAAATCAACATTGAAGTATCCAAATATGATGTCCCTGAAAACATTTATACTGTAGCCTTCTTAAATAGGTGAGATATCTTTCGGCCTTACGTTAAGTAAACTATAGCTTACGTACAGTGTTGGGGTAACGCCTTAGAGTACTCAAATTCATTTTTTCAGTAACGAGTAATCTAACACGTTAGTTCAGCAAATTCAGTAATCAGTAACTCGTTACTTTCCAAAATAAACTCGTTACTCCGTTACCGGTAATTTAAGAATTTCCCTCGATAAGGACATCCCGTTTTTTCTGCATTTAGTCAGATGCGGCTACTTGTGGATGGATGTGTCTGCGAGACACGGAGTTGTAGCCGATGCGTCTGTGCTCTGCTGACCTGTCTGTTCGACCGTGTGTGTGTGTCTGTCTGTCTATGTGTGTGCGTGTGCGTGTGCGTGTGCGTGTGTGCACCCCGACTAGGAAAGAAAGGGAAAAAGGTAGGCGGTTATTGAGCAGAAGCTATGCTTTCTTCGGCCCTGCAGGCAGCCCAACAACAGCAACTTGATAGAGCACCGTCACCTGCAATTCCGGACTTGCTATATGAAGAACTCAGAAGGAGGGAGGATGATGACAGGCAGAGAGAGAGGTGGTGACACGCGGAGCCGGGAGGGAGGGACGAGAGGGAGGGACGACAGCTCAGGCATCAAGAGCGGTTGATGTATTAAAAAGCGGTCCACATAGCCTATCCAACGGAAGGGGGTCAGGAATAGGCTTATATCTAATTACATTACATTGCATTTGGCAGACGCTTTATAACCAAAGCGACTTTCAGAAGAGGACATAATCAAGCCAACATCACAAGCAAATACAAAGTGCACAGGAGATATACAGAACAAGTGCAATTACAAAGAGGGGTTAGTTTTTGTTTTTTGTTTTTTTTTATAATAAAGAGGAAATAATGAGAACACACACACACACAAACACACACTCACAAACTAAACTAAACTAAACATCATGTCAGGATTCTGCCCTGGGGAAAGGCCAGTTCAATCATTAGTCTAGTAGATTCTCTCGAAAGAGGAATGTCTTTAGTTGTTTCTTGAAGGCTGCAAGAGAGGTGCTTAGTCTTGCTGCCTCTGGGAGACTGTTCCACCACTTGGGAACCACAACGGAGAACAATCTTGACTGGGAGTACCTAGAGCGACTGGATGGCAGAGCCAGCCGGCTTGTGCTGGATGAGCGCAGATCTCTTCCAGTAACATAAGGCGTTAGTAGGTCCTTCAGATAAGCTGGGGCCGTTCCTGTGATGGTTTTGTAGGCAAGGGTAATTAACACTTTAGACCAAGCCCACAAAAAGCATAGAAATGCACACAATGGAAATAAAACGTGCTGGTAAAGCAGTTGCTCACGAGTTAGGCTATTTGAGGTGGAGCATTTTGGTGAACGCAGGACAGAATTGGAAAAAAAAAAACATCGTCTTTAAATTCACGTAGCGGTCTTGTTTAGGGCTCATTGTGTTATCAAATGCCCAATATTAAATCAAACGTGCAATATGCTGACTGTATTTCCTGTCATTATCCTACAGTTACAATGATTGATTTATAAACAGTCAGCACTTTGGGTTCATCTAAAGGAGGCTGCTACAGGCAGAGACGCATCCCAAACGACTTTTAATTGTTGGTAACGCACGAGTACTCTAACATGTTACTTTTATAAATGGGTAACGTAGTAACGCAACAGATTATTAATTGATACTAACGCAGCAACGTATCTAACTACTTTCCAAAGTAACGATACCCAACACTGCCTACACTCTAAGAAAATTTCCCTGCAAAATAACGGCAGTTACTGGCAATTATATTTACCTGTAATTCTACTGTTATTTCACACCAAAAATCAAATACAGCTCATTGCTGTTTAATGTATCACAGTATATAACATTTTTTCAGCAGCAATTGAACTGTTAAATAACAGTACTCTACAGAAAAATAACAGTACATTTCAGTTAAAAAGTTGAATTGTACTGTGTGATGACAGGCAAATACTGGGTCATAGTTGTATTCATGAATATGGCCATGGCAACTTCCCACCCCACCCATCATTCTCCATAACTGTGGTACCCTGGCCATGTTACCACCTCACCCTCCCATCGTTCACCATGACTGGAGTGCCTTGAGCATGATACTATGGCGCTATGCTGTATTGAGAAAATGGTTTGCGGTGGTCCTTTGAAAGTGTGGGCATGAATAAAATTTCAGAGTACGCAGTGCTATGTTACAATGATAGTGTGCAAGGTGGGCTTTTTACTGTATCTCTTGATGAGCCAATGATGAATATAGCATTGGTCAGTCTTTAAAAAAATATTTTACACCAAGTAGCACAGCAAACAAGCAGCACTACAAGCTAGCTCTCAAAGCAATGCCTAATTTGCAGCAGGCACATTATATGCAACAATGCCACAAATGATGCCACATACAGCAAGCTTTCACAAAGAGGAAAGTGTGCAAGCATGTGTGCAAGCATGTAAGCAAGCTTGTAGGCAAGCTTGTAGGCAAACAAGTGCTATGCTGTGCCATGCAGGCCAGCCAGCAGGCAGGCAAGCAACTGAAGTGTTGATAGTCCAGATTTATATACAGGTGCAAGAGTACCATGTGACCAGAGTCATCAGGCCCTTGGCAGGTGACGCCCGTAATTGAATAATGGCATAACAGCCCTACTCAGGTGAGGCCAGGCACTGATTAGCAGATTGGTTTAGATGGGGCTGCTTGTTGCAAGAGTGTTACAAGTTCTTAAAATGTTTCAGCCATTCACACTTTCATCACTATCAAAATGCATGTGCTACTCACACTTTGCTGCATCAAGCACTTTTTAAGTATTGTAGTTTCCTTAGAAATTGTTTCATCATGCTTGATAGTATCAGATAATCTTTAACCAGTCAGAATGACTTCAGTTCTTCAGGTGGTATTGAAGTTTGATGGTGATGCCTAAAATAACTTGTTATTTTCTAGAGATGCACCGGATCCGGTTCCGGTTCCGGATCCGTCAGGATAATAGAGTTTTTCACAGGGTCCGGGTCCGGCAGGATCTTAAGCAGTGGATCCGGTATCCGGCATGTTACCTAAAAATCAGGGTCTGGTGCATGTCTAGCCTAGGCTTTTCAGTCTTTCACAACCCCAATCACTGCATGGAGTGAAATCCCTTTGGAAGCGGCTATTGCAGGCAGTGTGGCAATAAGCCAATGAGTCTAAAAAATAGTTTGCGCCAACGTAATAAAAAGGGCCCACGTGTGCGAGTAGACTATATGTTTCAACCCTTTTGTAGGATCCGGTATCCGGTTCCGGATCCGGCTGGATCTTATTCAGTGGATCTGGTATCCGGCAGGATCCTAAAAATCAGGATCCGGTGCATCTCTAGTTTTTTCCACAACGGCGAATACTGCTATTGTGCAGTACTTACTGTTTATGCTCAATATGTGACTCAAAGTAATATTTTCACAGTAGTTGTCTGTTTTTTCGAAAAACAGTAGAATGCTGTTGCAGAATTGCCGTAAATAAACAGCTATTTGTTACAGTGTACGTAAAGTAAGGCAGACGCCAAAAACGTAAACCCAACCTTACTCCGGGTAACATGGTTTGTAATGGACACATAACTCGAGGTGGTTTGACAGTACCACTCAGCACCACTGAGCTCAAAACAACATGGCACGGCACAGCCGGGTTGCATGTGGAAAAACGCCTTTAGAGGACATAGTATCTAAACGGCAAAGTCATGGCAAGGGAATGTCTGTATGTTACTTACAACACTTATTCAATAGATATGTTGTAGGTTTTACTGTTTGCTGCCTATATTCTGCACTGACTGACTGTATACACCAGTGAAAACAGAGGCATACCATGAACTATTCTGAGACACAACTGAGACGCTATTGTGGATGAAATAATATTTTATCTTTCCTGAGGGGACATTCAAGGTCACAATACTAGGCCTATATTACAACACACCTATGCTGGCGTGGGTATGTGTGCACGCACACACAGACACAGACACAGACACAGACACAGACACACACACACACACACACACACACACACACACACACACACACACACACACACACACACACACACACACACACACACACACACACACACACACACATACACACACATTCACTAACGGCCTGGGGGGTATAGGCTGTTGGCCAGTCTTTTCTCACTCCCAGAAATGTAAAAGTGTTCACCCTCTCCACCACCTCTGAACCGATGGAGAGGGGTCTGTGCTTTTCAGGGTTTCTTTTTTTAATGTTACGTGAGAGGTTAGATGAATTAATTAACACAAGAAACATGTTATAGAAAAGTGTCAATGTTTATATCAATTCAATGATGGTCACCACAAAACCTCCAACAAAATTCTCTTACAATACGTAAAATCATTTCTAACATAGACATGTAGCCTAAATACAAAATATAATTCTTACTGTCCTTTTTAAGTTCCCGCAGACCCACGGAGGGAAGCTAATGGGGTCAGTAATCCAGAGTTGAGTTGGCCGCTTCACGTCGTGGATGTCCTGGGAGGGTGACGTTCAGTCAATCGAAACAGTCAGAGAAAAAAAACTAGATAATCCATGACAAAGATGAAGCGGTTCAACAGGATATTCCAACACGGACAATATATGTCCATCAAGGTGCTGCTGCGTAATACTTTTGGTTGCATTCCGCACTGCTGAGGCAACTGCTGCTTGCGTTGCTGCCAGAATACTTGTGATAGTGTCCTCAGCCTTGCCAACAGACATAGAACACTTGTAAAAAAAATTTTTGAATCGAACTGCATGTGAATAGCCCTTAATTAATCACATGCTAAACGAATGGGGAGTCCGATAATGTTCATGTCAAATGTCCATCTTGCGCAATAATGATATAACCATAGAAAATACTGTATGCAACCCCAATGAAGAATAATAATGTTCTTACAAACTTGTTAATGTTCTTACATTCAAATACAGCATATTCAAATTATAAAATGGACATGAACAAATAAATGAAACAAAACAGTCCATCACACCACAGATTCATGATGACACACACTGGTTTAAAACACACTTATGCATTTGCTGAAATTTATTTAAATTCCAAAATACGTTTTGTTTACGATATGATGGCAACAATGCACTTTTTTTTCAGACAACATCTGGAAAACTTGTTGATGCACAATACAGTTCCAAAAACTTAACTCCCTCTTCACTGACAAATCCAACGCCGATATTCCACCTCACCACTTCTTTCTGGGTTCCAGGATATTTACACTGTCCGGTGACAGTGAATGTGCACACGCACGTCAAGTACACAGTTAATAAGGGCACACAAAGATTCATGTATGAGCCTTGTACAAATGCATAATGAACCAATGAACAAATACCTTCAGCATGTCTGTCACGATGACTCAAGTGTAATGCTGACTCCTAAAGTTAGGGCTTCAATATGAAACATATGTGATCACTGAAAGTTCATCCACTTCTTGAAAGGACAGACAGACAGACAGACAGACAGACAGACAGAGTCAGGCTGAGGTCCCGGGGAAAACAGCTGGAGCAGCATTTCTTGAAACGCTACTGTTCACAGCATGCTGTAGGCTATCGGATATTAGGACTGATATCATCCATGGCTGTGTCATCTGTCTGTTTATTTACCTGCGCAGGCAGCGTTCTCTCTCTCTCTCTCTCTTTCTCTTTCTCCCTCTCTCTCTCTCTCTCTCTCTCTCTCTCTCTCTCTCTCTCTCTCTCTCTCCTCACAGTAATCAGCTTGGCTCAGTTGAAGGTCAGGCATGGCTCACTCACTCTCGCGCTCCCTCGCTCTCATCTCATCTTCCTCAGTCGTATCCGGTTCTCCTTGTCACGTTTCTTCAGCAAGTTGACAAATTGGCTAAACAAGTGTTCCTGGTCTTTCTTCTTCAGCACCTGCTTGAATCGCTGATCTCGACCGTACTTCTCGGAAAACTCTTTGAAAGTGGACCTGTGTGGGGAAAAAAAAAGTTATGCATTACAATGATGAAAACACAAACCCAACACGTTTAATGTCTACCGTAAACTACCTGTAGAGTTCAACCAAGCGCTCAGGTGTAGTAAAAAGCAGTCCAAAGTGGTACTCTTGGGGTAAAGAAATCCAAGATAAACAAAGCAACAGGTCCCAGGCACTCAGGAGGATATCCATAGGAAGACGAGAGTACATTTAAAAAACATTTATTAGATGTGGCTACTCATAATTAAAATGCCAACATGTTTTTTCGTCTAAAGTAAACCTTCTGATTCCTGTGGATTTTATGCCATTTTGATATTACATTTCTGTTATTGTCTCCGTTATCTAACTGTCTATCTAATCTAACTGTGAAGCACAAGCTTTGTTTTAAGTACAATTTTATTTCTGATATTGAAGTGAAAAGTGGAGAGGGTTAGGCTATTAGCATGTAAGTTATAACCCACCTAAAGCTTATTTACACAATTCTACTCAATTCTTTTCTCCCTACTATTGTAGTCTGAGTTTAACATGGTTTACACTGGTCACGATTTCCCCAGTCAATCAGCAAAAGGACAGTTTATAGGTGATGACTGACTTGTGGACTACAATAGAATTGTACAGCATAGAAGAACACCTTTAACATTTGCTTTCGAAAGTATGCATCTCACTAAGTGGTTAGGGGTGTTCATTGATATTCCCCAACAAGTTTGAAGGCAAAATATGGCTTCTGTCATTTTTTATTTGCCATTTTGTGAATTAAAGGGGGAAAAAATCTATTTACAAAATGCGACATAAAAAAAAATACAGAAGCCATGTTTCGCTACTAAAATTGTTATGAAATACCAGTGAATACCCCTGAATACTTGACGAGTTGCACAGTCTTGAAAACAAATGTTCAGGATGGTTTTGGAACATATTCGGACATACCCATAGAGGGCCATTCTAAAGCCATTTGAGACAAAATTCAAATTAGCCAAATAACAAAGACAGCAGCAAACATGAAATAAATGGTGAGGGGAGTTCTAAAACTCAGGAAATTGAAAATAGTGAACTTGTCCTTATTTGTGAAAATGTGTTTTTTTGCTCATTAAGTGAATTCCATGTATATTAAAAACATGGATGATTTAGAGAAAACAAAAATAGAACAATTTCTGGTCTCATCATATCTGAAATGTTACTTAATAACCTACTGTATGAGTGATATGTAAAGTCTTTTGGCACTTTTATGATAATTTTATAAGCATTTATTTACATAATTTTGGCATCGGAGTAAGTTGAGCCTTTCGATACAGGGTAAGTTGAGCCGCTTATGGGATGTATAATGATTGAACACCATGCTATGATAATTGAGCATAACCAGATAATTTCTTTCATGTCATACCCAGGTGAGTTGAGATGAATGACTTTATGCATGTTTCAGCCAACTCAAACAATAATATTTACTTTTCTCTACATTGCACTCTACATTGTTTGCCACTGTATTCAAACAAAGCTGTAAAGGCACACAATATGTATTTTTTGGCATAGTTCTGTTGCTTTAGTTGTTTTATTTCACAAATTCATTAGTTACATTTGTTATAATAAATAAAACTTTTTTAGCTGAGATTTTTGCCTGGGCTCAATTTACCCCAAGCAGTGGCTCATCTTACCCCGGGGTAAGTTGAGTCACCTGAGGAAAAAAAAACATTTTTAAAAGGCAATATCATTTTAACCATGACAGTTTATCAGGACACTTGTGAAATTTGGTATGATGTGAAAATTTTAACCAAATACGCCTTCATCGCTTGGCTGTGACGAAAAATGTAAAATCTTACCCCAGTCTCCCCTAAAGTTAGTGATTGGGTAAAGTTAGATAAAATCATTTTACACTTGTACACATCAAGGAGATCGATTTTCTACATAACAGCACAGCCAGATGGTCTTTCCTGTTCTCAGTTTCTCCACAACAAACAGATGATCTCACTTAGCAGTTAGAACTAAAATGGCAAAGTTGAGAAAATATTTTCTTGTTTGTTGACAAAACTTGTTTTTATGATATGTGTGAATGGCAACCTTGGGACATATGTGTGATAATGCCATTTTTTCCTTGGGCAGTCAAGACACCTGGGACTACAAGGTACAATGTAAAATTGAATCCAGACCTGGGAGTAAGGTACAATATAAAATAAAAGCATTGTAAAGCTAATATTGCCCCAATTTTCTGCTGCAATTCCTCTGAAGTGGACATTTATTTTTGGTTAAATTGCTGGAATGATGTGGCATTTACAGCAGCTCCTGCTTCTCTCCGTGGTGATGTAACAACTGAACACTTGTGATCAATGGACTGTGAAGTTATATTACCTTTAAAAGTTCAAACCACAGAAACAGAGTCCCAACCGAAGCAAAATGATCTGTGTTTTTTTGCAATCACTTAACTCTTACAAAACACATTATCCAAGCATATCTTTGCAAATTGGATTTTCTTTTGGCGATAAGAGCCAACGTTGACTAAAGCAGGGCTTACACTGTGCGACTTTTGCCCCGATTTGGCACTCGCACGACTTTTTGAGAGTCGGGCCGATTTCTTGCTCAATCGCAGGTCAATCGTGAGTCTCGCATCCTGCAGTGTGCATGGGGTAACGACAAGCGATTTCGCCTCACGATCGAGCAATCGCAGGGTCGCAAGAAAATCAAAACGGTTTGAAATTCTGGTCGTGGCTCGTGCACAGTTAAAGCAGTGCTACGACCCGATTTGACACTTCACATGCAAAAATGAATAGGGCCGTGCGATTCGCTGTTGAGCGCGACCTCATCTCCACCTCACCGCGACCTCATCTCCACCTCAGCATGTTCCCTCCTCTGCAGACCGGGAAACATGCCTGTAGCGTCGTGTGGTGGAAGCATTTTGCTCGCATCCGACTGTCGGCTCGTGCAGTGTGAGGACGTGAGTCGTGAGTTGTGAACTTTTAAACAGTGAAATTCCATCGCGCAGTGTGAGCAGAAGCTTAAGACCCACGAGTGAAAATATCGCACAGTGTATGCCCGGCTTTAGACCTAAACATTATGAAAAATGAATCATCATACGAGTAGCAAAGGGTTTGTGAATAATTCTTTTTGAAGGTAAGAGAGCTAAGGGTATCCTATATGGTCACCCCCTTAGGTAATGAAGTCATCTCATTAATCCTCAAGGTCACCCAGTCAAGAATCGAGAGAGAGCAGGGGAGTGCCGCTCTCCTCATAATTTGTCAGAGGATCCATTCCCTTACCTTGAGGTAATCTTTGACTCGTCAAGGAGCTTGCGATACTCTTCTTTAGCCTGCTGCAATCGACTCTTCCTCTCTTTGTATTCCTCCTTCATTCGTTCTTTGGCAAACTGATCGAAAATCTATTTGTTGCAACACAAAGACAAACACAAAACAGCTCTCTCATCAAATTACATCATGACACTGGTACATTTTGGAAACACTTGGTTTATCTCATTTGAGCAGGTTTAGCACCCCCATAGTCCAATTTCCAAACCCAGTACCTGTTTAATACCCTCATAGTCTAATTCCCAAACTCAGTACCTGTTTGGTTTAGTACCTTCATAGTCCAATTCCCAAACCCAATACATTACACTTAGTTGATGCTTTCATTTATTCAAAGCGACTTACAGTTATTATTTTTCAGGGTATTGGTTACGGCCCCTGGAGCAATGTGGGGTTAGGTGCCTAGCTCAAGGACACTTATGCCATGGATGGAGATGTAGGGAGAGGTCAGGGGGGATTCGAACCTGCAACCCCTAGATTGAAAGACCAACTCTCATCTACGGCTGCCTCCAATACCTATTTAGAACCCCTATAGTCCAATTCCCAAACCCAATACCTGTTTAGTACCCATATAATCCAATTCCCACCATCTACCTCTTTAGTACCCTCATAGTCCAATTGCCAAACCCAGTACCTGTTTGGTTGAGTATCCTCAAAGTCCAATTCCCAAACCTAGTACCTGTTTGCGCTCCTCTGAGCCAAGTAGGAAATATCTTGGATCAAACACGATTTTGTGTAGTACTTGTTTAGTACCCACATAGTCCAATTCCCAAACCCAATACCTGTTAAGTATCTTCATAGTCCAATTACCTAACCCAGTTCCTGTTTGGTTTAGTACCCTCAAAGTCCAATTCCCAAACCCAATACCCGTTTAGAACCCCTATAGTCCAATTCCCAAACCCAGAACCCGTTTAGTACCCACATACTCCAATTACCACCATCTACCTCTTTAGTATCCTCATAGTCCAATTGCCAAACTCAGTACCTGTTTGGTTGAGTACCCTCAAAGTCCAATTCCCAAACCCAATACCTGTCTGCTTTAGTACCCTCATAGTCCAATTCCCAAACCCAATACCTGTTTAGAATCCCTATAGTCCAATTCCCAAACCCAGTACCTGTTTGCGCTCCTCTGAGCTCAGTAGGAGATATCTTGGATCAAACACGATTTTGTGCAGCTCCTTCTCCCACGTTGAGAACGCTGAAACCTGCAGCACAGAAGAGACATGAGTCTCCCAGGATACGTACATACACATTAACGCCCAACATAATGTTAACACCACTATGAATTATGCAACAGTGGGCATTACATCTAGTCAGTAACACCATGGCACCACAATAACACCATGATAGCATCACCTCCATTTATAATACGGCTGATGGAGCCTCAGACATACTGTTCCCTGGTCATTCACCTTTACGTCTGTGTTGTACATGGCTGTACGTGTGTACTGTACATGGCTGTGTGTGTGTACTGTTCCTTGGTCACTCAGCTACACGTATATACATCTCACCACCACAGATGTTTGTTTTGGTTCCGCTACATCATTTGACCAGATGAACAGATTTTGACTAAATCTTGTGTGTTCACGATCTATAACGGGCACATTTTCTGATTAGCTTTTGTAGGCCAACACTTTTAATATACAGTAGGCCTTGCTATCAAGATGGCCATGGCAGCATCAGAATTGACATATTGACTTCCATGCAGTCTCATTTTACATGACAAGCATGGTGAGGTGGTGCACTTGTAGCTTCCTCTTCTGCGGATAGTTGGTGACGTCAGTAAGCAGGAAGTTCTGTACATGTACCCCTCTCTCCAGCAGCATGTCTCTGAAGTGTGCTTTGCGGAGCTCCAAGGGTAAGATCATGTGACTCGATGATGTTCCACTGAGGGTCTCCAACTCCTTTCCAATGCCATTTAATCCACTGTCCCCAGGTTCCTCTACCCTGTGATGAGAAAAAGAGAGAATAATACAGTATTTTAACATTTCTGTAAGTTTCTCTTCTCTTCTACAGTCCAAAGAAATTAACCTTTACCCAAATGTAAAGGCCCTTGGTACGCTTGCTGCGAGCTGTAAATTATGCGCTTTAAAATCAGTAGACCAAGACACAAAATACTGGCGGTGTCATCCAGGGGGCAGAGAGCGCGCGGCATTGCGATGTGGAAATTGGGAACACAGACGGCAAGGAAAACAAAAAAACAAAAAGGACTCCCCGGGCAAGGAGACGATACTGCTACTGCTCCTATATTTGCACGCTCCTTTTTCAAAGTGCAATGGGGAAGTATGATGGCAAATGTTTGTAATTTCGGACAAGCTCAATGAGACGCTCTTAAAAGTTGCTGCCATCGTCGTTTTCACCAACTGTGCAGTCTTTCTGACGATCGCCCCCAGCGACTTTGAAGGTATCGCACCTAACTCACGCATTTGGTTGCCGTCTCTAACACGTGGGAAATTGTCATTAAATACGCATGTTAATGCGCTCATGCACGCGTATCCAACAGCAAGCATACCGAGGGCCTTAACAACAAAAAACATTCTGGTCTCTGAAGAAATTAACCTACATACCAAGTTGCCTAACAACCTCTATATTTCCACTTGGTATGTATTTACATTTATATTACTGTATGTATTGCTTTAACAATCCAAGACCCATACATTTTAAACATGCCCTGCAGTTTTGGACAAACCTGCATATTGCTATGGGGAAAATACCTGCCAACAACCATTAATTTAAACATGTATTACTAAACATTCTCTATTTGGTACCCCAGACCATTCCACATCACTGTTAGGTCAGCAATGTCAGATTCCCTAATCAGTAAAACCAGAGAAACCACCATATCAATAATGAAAATGACTTGCTTTAACATTCATGCTCAGGGACCAACTCGTTTTGAAGTTTGAGCATTCTCAAGGGACCTGTGTGTACGTATCATTGACAGTAAATAGAATGGACGCCAAATCAACGCTATTTGCCATTCAACGCTTTGAAGCCAGATTTGGGAACATTCCAACTTACATTCCACCTTAGCAACGCCAAACGCAGGTGCTGATTGGACAACAACAAGACTTCTAACGGTCAATCAAACCATGTTCTGATGCTCATTGGTCAATTTAACTTTTAATATCTCTCTAAAATAAAACATCACCACAAAAAATCACCACCCTGGTAAGTTGGAGAGCAAGGGGACCTACTAGTTGAGCGAAAAATGATCCCCCTGGAGTGGCATTTAAGGGAGATACAGGGTTTTATGTCTTTCATAGGAGGGTCATTCCAGCTGGAATCAGCAAATGGTCCCCACTCGACCCCCTCGGATTTGCTTGAAAAAAATATATGTGATGGCTTAAACATCCAATAGAACATATTCACCATTGCAGATTTCAGCTGTGCATACTTTTCCCACAAAAAATCTGTAAATAAGGACACCCCCTCCCCCTGATTTGGTGTCACTGCCTGAGTGACCATATTCAGACTTAATTATCTCCAAAACTATTTGTGGTAGGTCCATTATTTTTTCAGGGCTAAGAGTCATAGACCTGATGAGCATACATTACAATTTGCAGCACTGTATGCCAAATTACACCTTAATACTGGCCCTCTACTTTTCTTTGAAATTAAAATTGCAAGGGTTTTCAGATGTCCATAAAAACCTCAAATTTCAACATTCAAGGTTCATCCTTGGTACATGGTCAGATATGTGCCATGACTTTCACATCACATCATATTTGATATAAGGGTCCAATGGTTGTTGAGATGCAGAGGTCCAAAAATGGGCAAAAACTAATTTATACCATTATTTGGAGCAATATTCCCAATCTATGACACCAGTTGTGAACTTGCTGTTTGGTGTCTCTGAAAGATAATATTATTATTCATAACATATCTAAAATTTGGGATGGTGTTTTGCCCCATTATTTTTATAATGAATTTTAAAAACTCATTCCTGTGTGACATGCAGGTGTACCTTAGGAGCCCTGTTACCTTAGAAAAAATTGGGTTTACTACACCTAAAATGAATAGCCAAGTCAGTGTACACTAAAACCTAAAATCTCTGATACCAAATAGGTGATTTTATACTTGTTCAGCTCAGTATTTCAGTATATCTGACTTAACCCTCAATTCCATCCTAAGAAGGTGGCCAATCCCCTTGATTTTTGTGTTCCATTTTCACACAAAGATGGCGGCTCATGGAGCCAATGGCATAGTTCCAAAATAGTTCCAGGAAGTCAGCATCAAGGGAAGGAAACAAAACACCATTGTTTGGAGCAATATTTCCAATATATGACAGCGGTTGTGAACTTGCTGTTTGTTGTTTCTCGAAGAGGATATTCTTATTAACAACATATCTAAAAATTGGGATGGTGTTTTGCCCCTTTATTTGTATAATGCCTTTTCAAATCTCAATGCAGTGTGGCATGCATCCCTCAAATCCATCCAAAGTGGCGTCATGAAAAAAAACCCCACCATTTTTTAGAGCAATACCTCCAAAGTATGACACAAGCTGTGAACTTGTTTTTTGTTGTGTCTGTAAGAGGATATTTTTATTAACAACATAGCAAAAAAATAGAATGGTGTTTTGCCTCATTCCTTTTCATGATCGTAAAGTGCATTGCGGTGTGACATAAGCCTGTGATCAAATAGTGCAGAGGGAAGCGGAAGTGGTGAATTGTTCTGGGCCAAGGACATGGGGGAATCAAGATTGGGTACTCATTACATTGCATGTATTGGGAAGGGGTCTCTTCAGACGACTTTATCCCGGGCCCAGGCAAAGCTGTTTGTTCAGCTCAGTATTTCTGATTTTTGTCAGGGATTCTGGCCTCATCTTTTTAAGTGTACTATCGGCCAGATGATCAAGTGACTACGCAACATGTTCTCACTGGCGCTACGTTAGCAATAAATTCAAGATGGTTGAGAGAAGTACCATTTTGAGAGAAGTCATAAAAAAACAACCTCTGGAAATAAAACAAGGTGTTGATATGATTTCCTTGATGCTACCTTGACTTCCTTGATGGTGATTTAATATTTGAAAAAAAAAAAAGATGAAATGTATTAAACAAGTCAGAAACTTTCAATGCTCTGGCCTGTGACAAATTATTTTATACACACTTGACTTTCAATCACCAGCTGCATCTTATGACTTGACTTTATAAGGTAGCTTGCCATTGTCATTGATGATGCATTAGGTATCTGCACTCATATTATTGTGTGCAACCATCTGTTATTGTCAATTCAATGAGGAACACCTGATCGAAACTTTGTATAAAACTTTATTGTCATTGTACAGGTGCAACAATATTGGTACCTTGAAGGACAATAACAACAGAGGTAATGATTTCAGTAAGGATACCACCACCATGCTCAGGGCACTTCGGTCAGGGGAGGATGATGGGGGGCGGGAAGTTCTACAATCAGGATACCTCTTTTCAAACTGTCTCCTCCTATGTGTCATCTCTAATCAACTTTTACTTTCCTATGCGACCATAAAACAGTCCCACCCCCGCCAACAGTCACCACGACAGAGGTACCCTGACTGTAGAACTGTGACCCGCCCCCAATCCACCACCATATCTGAACGCTTTTGCATGCTGCAAAGCTTCCTTTCGGCTTCTATCATTTCACCTGGATCAATGTAATGATGAACTTTACAAGTATTGTACATTGTCTACAAGTATCCAAGCCATGATTGTTGTAATCACTGCTGCTAACCTGCAATCCACTTGTCAGCATTGCAGTGGTATAATGTTATAATGATGCAAGCAGCTGAATTAGATCGCAACAATATGACAAGAACCACATGGTTGTCTGGTGCCAATATGAACGTCTGTGCCTTCAATTTTCACCTGATATTAAATACTGCATGCAAGCAAACTCTTCTAACTAAAACTCCAGGACCATGTTGTCAAAATAGTCTGAGGTAATCTCTAGCCAGTATGAATTTATTTGTATGAAGTATGAAGTTATTTTGCAATACAGCTGGTAACTTAACGAGTAAGACACAAGCTTCATAGCAAATATAAAGTTACAGTTGCTGATTGAAAGATTAGTTAGGATGGGAGTCCTTGTTGCAAACAAGAGTGCTACAATTCTTTAATCCTAATTTAATCCTATTTCATCACTTTATTCCAAGACTACTACTACCGCTACCAGTACCACTACTACTACTACTACTACAACTACTAAAATGATGATTATGAGTATTAGTATGATTTTACAATTAAAATAATTAATGTCTATCAAAGCCATGTGCAATATGCTATTCTTGCTGTGTGGCAGCAATCAATTCATTTACAAGTGTTATGGTTTCCCTAGAATTTGCTTTGTCATTCACAGGGTAGCCATCTTGTTTTCACTATTAAGGTGACATCAGAGCCATGGATTTGAGAGTTGTGACAAGTCGGTTGGTGACATGGTCCTCATAGCTTCAAGTAGTTGTAGCCAATTGAGATTTTGAAGTCCGTTATAAAAAGAATGAGGCAAAACACCATCCCAATTTTTTTATATATTGTTAAAAAAAACATCCTCTTTCAGAAACACCAAACAGAAAGTTCCTACCTAGTGTCATAGATTGGAAATATTGCTCCAAACATTGGTGCAAATTATTTTTTTCCCATCTTTGGACCTCTGTATCTCAACAACCATTGGAGCCTTTAGTTAGATATACTATGATGTGAAAGTCATGGTATATATCAGACCATATACCAAGGATGAACCTTACATGTAGAACTTTGAGGTTTTTACAGACATTTGGAAACCCTAGAACATATGATATCTACAAAAAGTACAGGCACATTATTACGATGTGATTTGACTTACAGTGCTGCAAATTGTAATATATGATATTCAGGTCTGGGACTCTTAGCCCTGAAAATATAATGAATCTGACACAAATAGTTCTGGAGATAATTGAGTCTGAACATGGTCACTCATGCAATGTCGCTAAAACAAGCGTAGGGGGTGTACTTATTTACAGATTTTTTGTGCCAAAAGTATCCAGAGCTGAGTTCTGATATTGTGGATATGATCTATTGGATGTTTAAGGCATCACATACATTTTTTTCAGGCAAATCCGAGGGGGTCGAGTGGGAGATTTTTCAGAAATTTGCTGATTCCGGCTGGAATGACCCAGGAATGAATGGGATTTGGCCATTTTTTGGTCTTTTTGGGTCCAACCTTGGCTCCAACTTGGCTTCAACAATGAAATAGAATTTTGGCCTCCATTCTATTTACTCTCAATGGTACGTATACATCACACTTCTATTCCATGCCAAAGATGTTTTTGTACTGTACACATAACTACTATATTTAGTGTGATTTTCTTACTGGAAAGTCACTCACTTCAAAGGTATTACTTTTAAAACATTAATCACAGCTTCACAGAAAATGTGTTTTACACGTTCCAAGCAAAATTGTAACAGATGTCGAGGACCACACCACAGGATATAATGGAAAATGAGGGTTTGGGTGCATTAAACTGAATTCTTTGTCAAATTATATGAAAGCTTCAGACATCAGATAATAGCAGCCCCTCTATCTTAACCAGAACAAATGGTACAAAGGACTGCCTCAAAGCTCAACCACGACGATGAGAATCTTAGTCTCTGCTGTGACTTTGCAGAGCATGCTGAACTAACATTCTTGCAGACACTTGCTTGGTTTTGATCCAATGGAGTAGGGCTGGGCGATATACTGTTAAAAAAACGTGATAACGGTTTTCACCTACCCAAAGCTCACTTTTTGATGAGAGGTTTCTTTCAAGTTTTTTTTTTTTTTTTCCAAAAAAGTGATTAAAATAGAAATGGAGATTAATTAAAATTCAGGATTTTATCACATTTTAAAATTTAATTTCAGCCTTTTCTTCAGAAACATTGAGATGTGGGGGAAAATCGCCGCTTCTGAAAAAAAATCGTGCAGAGAACCGTGATATTAATTATCATCAAGAACACCGTGATACGCATTTTTTCCAGAACCACCCAGCCCTACAATGGAGTTAACAATAGATGTTTACATGGACACGTTTTCCCTGATCAGAATAGACCCAATACGACACAAGATGCTTGAATAATCTGTCCCACACAGGTAGTCACACCTATAATGTTAAAAATGGAACCCTATATCTGACAACCGGAACAGACTACATCGCCCATTACAATACAATTAGAATTTTAATCAGACATATTTTTTGGATCAGGGTGTTTATACGTCATTCTTGTATTCCAACGCAGTCTCACCCCAAGTAGTCAATTTCTGACTACCTTGGACCAGACTGCAATTTTTGACGTCTTGGGTATTCCTTCCACGTCACATTTTGACTATGTGGCCTAACCCTAAACCTATTGCTAAACCTAACCTCAATGACGTTATGCTGCCACAAGGGGGCGCCTTTGAGGACATAGTCAAAATGTGACGTGGAAGGAATACCCAAGACGTCAAAAATTGCAGTCTGGTCAAAGGTACTCAGATATTGACTACTTGGGGTGAGACTGTGTAGTGTATTCCAATATAGTAGAGTATAGTTATTTTATTGGTAATCAGATCAACAACAGCCGTGTAAACATAGTTAATGTTACTTAAGAAGGAGAAGACATTATCTTACTTGTTCCTTTTGGTTTTGGAGTTGTGCTCATCGTCGTCCTCATTGTCATCAGCAGATGGAGAAGTCGAGCCATCTTCTATTACAAAACAGAGACAAGTGGTTATGTAGGAGTTGCCTACATGTTCATTTGCAGTTACAGAAGTATGATTACAGATATGATTTCAGTTTGAGTACCAACCATTTTACCAACCAAGATACATCAAGCACAGTATCCTTTGAGTCCGCCAAAGTTTTTCATTTGATCAGGTTTGACTTACAGTCTCAATTTCGTTAACATTTTTGGTTTCACTTTACTTTACGGTACAGTAATTACTGTGTAATAGCCAACCATGTAATACACATATCTCAAGAATTACTTTGAGACAACTGCATATTTTCTAACCATCTAATCATTGAACTTCTCTCTGTCACCCTCTTGTTAGCCAATTAATGGTATTTACTTTGTAATTACCCCTTTTTACCTGTTAGATATCATGTAACTTGTATCATGTAACAGAAAGTGCAGTAATTACGTAGTGTACAGTAACTGTACCGTTAAAGCGATGGTTCGGAGTAGAATCAACCTAATGCCATTTGAACCGTGACACCCATCCACCTTTACACCCGAAGTGTTTTCTGCCGCAGGCTTACATCAACAGAGTTGCCGTGTTATTCGATGTTTATTCCGGATAGCTTGACTCAAGCGCATATGGATACTGGGCACCGTCTCCAAACTTTCCCCACAAAAATAACATGTCATGACACCAAACTTCTACAGTATAACAAATGTGGTTTGTACTCACAAAAAGATGAATTTGAAACTTTGTACATAGTCCAGGAGTTTATTAGTAACAACACACGAGACGATTAGCTTTTCTGCTGCTAAACATCCGTCGACGTCACTTCCTCCAGCTGGGACTTTGTTGATGGAAACAAATACACGTGAGTCCGGAAGGCGGAAAACTCAAAAAGACAGCTTGCGCTACAACTAGAAATTAACCACTTCGGATTTAAATTTTACCACGTTTAATAAATAGAAGACGATGCCACACTCGTGCATATATCCTGGCTGTGGACTAAAACACAAACCTTACAATAAGTGGACAGTCCCAGCTGGAGGAAGTGACGTCGACGGATGTTTAGCAGCAGAAAAGCTAATCGTCTCGTGTGTTGTTACTAATAAACTCCTGGACTATGCACAAAGTTTCAAATTCATCTTTTTGTGAGTACAAACCACATTTGTTATACTGTAGAAGTTTGGTGTCATGACATGTTATTTTTGTGGGGAAAGTTTGGAGACGGTGCCCAGTATCCATATGCGCTTGAGTCAAGCTATCCGGAATAAACATCGAATAACACGGCAACTCTGTTGATGTAAGCCTGCGGCAGAAAACACTTCGGGTGTAAAGGTGGATGGGTGTCACGGTTCAAATGGCATTAGGTTGATTCTACTCCGAACCATCGCTTTAAGTAAAGCGTTACCATTTTTTTTCCAAGCACCCCCCTCTCCAAAAATATACCGCCCATTGCACATCACACCCTCTACTGCATTACAGATTTTTCTGACAATTAAAATAATTAACCATCAATAAATGAATCGTCCAACACAAACATTAACAAAAGCAGGAGTGGAGTGTGTTTGGTTTCACTTAAACACGTCTTGTGTGCTTTTGTTGCTTCAAATTCAGCTAAATGTGAACATTTTCTCATATTGTATAACGTGCACTGCCTCTGCTCTCTTGAGATAGGTCCTGCATGGCGGTAGGTGCGATTATAAGTTACAACAATGACGCAGGTATTCCAACTTTTTATGACTTTCCATGTGCCAACTGATTAAGTGTTATCTCACCCACTTGAGTCTCTTTGGGACCAAATGTAATTTCAGTGGATAAATACACAAGGACCAAGGTCAAACTACAGTAGGTATAAACACAATGATTTCAGATCTTTTGTGAAAATGGGGGAAAGAAAATAATATGCATTATAATACATATTTAGATATGTTTTTCCCCCAAGTTACTCACTTGTATGTGCATGTTCAAATATGAAGAGCACAAAACATACACTGTATGACTACTGGAGTGATTTTCTGTTGAAATATTGCCACATGCTATTGAACATATTGCAGTCTGAAGATAATTACCATCACTTGACCCCAGAGCAGCACATGACATTAAGCATATTTCTTCCTAAAATGACTGAGCACACATCGTCATCAGTCAAATCCTGTGCTGCAGAGAGCCAGCAATGAAGCCAATAAAAGCGGAATGGATTGTTTGATCTGTGAGGTCTGACTGCTTAAGGTCATCAATGTGTAATCTTCAAACAGGCTAAATCGATAGAGATGAACAACCTCGGGGGGATCAAGTGAAGCGGATAATAACATCCCAACAAGATCTCAGCTAATTCAATATTTACAAAACCAGTCACCCCTGAAACATTCTGCTTAGCTAATCTGTGAGGGTTCTTAGTCGTTTGCAGGCAAGGTTCATGAAATGACTTTGTTGACTTCAACGAAAGTAAATGCCTCCATTAACGTATTGGGTTTTCATAAATTCTGCAGCTAAGTCAATGCATTGGCATTTTATATATACAAATGTGATATACAGCAGTATACAACACTGGTGGTCTGACACCGTGACAATAAAATGCAGATTAGTGATGAGGTTTACTTGATGAGTCTTTCTTGCGTTTGTGCGGCGGATCCTCCATTATCCTCTCCAGGTCTCCACGGTCCTTTAGATCCATGGGCCGCTCCCAGACGGACAGTTGCATCGTGGGATTGAAGAAGAACACCCTGTCATCACCCGTCCACACGACACACCTGCAAGGGTAGATGAGCAGTAATTTACACCATAGGCATGAATGAACCAAAAATATGCAACCGCTTTCCTCTGTCTCTAAATTCCTCATTCATCTAAGGCAATCTTACTAAGCACTAATCCACACACAGAAACTAACACACAAAATGTGTTGAAAGTTCACCCCAGTGCAGTGTTATATAAGCGATAATGTCAAGAAGTTAACATTTGGATAATAGTTACAACAGAGGAATTCTGCTGTATCTGCATCCACACTCCTTCTCTAATTGGCTTTTGTTTGTTTTTAAGCTGCAACAATTCTTCCGTTCCACGCAATGATGTAACTGCAGGCCTGTCCGTGGGGAGTAGAGGAAGCAGAGCTAACTAGATAAACTGAATAATGCTACGTGGTACAGTTAATCTAACTAGATGCATTACAGTACGTCCTCTGTATGCTGAGCTGTTCGGCACAAAGAGAGTACCAGTGCCCCTATGGGATGAAGGTACACTCTTCAGTTGAAATGAAACGGGGGGGCGGGGGGTTAGGGGGGCATGGTTGTTAGAGGCCCCCAAGCCCTAAAACCTTCCAGTCTGTATCACCTAAGGCTTCATACTTTCCCAGTTCCAGAATTCCTAGTGTAAAAAGGATCTGCACACTGTCCATTTCACCAGTACGCTTTAATACTACATTTCTGTCACCAGAGCTTCTTTAGAATGGACAGTATGCGGGATCCTTTCACTTGAATGATAAGCTCACCGGGGTAGTATCCTACATTACATCCTCGGAATTATAGAGGTGTGCAAAAGTGTCATGTCTTTGAGCAAGTTCCAAAACTCCGAAAGTCCTCCAAACAAAATCGGTAGGGGAAAAAACCTATTTGAAAGAAAACTATTTGACTGTACAGGGTTGTAGGAAAGCAGTACCATAATGTGTGTGTGTGTGTGTGTGTGTGTGTGTGTGTGTGTGTGTGTGTGTGTGTGTGTGTGTGTGTGTGTGTGTGTGTGTGTGTGTGTGTGTGTGTGTGTGTGTGTGTGTGTGTGTGTGTGTGTGTGTGTGTGTGTGTGTGTATGAAACACAAAATAGAGTCACACTAATAACAGACAAACACTGAGGCTAGCCTCACATTAGGAAAACGATCTAAATTTTGTGTCACTTGAACAACATTGACCAGGACTAGCTACATGAGTCATCACTTTAACATTCTATCTACTTCTATTAAAAAAAGTTATTACAGGGTATGGGTTACAGTCCCAGAGGAATGTGAGGTTAGGTGCCTTGATCAAGGGTACATCAGCCATGGCCGTTGGTCAAGCTAAGATTCGAACATGCAACCCTCTACTCCAAAGATTAGCTCTGTAACCATTAAGCCACAGCTGCCAACTTCATTATCTGCAAAGCCCTTAAATCATCTCCTAACCTGCTTAGAGAGCCCATGAAATTGCTTCTTATTACACAAACAAACCACATGCTTGAATGCTGCATTTATTATTTAGATTGTGTTCTCAAAATAGAAAATCATTCCTCATCATTGTTTTTAAGCTCAGTTTCATGGTTAAAACGGCATGACCCAGGGTAACAAATCCATTAAGCATTCTAGAATGCCCAAATGCCTGTTCATTCCAATATGGAATGTTCAGAGAAAAGCCATTCTCCACTGCAAATACTGAATTTATTTATCAGGATAGCATGGCCAACTAGACAGACATTTCGGCCTAAGCCATCTTCAGAGCCCAATAGATACAAGGCAAGAATTGCTGCCGAGATTGCAGCTTTTCTCTAAACAAATGTAACAATTCAGTTGCTCACATCTGAAGACCTTGTTTGGTGTCAAGCTAAACTTCTTCAAAAAATCCAATGTGGAATGCACTTTTTGTTTTGGAGTGTTAAATCATCAACAGGAGATAACTCTTTGTAGAATGCGTAAATCCCGAGCCACAGGTTTTATTAACATACATTTTCTGTCCCCTGCCTGGTTTCCAAAGATATAGCCGGCCAGCTACCAACACACTTTTACTTTTTAAATGTACATTTGGATAAATAAAATGTAAGCTCCGTTCAGATTTGCAATGTGTGTGTCCCTCTATTTCAGCATGTGTAAGCATATCTGGGCTACATTTTCAGCTGGGTACTGTAACTTCCAAATCCAGGTCAGCTATCACTGTCTCAGACTGATGCTGTAGTCTAGGTCTGTATTTACCAAAAAGCCTTACTGGATGAAGGTAACAAACACCAGCCGGTTACAAGGTTGGGTGGTATTAACCCCAACACTCTAGGTCTTTGGAGTAATGCCCATGTCACGGCAATCAGCCAAGGTCTCCTTACCAGCAGATTGCAATCTCACAGGAGCAGGGTGTACTGTGTGCTGTTTTCACCAGCAATGTGGTCAGATACACAGATAGATACTACCATCTAGATTTGTGTATATCCATCAAACAGATACAGCTATGCATATAAATAGGAAGCCTACGTCTGTATAAGGAGCTGACGTCTGTGGGCTACACATAGACCTAGTAAATTTGATAGATATTACAATGAATTCTGGCAGCTAACCCCTTTCCATGCCTCATCCAGTTAGCCAAGCAGGGAAGCAACAAACATCTATAAGGCGCAAGACTATGGGAAAAATGCATGGCAAGGATTGAATTTAATTGTATTAGTTATTCCGATACAAATCAAGCCGAGAGAAAACTGTTACATCTTAGCATTGCAGAGAGAGACAACTGGAGCACCTCATATTCAGATTACTCAGGACAACTGAAGGGAGGATACTCTCTCTCTCTCGCGCGCTCGCTCTCTCTCTCTCTCTCTCTCTCTCTCTCTCTCTCTCTCTCTCTCTCTCTGTTACTGTTTTATCCCACTACTGTTCCACATTTTACTCTTGGCATGGAACAACACTCCATCCTCGGCACATTCACGAGCACGCACAGCACAGCACATCAGAGGAGGCCTGTTTTAAAACGTCTTCATACCTGCCATGACAAACCAGTGGTGACATTTAATTTACACTTTTCCCACACTAACTCCTCTTCAGCTGCATGTGTTGCCAGATTTGTGCCTTTTGTGCCGTTTTGTTTTGTTTTGTTTTGTTTTTGTTTCTATAGGTTACGACATTGGCACATCAGCCGCATCAGACTAAATGGGGATACAACTATGAATATGATTTTAACTGATGTGAGAAATGGAATAGCAGTGTAAACATCTTGTTAGGCACAAGGATTATGAATACATTTAAATGGCCATCAACCTCATTATTTGTTCTTTTTTGCACAAAGTATCACAGCTATGTATTAATGAAAAAATGCAACCAATAATTGTAAGAATGAGGAGAAACTATAACATTAATTGACCATAGAAAAAAAGATGTCTATGGCCTCCAAAATAGCATGCATCCATCCTTAAACTGAACAAAAACTACAGGGTATAAAATTGGCCAAAAACAAATCATTAGCACAGACTTGTAACATCCTCCACTTAAGGCCCAAGGCATCATTAAACAGGCATCAAACCATCCTGCCTATCCCCTGCTCTGGCTGTAAATGGTTGGTGCCCCTAGACACTGTGCCACTGGCCCTTATGGATAATCCGGCCCTGGCTTTGTCCACTTAGAACAAGTTACTGAAGCATCGAGCCTCACACATTTCCCAAACAACTTCTTCCCACAGCCGGTCCAGCTGCTAAATAACTTATGCCTGAATCTATGAGCCAGTCAGATAAAACTCCCTTCAGATGTAATATTTATTCTACTTTATTTATCCCCAATGTGCTGTGCTGCTCATTATATATTGAACTGATAACGCTGTTCTTCTCTCCCTGGAGTCTTATGTGCTGTGCTGCTCTTCATTGGACCGGTAATGCTGGTCCTTTTCTCCTGGGAGACTTGTGGAGGTTTGCCCTTCAGATAAAGGAAGAGTGAGTCACTCAGCACACACACACACACACACGTTCACACACACACACCCGTTCACACACGCGCGCACATGCAAGGGCGCACACACACAGGCGCACGTACGCACGCACGCAAGCACGCACACACACACCCACACACACACGCACGCACACACACACACACAGAGTTAGAAGTTAATTAAGATGAGAGACAGGGTCTGAGCCCCTTGCCACTGACCAGGGGGATCCAGGAACAGGTGTGGAGGCCACAGGCCGCTGGACCTTAGGAGCGCGCTGCTCCTCTAGGCCCAGCTTGAAGGGCTGCTCCTGCACACACAAGTCAAACGGAGGGAAGGGGGGTTAGATGGCACCAACTGCTCAAAGACACACTCTTAAAAAAGGTCTCACGAAGAAAAAAAGTCATAAAAGTAGCACAACCTAAAATTGGCCATAGTATTCGTTCGAAAAATATTTTTTTCTGAAAGCTGGAATGGGAATGCCTTTCTTGTGTGAGATGAAGTGGAATATCAACAGAATACGACTGATATTTTTTGGATGATTTAAAAAAAAAAAACATACTGTGCTGCGATCGATACCCATATTGTGTGTATTTATTGAGTTCTACACTCCTGTACATGCAGTTATTGATTTCAAGACACAACAAAGACGCTCAAGATAATAATGACTTTACAACCCACATGAGCGCACAAAATTATCTCACTGTTATGACAGATGCCATGACAAATGGGGACACTTGGCAGACGTTTTGCACTCATGCGCTACGCTAAAATGAAAGGAACCTGACTCCATGCTTTGGTAAACAAACATGTAATATTTGTGTTTGCATAAAAAACAACCGGTCCTGAACACCCATTAGACAGTTTAACACAGACAGAGAAGGTTATTGTTGTGCGTCATATCCCCTAAGTGTATTGTTGTTGTGTGTCATATCCCCTAAGTGCGTGTCCTGAAGCAATATGTTTGCTGTCTGGCAGGGCTGGACTGGGGGAGACATAGGGCCTGGGCACTTTTGGTTTAAAGGGGCCTGTGACAAAGGGTCTGGCTATGAGCCAGGTTGATATTGTATTAGTGTATTAGTATTAGAATCAGCCAATCAGAGAGAGCCTCCTCTGTGCAGGCACGTGAACGATGCCCATCTCAGTAATACTCTAGAAAGTTTGGAGCGAGGTCGCCACGTTTCACAGCTCTGAACATGTTGCTTACCGTAGTTAGCAGTTTAATTCATGCATCTGTGTCTTGTGGGCGTCCAGAACTTTAAGTATACTTGCTTATTTGTTGTTTATATCTGTCATTGTGTAATATTAGGCAGAATTTATGTGTAGACATTGTTTGATTTCAATCGCGGAGGTAAAGTTTTACCGCAAATTATTATGCACGAGTTACGCAAGTTTACATTGTTACATTTTATCTGCCGTCGTGATATATTGTATATTCATGCTTTCAGTGTTGAGATATGTGTATAACGGGTATTTGTGATGAGTATTGAGTAGATTATGAGGCGAAACAGTGGCGTTTTAACTTGCTATCTTCTTAACCCTATTCAGACTGGGCTTTTTTGGCATTCCTGGGCCTGGGGGGGGGGGGGGGGGGGGGGGGGGGGGGGGTGGGGTGGTAGGTGGGGGGGGGCTCGTTTGACCCCCCCCTCATAACTCATGAACGGAATACAGTATGACTACGAAACTTGGGGGAGATGATCTACATATGGACATCTATGAATGACATAATTTTCGTGTAATTATCTATTAATATGACGTCATTATGACATCATTATATTATTATGTCCAAAATCTCGCCATAATGGATTTTCCAACAAATTTAGGTAATGCACTTAAATTTTTATGATTTTATGCTTCAAACCACTTAAATGCTCACAAAGGTGTCTGATGCTAATGGAAATAACAAAAAAATATGAAAATATATGGCGTTATAACCTGCACCCTAGTGGGCCCCTATTTTCATTTTAATTGTTTAAAATTTTTTTTTGGAAAATAGGGGCTCACGAGTGTACGCGGCCCACCGGCAAATGCCCGCTGTACCAGATGGCCAGTCCAGCCCTGCTGTCTGGGCATTCAATTAACTTTTACTTTCAAATGGCGCACTAGGCTAATAGCAAAAATACACAAAAGATTACTCTGTGATAAATTGTTCAGATCACCTCCCACACACCCAGATCCAAGCAAACACACAAAAACACACACACACACACACACACACACACACACACACACACACACACACACACACACACACACACACACACACACACACACACACACACACACACACACACACACACACACACACACACAATCACTGAAAAAGACAGAGAGGCAGCAATTATTCTTGTAATGCATGACCACCCCCATCACTATCTCTGATTCTCTATGCAAGCCTGCAGTGTGTGTGTGTGTGTGTGTGTGTGTGTGTGTGTGTGTGTGTGTGTGTGTGTGTGTGTGTGTGTGTGTGTGTGTGTGTGTGTGTGTATCTGGGTCTGTGAGATTGTGCATGTGTGTGGGAGGTAAGAATGTTATGCCATGGGGCTAGTCTGGCATTTGTCTTGTAATGAATTACACCACAGGTTTTTGAATTATATTCTAATCGGCATTCTCTAAATAATCCAGTTACCAAAAACTCGTCTTTTTATTGTGGAATATTGATAAGGAAGTAGTAATTAAACCTCAGATTGGACTAAGCTTCAGACAATCCTTTCATGAAACTCCATTCGATTTCCCACTGCATACAAAGCCCTGAAGTTGCTCTTCTGCAACCGTCTGAGTAAGCATAAGAGATCTGAACAACTCGGGCATGTAAGAAATCTGACTAACTCGGGCATGTAAAATGATTGTATTGCTTTCATTCGGCTGCTGACTAGAAAAGGCTAAGAAGTCGAGATAAATGCTAGGAAAAGGGGGGAGGATTACACACCACTGTTACCACTGTTTTGTCTTCCATCTTCTGGTCTGCACACAGCACCAGCGCTCTTCTACACGGAGGCTTCCCCAGATCCAGCTTCAGCTTCCTACCTGCAAGTAGAGGGAGAAGAACCAGAAGACATGCTTATGACATGTGTGGTCGAAACATGTTGGCTCCTTTAATCATGCTTTAGCCATGAGTTAATTAAGGCTTTTTAATTCACTTCCTCATTATTTACTTGGAGTTGCCTAGATTATCCTTTTTAGTTGAATTGGACTGACCTCCTTCATCCAAGAGCACCCAATATACTTGTGAAGACACGGCAACGTCTTGAGCTACCAGCCATCCTTTGTTAAAACGCATATGACTCACTTGGAGAAGAGCCTACACGCTTATGACATACTTGGGGGATTCAATTAGCATGCGTTTTATATGCTGTTAATGTGACAAGTCAACATTAATCCATCTAATAATGTGGGTGTGTGTTGTGTGGAGGGGATCTTCCCCTGTGTGTGTGTGTGTGTGTGTGTGTGTGTGTGTGTGTGTGTGTGTGTGTGTGTGTGTGTGTGTGTGTGTGTGTGTGTGTGTGTGTGTGTACGCCA
>NC_085873.1:32381851-32554537 GCF_034702125.1 Engraulis encrasicolus | reverse complement strand
ATAATTTTAAAAATCGATAGACCCCTTTTTTTGAATTGTATTCGGCTATTTTTGTGGTGTACAGTACAATTTAAGAAAAAATAAGAATGCTAGTGGCATATTTGGAAGAAAAGTCTGTGGAATAGTCTATTTTCACATATTTTTGGGGGTGCTGATGTAGAACTATTATGGTGTTTACCAAGCTGGATGTTTTGTGCCATCCTTGTAAATTGCATTAGTAGTGGGACTTTTTGTCAACATTTATGGAGTCGGCCATCTTGAAAGGCAGTCATCTTGAAAACCCAGTGGCTTCCAAAAATATAGACACACATGTACAAATGGCTGGAGCATCAGCATACAAGATTTGGTGACAAATTATCAACCCTTTCAAACAGATATAGACAGAGACAAAACAATAAAAAAAAGCTCCAATTCCCGCATAGTATGGCTGACTATGCTATGATGCTAATTAGCAGGCTTAAAACTCAAATTAAGCTTGGTAAACCAAACTATTTTGATTCAGCACCCTCAAATTATGGGGAAATGCAGTATGTTTACGACTTTTCCTCAAATTTGCCGCTAGACCCTTTTTCTGAAGGGTTTCCTGAGAATTTCTTGCCTAGTCTATTACCTGAGCAGATTCAACTTTCTTGCAAATGTGGAGGTAGCTGATTGGTTAACCAATTTTACAAAAATAAAAAATTTAAAAAACTCTTCCTTTTTCTGATTTTTTTTTTTTTCTGTGATCACTCTGAGGAAGGCTGGAGGGCTGAAAACATGTGGAGTTTTAAAAAAAAAAAAAAGGTTTACTGTAACCAAGCCATGCAATGAAGGCTCTTTATTTTGATAGATGACAGTACCTTGGTATTTTTCCTTTTTTAAATTTCATTACATTACATTGCACTTAGCTGACGCTTTCATTTATTTAAAGCGATTTACCGTTGTTATTTGTCAGGGTATTGATTACAGTCCCTGTAGCAATGTCGGGTCAGGTGCCTTGCTTCAGCCATGGATGGAGACGTAGGGAGAGGTCAGTGGGATTTGAACCCGCAAAACCCCTAGATTTGTGAAAGACCAACTCTAACCACAAGGCCATGGCTAGCACACCACTAGGCCACGGCTAATACACTGTATAATATATATGATTTGTTTGATCAGCAGACCATAGGGCATGGGCCGGAAGCAACGCCTTAAACTCAAATATATTCCAGGGACTAAGAAGGACCACAGCCACAATTGTAACAGTAACTAACTGCCCACCATACAAAGAGCGGATGCCGATGCCAAGGTGGTTGTTTACGCTTCTTGTAGTTGTTTTTTGTTTGTTTGTTTGCGTCAACAGGCCGCTGGATCTGGCATTTGCTGAGAGACATTTTTAGCCCTCTATTGTGGATCATGTTGTGTTGCCAAGACCTGGAAACCAGATATCGGTGACCCTGAAGATGTCTGGGTATTGGCCAGAAATCTGCCCACCTCTCGTGAGTTTTTGATGAGGATGTATTCAGGAAAACATATGAGAACCCTGAAGCTTGTTTCTCCAGGAAGCTCGAAGCTGGCAATGGTGCGACTCCTGAACACCAAAACCGCCACTTATGGACGGGTGAGAACTTTAACATTTTGGCTTATACAAACCCCAACTCCGGGAGATGGGACGATTGTGCAACAGATGGGGAATCTGACATCTGGAATCACGACTTTCCGCCCTGCTAAACGTGTTAATATCACTCAACATTGATTAGAGCTAGTAGGCCTACATCACCAACGTATTATGACTTCGCTGTGATGGTTGAACAAGATCCAGCTTAATTTGTCGCCGAATATGAACGGCTCTAATCTGCATCTGGAAAGACCCCATGTTTCTCACTACATGGTCGCATTGGGCTACAACACGAGCAAAACATGAAAAAATGGTTAGACTATGTGTTACTTAGGACAAGCCTCTTCCCTAACTTAATTCCGAAAATGAATAAGTAAGCCCATATGCACAAAAGACATGTTGGCACAGAATTTGCTAAGAACACTTACCTTATCTACGACTAGAGTTAGAGATAGTGGTGGCGTGGAGAGAGCTCGTCCTTGACCGTGTCAGTGACGTAGAATGAATTCCGCTTTGAGAGGGATGAGAGAGGATGCAGCACCTGGCACTAGTTCTTCAATCTCACTATTTTCCCCTTCACCAAGGTGACGGGGTCCCGCCTCATTTTTCCGACATTACCATTGTTCCAATGCGTGCAATGTTCCGAAAATGTCTCATTGATTCCTACAGCACTTATAGTATAGGCCATGGGCTGGCAATATAAATGCGGAGAATCGCTCGGAAGGTGATCTGATAAAAAAGCGGTGAAACTTGGGCACAAATGCTTCATTTAGGACATTGCTTATTCATTTCAGGGGTGGAGCCACTCAGAATTCAAAGCGTTGCCTAGCAACGGTTTGCTAGGTGTGAAAGCATCTTCCGCAGACAACCAGCATCAGAAATTACAGTTCCCCAGCAATTTTGTTGGTGTTATGATGTCTAAATATTGACTCCTTGCCCTAATATTACTTAATATCAGTGGTGGACCCACTTATAATTTAATGCTGCCTAGCAACCGTTGCTAGGTAAAGCATCTTCCTTAGCAACCAGCATCAGTAGTACAGTTCCCAGCAATTTTGTGATTTTATGATGTCTAAATATTGACTCCTTGCCCTAATATTACTTAATATCAGGGGTGAAGCCACTTAGAATGTAATGTTGCCTAGCAACGGTTGCTAGGTAAAGCATCTTCCCTAGCAACCAGCATCAGTAATACAGTTCCCAGCAATGTTGTCGTGTTATGATGAGTAAATATTAACTCCTTGCCCAAATATCACAGAATATCAGGGGTGGAGCCACTCAAAATCCAATGTTGCCTAGCAACAGTTGCTGGGGTAAAGCATCTTCATAAGCAACTTGCATCAGTAAGGCAAGGCAAGGCAAGTTTATTTATATAGCGCATTTCATACACAGGTGCAACTCAATGTGCTTCACAAAGTTAACAAATGTAAATGAAAGGAAACAGGGAAGAAAGAAGGAAATGAATTAGTCAAAAAACAAAGTAATACAGTTCCCAGCAATTTTGTTGTTATGTCTAAATATTGACTCCTTGCCCTAATATCACTAAAAATAATGCATCATAATGCTTCAAATGCTGCCATATGTATGATTATGACCTTTCATAATCAATTAACTTTCCCGAGCAACAAACATCAACAATACAGTTTTTAAACAGTTCTGTGGTATGATATGTGTATCTTGACTTCGCTATATCAATGTATTAATACATTAAAAGGTTATATAGCAACTTGTGTCATTGTGACTCCTTTGGTGTCATTCTAGAAACCACAAAGCATTGCAATTATGTGAATATTATTTTCACTTAAGTTCGTCTTGAACACATTTGTAGTAATGAGGGTCTTTAAGTGTCACTTCAAGTCAGGCCTCTCTTTATTTCACTGCATTTTACATGTGCCTACTGCATACTGAGCATTCAGAGCACAAAATTACAACTTTGGAAAGAAAGATTCCTGCATGAACAACATAGTTTGCCTGTGTTGTGTCAAATGACAAAGTGATTATTGACATGCATGCCCAGGAACTAATGATAAAATCCTAAATGGATTATGTGTTACAAATCATTTAGACAACTGTAGACATGTTTTCAAAATGAATGGAGTCTGTCTAAAATTATATGTTTTAATATCAGCAGATTATAGTCATGAAATGCAAAGAAATGTTTTTCTCTTAACCAATATTTGTCAGGTTAGCAGTTGGTTACAATCATGGGTACTGTTTGCCTATTACTGTATTCATATATAATTACTTTTTGTATATTCCAAATATCCAAATTTAAAACTAACAAACTATATATGTGCTGTTACACTAGTCTGGACACACTTATAATTCTTGTGATGAACAAAATTTTGCTTTGTGGATTTAACAAAAGTAACTCAGACTGACTGAATTTTGCCTTCAAGTCACATTGTCTATGTATTGATGGTGTATGTGGGCCAACTGTAATACAAATTTGCAAAGATCTTGCAGGCCTAATGGCCGAAGTGGTTCCGTGGGCCAAATTTGGTCCCCTGGCCTGAGTTTCACATCCTTGTCTTAACTTAATTCTTACAGTATTTACACTGAACCTTTATCAAATGGAATAGAAGCTTTAACAGCGCTGTACTGTTTCTCTATCCAAAAACCTGTTGACGTACCATTCTATCATTAACCTGATTATTGCAATGTGTACAAAATATACAATTTCACTGCCAAGTGTGTAGGCATCGCATTGTTACAGTCATCTTTCTGTGCCAGTTAATGACAGTTCCTGGGGCTCAAACTCTCTTCAGCCATATATGAAGGTGTGGAAAACACTCTTATTAACCTTATCCTTACTTAACCTTAACCTTAATGGTCTGAATCTAGACATAAACAGACAATCTGGGTTTGAATGAGTGCTTAAGCCACTGCTGCCTACACAGTATCAGTTGTGTTGTCTTAGCCTGGGAAATCCTATGTTGCTTTGCACATTCCAGTCTGAAAAGCTTGCATGGATTCTATCCCTCAGCGAGGCAACTAGATCTTGGAGGCCAATCAGCAAGTGGGGAGGGGTGGAAAGATGATGATGTGTATTACAGTACTTGACAAACGGAAGCTTTCAGTTTGTTTCAATATACAGTAACTGACACAATTGGCTATGAGCTACATATAGACCAAATGGTAACACTTAATCATAACAGCAAATAAATGGCCGTTAGCAATCGCAAACCACTCCTCTCTATGAGAAATCAGTAGGCGGTCTACAGACCATATCTAACTTGTGGTATGGTCTGGTGTCAACCAGCATTGTCTATGGTTATTATCTGAATTGTATGTGTTTTACTGTCAGGAATTTGAAAGTGTAATTCCTAAACGTTGTATGTTGTCAGGCAATTGCCTTTTTCTTTGGATACAGGAATAGCAACTGTAAAATTGTGTTTAAAGAGTGTTTAAACTCTCTTTAATTTAGATGAGCACAATACAAGAACGAGTTAGAATGGCAAGAATAACAAAGAGGAAATTATCTCAGATATTGAAGGTATATCAACTTTAACTATTATTGCAGTGATATTAGGACAAGTACCCTAGATTCAGACATAATGACAACACAAAAGTGCCAAGAAACTCTATCCGTGATGCTGGTTGCCAAGGAAAATGGTTTGCATAGCAACCATTGCTATGCAGCATTGAATTCTGAGTGGTTCCACCCCTGAAACTGACAGGCATGTCCTAATGAACAAGGGCAGACATAATGACACCACAAAAGTGCTAAGAAACTCTATCCGTGATACTGGTTGCTAAGGAAAATGCTTTGCCTAGGAACCGTTGCTATGCAATATTGAATTCTGGGTGGCTCCACCCTTGAAACTGATAACCATGTCCTAATGAACAAGGACAGGCATCATGACACCACAAAAAATGCTAATAAACTCTATCCGTGATGCTGGTTGCTAAGGAAAATGCTTGCATAGCAACCGTTGCTATGCAACATTGAATTCTGGGTGGCTCCACCCCTGAAACTGATAAGCATGTCCTAATGAACAAGGACAGACATCATGACACAACAAAAGTGCTAAGAAACTCTATCCGTGATGCTGGTTGCTTAAGAAAATGCTTTGCCTAGCAACGGTTGCTATGCAACATTGAATTCTGGGTGGCTCCACCCCTGAAATTGATAAGCATGTCCTAATGAACACTTGTGCCAAGTTTCATGCTTTTATCACCTTGCGAGCGATTTTTTCACCCATTGCCTAGACTAATTAGTCTCAGATACCCTTTTCCCAATAAAATGAAACCCTTTGTCCCGACAGTCCAATGTTCCGACCAATTATTGTCACATATAGGCAAAATTGATGGAAAACTGTGGGGAATCTTAAAACCAAAGCGGGATATTTCCGTGACAGTTCTCGAAAAGCAGCGCAAACGGGCAGTGTTGCCAGATTGGGCTGTTTCCCGACCAATTGGGCTGCTTAGGATGGTCGTGTGCGGGTAAAAATGACATTTAGCAGAAAAACCCGCCCAATTTTAGCCATAGAAATCAATAGAATTGGGCGGGATTTTGAGCTTCTAGGCTGGTTTTGAGCATTTTTTGGGCTGGAAATCATCAGCCTCATCTGGCAACCCTGCAAACGGGGTTCTTTCCATTGGGCTATCCCCGTCATCGAATTGTGCGTGGCCTCGCCACAACTTTTGGGTGACTTTCCCCCTTTCAACATCCGATGGCTAATCAGAAACATTTGAATTGAAACACATTTGAATTGCGCTTTTGTCATATCATGAATTAAACTTCTGACGTCGCGATGTCATCATGGAGGACGAGGGTTAGGATGATGGAAATATAGCCCATATCGTAGGATTTCGTTGGTAGGTCCACTTCAGAGTGTGTGAAAGTCATTAACCGGGTTTTAAATAGGCTACCACCTCTCTGCAACAATAACGCATACGGCTATTCTTGTCTCAAATGTTGTATAGGCCGTGCAAGGCTATAGGAAGCTCAACGCGTTTCGGGAAATCCCTGTGCTGTTTGCAACATGTTGGGACTACGATGTAAAATGTCTGTATAGGATTGGTTAACCATGTTAGTTCGCGCAAACATAGGCCTATGCTATGCTTTTGGAAACCGTTGTGGCAGACTGGGATATGCTTCAATTAAGTGCTTGGGAAACGCACTCAGACGTCTACAAGTGATTAACCTCCAAATGACCGACCATTTTACTTTGTAAGAAATAAACTCTGTGAACTTTAAATCTGCAAGTGTTGTTTGCTTGTTTATGTCCTCGATTGTAAGTCAATGTAATGTTATGTAGAATATATCCAAGAAAGACAAAGTCTGTTTATAGAATGGGGTTTTATTTTCCCAAGAACCATTCAAGTGCAACTGAGAACATTTGCAAAGCCTCCTGTGGCTACAAAATCGGGAAAGCAAGCAAACAAACAAAGACAGTGTCAAACATTATTAAATAGCCAGACCATAACAGAGGCAGTAGGCTTTGTTTTGTCACACCGATTAGACAACTAAAAACATGATTAAGCAAATACAGAGCATGCTGTTGTCTGAACAGGAAAACAGATTAAAACATGTACTGCAAAGGTTAGTAAATTAAATAGGCCTACTGCTGTCAATAATTGTTTACATAAAATTGTGCATGAAATGTTGCACCGCTGCCCAGTACTCAGTCAGCGTACGGGCCCCTTGATTGTACTCGCGCTTCAGACGCGCGATCCTGGCTTCCAGCCGTCTCCATTTCCTCCTCTGGGGTGGGCGCGGCTCGCCTCTCTCCGCTGCTCTTATGTCGGTTTCCACTCGGCGCTGCTCGTCCTTCAGATGCCGAAGGAAAATCCATAAGGATGGATGTCTCCTCTGCACCACCGCATTCCACTTCTGATGGAAACCTGTAAACGTTGCTCGAAAAAAATTACCCTGGTATTAGTACTGTGTAGGCGCATTCGGTTTGGTGTAATGTTATTCGCTAAATTATTGACTAGTTATCCAAACACAGCTTACCTTCAACAAAGTTCTTGGTCCTGTTGTCCGAGGTCCACTCGAACAGGTTCCAGAGCTGTGGTGGGAACTGGCATCCATCCTCCACATAATTGCGCCGCACATAGTCAATGAACTGACCCAATCCGTGGTAACGCGCCCTCAGACGGAGCATCTCGCCATTGGTCACCAGCAAGCGGAAATTATTCCGCACCAATGCCAAAGGAAGGTATCCAATTGACATGATTTTTCTAATCGCCTTCCTTAGTCTCCCATGTCGCATGTGCTGGCCAGAAAGGCCAAGCTCCTGAACCTTTCTCCAAAGGCTCTGACAGAAGTGGAAATAGCACGCAGACGACAGGCTGTTGGGCAGTTCGGCCTGAATTGCCAGCAGTAGGGAGCTCTCAAAGTCTGTAATTACGCGCTGTGGTCTCCATCGGTGACCCGTTACGCGCCGGACCTTGCGCTTCACCTGCGTAATTAGGTGCCTGTACTGGGCCACTGTTTTGCCGGTCATCAGGCACATAACGAGTGGCACCACTCTATCCATGTATTTGCCATGGATTGTCACGTACTGTGCGTACGGCCTCGGGCAGGATTTGAAGGTGCCGTCGATGCACACGTCCCGGCACCTGCTGAGCTTGGCGAAATTTCGGTCAGTCCCGAACATCAAAACTCCCCAGTCATTGTCTTGATGACACATGAAGTCTTCTCCACGCCAGGTTTCGGACCACTCATTGTGAATCACCACATCCTCCACAGTTTGCGGTATAGGGGGCATGAGAGACGCGCGTCTTCTCTGAAGTCTGGCGCGCACGCTGTTAAATTGGGGGACCTGGTCATCATTCTCTGCATCACGGATCACCTCATCGTACACTCTCCTGACTGGCTTGGAGGGGTCATCCTCGACAGCCTGGAGCATGTGTTGCTTTGTTGATGTCGTTGCAATCAGGTCACCTTCGTCGGCATGGTTGTGGTCTCCCACTTGGAGAATTTGAATATTCGGATCATCTTCTTCTATGTCAAAAACACTGGTGTGAAGGAATAGCCTGGTAAACCAGCGCCACCTGCTGGACGCTGAAAAATTTTCAGCTGCGGGTGGGTCTGGTATCGAACAACTATTCATTTTGAATCTTGCCCTGAATCTGGCAAGATGGCAACTAAACCAATCACAACGCAGAGATGTGTTTTGAATCAACGCGGGCGGGGCAGAGGGTTCTGGGGCGGGGTTTTGAGGGAGTGACGACATAGCAGTGAGACGCTGGGCAGTGGAGAAAGCACAACAAGAAAGATGGCGGCGGAAATGGAACAGCGCTCCTTTGATTCTGCATTGGCATCAGTTTTGGAAGAATTAGACTTGGGGTTTTCGTTAAAACGTGAGCAAGAGGAGGCTCTACGTTCATTCATTTTTAAGAAGGACGTTTTCGCCGTGTTACCGACTAGAGATGATAAAAAACCCGGAGGATCCGGTTGGAGAGCCGGGTAAAGACCTCATCCGAACAGACCGGATGACTGTCGTGCATTGATCCGCCAAAGGCGGGTCAGACGGCATTTCATTAATATGTCAACAAAATGGCAGTTACAGCGCGAGAAATTGTGCAACCGGAATATATCCTCTTTAGTTGACTACAACAGCCATTCTCTAATCTCCCTAGTATGCTGTTCAGTCACGAACAGTCACTGAGTAAAACTGAACCAACTCCCGCCTCGTCATTCATCGAGCCTGTTTGAGCCGTCCAGCCTATGTTGTGGCCAATTGAGTGTTTGAGTCGCGGATCCCCGCTCCCTATGCGTGTGCTTCTGACTCTGTTGAGGTCTACATTTTAATGTTAATAGTGCTCTGCCAACGCTTTAACATCTCAGTCTGTAGGCTACTCTTAGGGAAATTATAGTCTACATGACTCTACTATCACTCACTGCGATACAGCAAAGCCACTGCTGCTGTCACTCCCCTCGTCCGAGTCACTCAGCAGCGGCGCCCTCGGCGACTCGGTGAGACGAATCCTGACTGAGTTGTTGGTAGCAGCGAATCCCCTACGGGTCGGATCAATGCTTAAGTTTCGTTTTTGCGAGTCGTGTGTGTGAGTCGCAAGGCAACTCGGCAGCGGAAGCGAGTGGTCATCTGCTGCTCGCCTCCTGACTGTCCCTGCTCAACTAGACTTCTGCTCCCAAATTTCATTTATTTAAACTCGAAGAATCATTGAGAGCCCAGCCCTCATTTACAATGATGTCGAGTAACAAACAATTACACATATAAAATCATATATATATACAACATACACAATGCAACATAAATCATATAAGAGGTAAAAATTAAGACAAACTATGAATTAAAAATTATGAGTTAAAACAAGTACAAGTGTGTGATAAAAAACTTCCCAGTATTACTTTAAAATGTTCTAAAGACACCAAGGCTTGAAGACCTATCCTTTGTTGTAGGGTATTCCAAAGTGAAGGTCCACAGACACTAAAAGCCGTTTTACCCAGTTCAGTGCGGGCATAAGGGACCTCCAGTAAAAAGTTGCTGCTGCGGGTTTGATATGGGTTGGAGTGCCAAACTAAAAGAGATGAAATATAAAATGGGAGTTTACCAGTGAGGGCCTTAAAAATAAAACTAAAATAATGCATGTCCCTTCTGTGAGAAAGTGGAGCCCACCCAACTTTATCATATAACAGGCAATGATGAGTGCTATATGGATCCCCAGTAATAAAACGAAGAGCTGAATGATAGACAGTGTCAAGTGCCTTCAGATTAGAGAGTGGTGCATGTCTGTAAATAACATCACCATAGTCAAGGGAAGACAGAAAAGTAGCTTCAATTAACTTTTTTCTGCAGAAAACAGGAAAGTGATATTTATTTCTGTGCAGGAAAGATAGCTTTTGTCTGAGCGTAGTGACAAGACAGTCAGTATGTTTCTTGAATGTGAACTTGTCATCTAGCCAGATTCCCAGGTACTTATAATGTGATACTCTCTCAATAACAGACCCATCTAAAGTAGATATATTAAAATCATTTTTCATGCCATGCTTAGATCGAGTAAAGACCATACATTTAGTCTTGCTTACGTTAAGTAGAAGCTTAAGACCAATGAAGGCATTTTGTAGAGTATTAAAAGACTGCTGCAAATTCTCCAATGCTAGCTGTACAGAATCTGCAACACAATACAAAATTGTATCATCTGCATATAGATGAAAAAAGCAGTTGGAAAGGAGAGAGAGTATGCTATTTATGTACATGGTGAAGAGTACCGGACCTAATACTGAACCTTGTGGGACCCCCTTGGTTATTAGCAGGGGGTCAGATTGAGTATTACCCAATTTTACAGTATGGTGTCTGTTTGATAGGTAGCTCTGGAACCATTTACAGGCACTTGCACTAAAACCAATACCAGGCAGAATTTGTAGAAGCAGAGAGTGGTCCACAGTGTCAAATGCTTTGGATAAGTCCACAAAGATGGCAGCACAATGTTTTTTTTTGTCAAGAGAAGTGATAATATCATCAATTACTTTAGTAGCAGCAGTGACTGTACTATGTTTAGGCCTAAAGCCTGATTGGAGAGGGCTCAGAATATTATTGGTATTTAGAAATTCTTTGAGCTGATCATTTACCAACTTCTCTAGTATTTTTGAGAGACACGGTAGCTTGGATATTGGTCGATAGTTGTTAGGGTCAGTCTTATCACCCCCCTTGTGCAACGGGGTAATGTGTGCAAATTTCCATAGTGTAGGGACAACTCCAGTGAAAATAGAATAATTGAAAATGTGCAATAATGGCTCTGCTATTATATATGCCGCAGTGCGAAGAAAAAAGGGATCTAGGTGGTCTTCTCCAGTGGATTTGCGACTATCAATTGCTAATAAAGCAGATAGCACTGTATGCTTAGACACAGGATGAAGCCTAAATTCCAGATCATCGTCTCTGACATTGTCTCTGATACACATATCATGTCCAGCCCTAGGCATAAAGGAATGATTATTGCTATTATCAAAACTTTGACTGGCTAAAGAAAAATGTTTGTTAAGAGCACTGCAAATGTCTGATTTGTCTTGTAGTAGACAATCATCAAACTTAATGGAAGAAGGCATAGGTGTAACAGATTTATTGTTTTTGTAATTTACAGCCTTCCAGAATTTTGCAGGATCAGAGTACGAGCTAGAGACAAGGTTAAAGTAATAGTCAGATTTAGCCTTTCTTACAGATAATGTACATCTGTTCCTGATTTTCCTGAAACTTGCCCAGTCAGAGGCATCCTTGCTCCTCCTTGCTAATGACCAAGCCTTATTTCTTGACTGAAAAAGAGAGGAGAGTTCAGGGGTGAACCATGGGTTTGTTCTACTTTTTACTCTTATCTTTTTAAAAGGTGCATGTTTGTCGACAATGCAAATAAATGAGTTTGAGAAAAACTGTAGAGCCAAGTCAGCATCAGGAATTTCAGTTGTGAGATGAATGTCACTTTCATAGAGATCATTTAAAAAGGCTTGCTCATTAAAATGTTTCATAGTTCTTTTAACCAAAATGCGAGGCAGTGCTTTGGTTAGAGTGCTGTGCCTAATACAGGCAATGGGACAGTGGTCACTGACCCCTAAATCAAAAACACCAGTTGCGCTAATTTTGTTCATCTTATTTGTAAAAAGTAGATCAATAAGAGATGATTTGCTAAAGTTCTTAGAGTTTGGTCTTGTTGGATCATTAATAAGTTGATCCAAAAATAGACTTGAGAAAACATCTCTAAGATGTTTGGAGGCATCAGTTAGCCAGTCAATATTAAAATCCCCAAGAACCAGAACTTCTGAGTCAGTGAATCTAGATATCAATTCTGCAAGCTGATCTATGGATTTAGAATCAGCTGACGGGGGTCTATAAATCCCAACTATTATGAAGGAGTTGTTATTGGTGCCATAATAAACCTTTAGTGCAATAAATTCAAAGGATTTAGGTTCACTTAAGGAGTACAGAAATGTGACAGAGAAATGTGACTTCACGTAAATAGCCACACCCCCACCCCTCCCGACCCTGTCAATTCTAAATAAATTGTAGCCTGAAAGGTTGACTTCAGAATCATCAATTTCACTCTTCAGCCAAGTTTCTGATAAAACCAAGATATCTGTGTTAGTTTGAGCAATTAAAATATTTAAGTGGTCCATTTTATCTCGTTGCAATATACTTCTGATATTGAGGTGGATTAACCCAATGCCTTTTCTGTCCTTAAAAACACATGGATTGTCCAAGCGAACAACGTCAGGGGTAGACTCCAATGGACATGTAGCATTCATGACTTCAGGGCTTAGTCCATTATTGAGAGGGATATCAGGAGAAGAAATAGGAGAAGAAATAGGAAGGACAGTCTCTGGCAGGGAGATATCATTGCAGATGGGCAGGCTTTGACATTTCCGAGGAGCCAACTGCTGGCCAGAGGAGGTATTTGAATGGGAGGGTGAGCAAGCAGCAGCAGAACGAAGTGATCTGACATTAAGAAGGGCCATCTGTAGGTGATGAGAGGGGCTACTTATTGCCTGTGTAGTTTGATCCCCAAGTGATACAGCAGGAGAGGGAGAGCTGCAATTATCAGCAGGACCCATAGTAGAGCTGGGTGTGTTTGTGAACTGGATTGGGTCATGCTGTGTTGAATGTCAAGGTGTGCTGAAAGCAATGAACTGAATAAAGTTGGTGGTTAGCTCTAGTAGGCCCAGTTTGTTTGGATGCACCCCATCAGATCTATATAAAAATGATTTGGTCCAGAATATATCAAAATTAGCAATAAAATCATGACCAGCTAGATTGCAAAATTGTTTCAGCCAGGTATGGAGACTATGCAATCTGCTGAAACGCTCTGAATTACTGGAGCTAAGTGGGATAGGGCCTGACATTATGCAGCGTTTCCCGAGGCTTTCAACAGTGAGACATAACGTCTCCAGCTCATTCTGTAGCTTCACAGAGTTCCGGGCCATGACGTCATTTGTCCCCACGTGAGCAATGACAGTGTTTACGGAAGAATGTCTGTTCAATAGAGACGGAATGAGATGAGAGATGTCGACAACCCTTCCTCCCGGGATACAGTACGTGATAGCACTAGGAATAATCAGATCTCTGACAATCGAATCACCAACAATGAGAATTTCAGGAGGGCATTGAACATCGCGGTTAAAGTGTATAGAGGTGCGAGGAGGAAGTTGTAGACCATCTGGACGCTGAGGGACGCTGTCAGCCGTGGACAACGCCGGTGGTGTTTGACACGGGCTACACAAGCTAACGACACCAGCATCATTAGCCAACAGAGGCATCGCAGTAGCCCGATGGCTTGACAAGCCATCCGCTGTTGGAGATGTAGAGGCCATGCAATCTGCTGCGGCCATCGTTGGAGAAGAGACTCTGAGCCGCTTATCAGAAACGCGCTCTGGACTCGAGCCGTCGCTGTCTGTAGACCTGTTGCGCTTGGAGGTAGCTTTGCGAGCTACATGTTGGCGCGGTGATGGATGGCCTGGCTGGATAGCAGGCGAGGGGCAAGATTCGCTGCCCTGTTCATCCGGACATCCAGATCCACTCCGACGTGGGGCAGGCGACGTAGGGAGATCAGCAAGAGGAGCAAAGGCGTTGTGGAGCACTAGATCCGAAACAGCCCCAGTCCGACACGCCGCGACAGGAGGAGGGCGGCGGCGAGACTTGCCAGCAGCTACCGTAGACCAGGCAGAGCTACCCGGGGCGGGGTACTTTTAGTCTTGTTAAATACAAGCACACACATTATTTATTGCAAAATCAGGAACATGCCGTTTCACTGCTGCCAAAGGCTGTTCGAGTTGTAGTTTCATGTTTAGTGAGGAGACCCAGGTGGGTCGGATCGCAGCATGAGTTTAGGAACTGTTACATTCATAAAGTGAGTTTTGTTGATCAAACTGTCTTACTCTTTGATTTATCAACGTGAATTGATAAATGGAACAACAAAGGCGAGGTGCATAGCTACTTAACGGCAGAAACGTTTTAAAAAATACATTATTTTTATTTATTTTAAATAAGTGATCCGTGTGATCCGATTGATCCGTCTAATCCGGATACCCTCCTTGGAATGATCCAATCAATCCGGACGCCTCAAAGATTCGAGTTTAGCACCTCTATTACCGACAGGCTATGGCAAAAGTCTTATCTACCAGTTAACTCCACTGGTTGCCGAAATGATGGGGCTCTTTGAAAACCCGATGGTAGTACCGGTTACGTGGCGCTATTCCGACATGTCGCTATTCCGACATTGATGTCTATTGTCGGCATACCGGCGCGAGTTATGCAATTTCTTTGGTTTGTGCTACGTTGCTCAGCTTTTACTAAGTTTAGGGAGAGTGCATACAGTTACCCTAACCCTAACCCTGACCCTAACCCTAACCCTACGGTATGTCAGCTGTCTGAATAGCGGTATGTCGGAATAGCGGTATGTCGGAATAGCGATTGCCCCCCAGTAGTACCGGTAGTCGTCTCGCCCTTGTTAGCCCTAATGGTAGACCAGGCGAAGGAGGCGAGCAATTTTGGACTCACTGCCATGCAACTGGGCGTCGATAACCCAGCAAACATAAAAATGTGTCGTCAGTGCCAGTTGGTCTTCGGAGCAGTCAGGAGGCATGGCTTTTGCTGAACGCGACGTGTTGTCTTCCAAGACAAGGTCCTCGGAGTGGACGAGGTTCACCTCATATAATGGTAAGTGGCATGCTTTTAACAACGTCAGGGTGTGTGTAAAGTATATTCCTAAAAGATGACGGTAATGATTTGGTAAACGCTTCACCCTGTTGCCATTGTAACAGATGGACTGTCGCCCCGGACGTCTCCCTTTTTAATCTCAGTTTACAGTCTTTAATGTTGACTATCTAAACAAAGTCTGTGGTCGCAAGATTGAAGTTTACATGGACGTTGTGCGAGATGAACGTGGGGCTGATTGACTGGGGATGACAGATAAACGGCTGTGTACGGCGGCTAGAGGTTAAATTTTACACTTTGGAAATTAGTACACTGCACTTCGACGAGACCAGCATCGCGTCGCACTAAAATAGCATCGATGTTATGGAGCTAATAGTGCCATACCGGTGGAGTGATCTACACTAGAATCACACTGATACCGTGTATTCAGACAGTTAATACACCGAGTAAACCAACGAAAACACTTCTGAGACTCATTCTTGTGCGTGATTGTATTCTCAAACACTTCAGTGCGGTGAGCATTCCGAGAAACCATCCCCAGTCAATCGAGCCCCACGATGATCTCTCACAACGCACTTGCTCAATTATGTTGAATTAATTGTTCCGTTGATGTGGAAATAACACTAACAGAAATTGTCTAAGCTATGAGATAGGCGTCTCTCATTGGCTCCCATTATAGCCCCGTTGGCGAACGCAGCCAAGTAAAAGATGAATGGGAGTCTATTGGGCTAAATGGCTCAGCAGGGATTTGTGACGGTTCTGTTCTCTGGTTTGTAAAGATGTGTGCACATTCTGTACCTTATCATGAACGTTGTATTAGAAATGAAGTTAAAGGTTCCTGACATGGCTTTGTTCTCCCAAAGACGTGTTAGTTTTGTCCTGCAACACGCTAGCATTCGGCTAATACCTGCTGGCTGAGGAATCTTTGCGACTATTCACGACCAGAGCTGACGAGAGACGTACTCTGACTGATCCTAGCAGAGACATCTACGGTCACACACCTCAAAACCCCCCACCGCCGTCCAACATGTTAATTGAAGGTGCCCAAATTCTTAAGGATGAGCGCAGTCATTTCCTTTGCCCCATGTACACATGCCGCTTTTCCACCACCTTAAATGCAATAAATAACAGGTGTCCGCAACAATCCTAACATAACTTTAAACACATCGACATCTGAAGTCAGACTTAAAACTACAAAACAAATGGCGTAGTGCCGTAAAGTCGATTGTCACGTGTTATGTCATTGCTATAGTTGAAATAAGGGTCATTTTCACGAATGTAACACTTGACAAGATGCAAACGTGTCGGCAAATGCTTTCACTTACTCATATCTATCGAACGCGACTCCATTGTTTCCAGGGAAAAAATCACACGGGCAGATAGTTCTATGAGAAGGGTACAGCCCCATTGGCACCCATTCATTATTTACTTGGCTGTGATAACATAGCTGCAGTGCCACTCCTGGCCACACCAGCTAGTTGTGGTTCTTGTACAAGATTCCATTTTCTTTGACACTAAGAAGCTAGTTTATATGGACTTAATTGCTTTGTGATTGAAGAATAACGTACTGATTTTCCACAGGGGGAAACGTGACAAAGGGAAGGCCTTCAGGTATTGTTTTGGCAAGCTAGGAGAACACATCTGACAGACAAAAAGGTTTCATCAAAGACACACAGACAGGTAAGCTAGTTCTATCATCTGTGGAAAGATGTCTTGGTTGTATTTTATCATAGCCAAATGTTGTGTTTGAGTTAAGGACTGTTCGCCACCCCATCTGAGTTATTGAGGGGGGTCTGTGTTAACAATATCCAGCAGTCTATTAGGCCTACAATCTGTTGTCACAAGTTAACACACTGATTGTAATAGGTAGTGTGAATGTTAATGAGGATCATGTCTGTGTGCTTGATATGCAACTGTACCAGTTCACCAGCGAAAATATAGGCTACTGTTTGTCTGCCAGCTACATTCTTTTTTTTTCTTTTGTGCAAGCTCCTGAAGTAAAGGACCTACACAGGACCTTCATATCAAGGACATTGACTGTGTGGATCTCGAGGTGCAGTTACCCAAAAGTTGCTACCCACGGAATACCAGGTTTTGAGGGATCCTGCCAGAGCAGAGAATCAACAGTAAGTCATATCTTAACTTCACACAAATACACATACAAGGGTGTGCCCAACACACATGTACTTTATAATATATTATTTTCTAAGTAATGAGACAAATTGAGGAATACATATTGGCCTGGTTCAGTCAAGTGGAGTTGTTGTCTGTTTCAAGCTACAGGTGTTTGCAAGGCAATTTATTATTTGTCGAAATAAAGGCAAATTTCATACATGTGTGTGACCATTCATCTTGCCACCTGTATTATTTTGTAGTAGGAAGGCAGAAGTCTTATGGCAGTGTGATGCTACAGTAATGCTTACAGTAATTTAAAGAGTATAGTTTACCTTCCTTAAAGCAATGTTGGGATATATGCCTTGCTCAAGGGCACTTTAGGCATGGATGGAGGTGTATGCACACAGCACGAAAAGGGGGATTTGTGACATTGAACTCGTCCCTAATCGTCCACGGACTTGCCTAACTTTCGTCTGATTTTGAGCGCTTGAGAGAATCAAAATTAACAGTTTTGGTGACAGTGAACTCGCCCGGAAGCGAATCGCGAGCCGCGGGCAGGTCTCACAGCAGGGTGTTAATGGCCCAACGATTAGCGATTACCACATGAAAGGCAATGACAGCCAGCCCAGAACGCGGACTAGCCTTTCTCTTATTGGACGAAAAAGACACATGGCTCAAAGTAAAAGAGCTGCGCTATTGGTTAGCAGGGTCGGCAGCTACGACCTTCTATTGGTCACAATGATACATTGGTCACGTTGGATTAATTTATGCAGACCGTATACAGTAGGTCCGTATAATTATGCAAAAATTATTATTAATATACCTAGATTGATTTTACTTAGTATATTCACATCATTATAGGCTGCACTACGATGGGGCTTTAGCATGCATGCATGATGTGAATTTATTGATAAAATGAAAATTAATGAAATGAAAATGATTTTTTTTAACGCTTTTAATATCACACCAAACAATGTACACACACTTTGACAAGAACCATGCAACTACACACATACCCTGCAAACAATATACTCTATATGCAGTGATTTACACAGCACTCAGGTCACAAATGTACAACTAGGAAACATTTCATTACCGACAGATTAGGTTTGGGCAGGCTGTCATAATGCTTTAGCGTACGTATCGCACGCTAGTGCATTCAGCGTGTTGGTGCGACGCATTTTGAATTTAAATCGTGCTCCTCAACGCACCAGTAAAGCGCTTTCATGCACTTTTGACACGTGACGAGGTTTGCGCAGTTTTCCCCGCCGTGTCGGCGATTTTGTTTTGTCACAGTGCATTTGTTACTAAACGCAAATATGCTTAGCTGTGCCCTAACCAAAACCACCCCTAAACCTAACCTGTCAGTGAAGTAATGTTTCTGCTGCTTTACTTTTGCCAAGAACAGCGAGATTAGGCGAATTTCTGCCTAAATTGTGCCTAAACCAAAACCATCCCTAAACCGAACCTGTCACAGGGCGTTGTGGAGCACGACTTCACTTGAAAATGCGTATTAGACACCCGCGATAGTGGGTTCAAATCAGCGTGTCATAGATACGCCTAGCCTATGCATGATGTTTGGGAGGGGCACTCAGAAACATACAATGCTTTTTCAAAAAAGGGTTCTATGTTCCCCGCTGCATCCAAGTAGACTGCTGCCACACTGCTAAGAGCAGGTTGTTGTTACACCTCTGACAGGTTAGGTTTAAGGATAGTTTTAGTCAGGGCACATACAAAAATGGATTTGAGTAAAAGTTGTCAATTCATAGTAAATACGTGGTAAATATGAAAGTAAGAGGAAAAAATAGTACAGGTACTGCCTTTTAATACAGACTATACAGGTATGTACAACATTATAAACATTGCTGTTGATTTCATGTTCTTCAGCCGCCAATCATGCCAGAAGGGTCTACTGAAGGTCTCTGGTCACTGTGTCCTCGTCATACTGCAACAGGCACTCAGTCTCACTTCTGGGAGCTGTAGAAACAACAAATAAATTAATACTTCACCATGCACCTCATATTGACATAGCAAATATATCAATAAGCAAGTCATATTGAGCCCAACAGGGATAATCTTACACTATTTTTGTCTTCTATAGTCTCATGCACTATGTCTCCCTGCCAGGATATGTAGGATGTAAGAAAATAAATCAAAACATAGCAATGCACAGCATTGACAACTTATCTATAAAGTAGCACACGTCATATTGCCAATGTAGGCCAGGGGTGGGGAACTATGTCTTGAGGGCCGTTTGCGACCCTTGAGGCCGTTTTATCTGGTCCCCGATATCATTTTTATGTTATTCAGCTTCACATAAAATGACATATTTTGTAAAGGAACCTTAGAAAATACATTTGCAATACAATTAAGTTATATTCAGGGAAGCTGAAGAAGGTGGTGTTTGTTTAAATGTGGCTGCCTTCAATATAGGTCTAAAGTGAAGGGGAAAATCCTGGTTTGTGTTCATAGTACGGCCCTTGGAGGACTTTTACGGCCCCTCGGATGAATTTGAATTGGCCCTTCGAATGAGAAAGGTTCCCCACCACTGACGTAGGCTATAGGTTACGCTTACCCTCTTTCACTCCTCTGTGGAGAGACTGTGCTTATTTCAGGTTGGCTTCCAGACGCGTCTGTAGCACAGCACACAGGATTGCAGGACACAGCATCCTGCAGGACACTACAAAAAACAAACAAACAAAAACAAGGGGAATGAATAAATGACCTGCCCAGTTATTAAACAAATGAAAATTGATGTGCCAGAGCTGTGGTAAAAGTAACCTTGGGTCCAAATCATCTAGGCCTAGGGTGTGTGTGTGTGTGGTAAATCCAGTGTGCACATTATTCAGATATGAGAATTAATTCATTCATTCATTTTAACTGACATCAGTACATACCCATATCAGTGCCATTTCACCCTGCCAAGACACTGGACCTGGGTCTATTGGAGGTCTCTGCTCGAGTGTCCTCGCCATACTGCAGCAGGCACTCTGTTTCTATAGTTCCTAGAAGCGAGACAAATAAATAAATACTTCACCATGCACCTCATATTGACATAGCAAATATGTCAATAAGCAAGACCTATTGAGCCCAACAGGGATAATCTTACACTATATCAGTTTTCTGTGGTCTCTTGTAAGATTGGCCCATCACCATTCTGCAGGACACTACCGTCTCCCTGCCAGGATCTGTAGGATGTAAGAAAATGAATCAAAGCATAGCAATGCACAGCATTGACAACTTATCTATAAAGTAGCACAAGTCATATTGACAATGTAGGCCAGGGGTGGGGAACCTATGTCTCTAGGGCCGTTTGCGACCCTTGAGGCATTTTTATCTGCCCCCCCCCCCGATATAATTTTAATGCTATTCAGCTTCACATGAAATATACATATTTTGTAAAGGAATCTTAGAAAATACATTTGCAAAACAATTAAGTTATATTCAGGGAACCTGAAGAAGGTGGTGTTTGTTTAAATGTGGCTGCCTTCAATATAGGCCTAAAGTGAAAGGGAAAATCCTGGTTTGTGTTCATAGTACGGCCCTTGGAGGACTTTTACGGCCCCTCGGATGAATTTGAAGTGGCCCTTCGAATGAGAAACGTTCCCCGACCCTGACGTAGGCTATAGGTTAAGCTTACCCTCTTTCACTCTTCTGTGGTGAGACTGTGCCCATTTTGGGTTGACCTCCACACGCGTCTGTAGCACAGCACACAGGATTGCAGGACACAGCATCCTGCAGGACACTTCAAAAAACAAGGGGAACGAATAAATGACCTGTCCAGTTCTATAAAAAAGAATACCCTGAAAAAGAACACCCTGTTGTTTCTACAGCTCCTAGAAGCGAGACAAATAAATTAAATAATTCACCATGCACCTCATATTGACATAGCAAATGTATCAATGAGCAAGTCATATTGGTCACAAAGAAGTTAATCTTACATTCTTTCAGTCTTCTATGGCGAGTTAGGCCTTCAGGTGAATCGTCTTCGCCATATTATGAGACAGCAGCCTGTGAAAACATGGCAAATAGAATAACCCATTAACCTTGGGTCCTAATATAATACATGGACATAAACTAGCCTACATTATTTAGACAAGGTCAGTAGACCTCCACGTGAAACAATAAGAAAAAGTGATCATACATAATTTCAATTTCTTGAAGAGGCCATCTACACTTATTTCTGCAACAAGTGCTGTTTTGAGGACCCATACTTTTTAAGGACAGGTTGCCTACTGTTGCCCTGTGTGACTGCCTAGGTTTTAGGATAGGGAAAGTAAAACAAAAATCATTGAGTAAAATCGATGGGGGACAAATTGTAGCTTTTGTAGACTACGTCGCTACTTGAGGAAAAATAGCTTAACTACAGGGACGTTAGCTACTCGATACATGGTAGTGACGCTACGACCAAGCTACTAGAGAATGTAATTAAACTAGTCGCTTCGCTACTGCCCAGCACTGAAAACCAAGGACACTCCCAACTGAGATCGCTCCCGGACGTGTAGTCCCAGGTGTTTCTATCACTCCCGGACGTGTAGTCCCACCGATTATATTTCACGTATCATCATACACTGCCACATACAAGCAATTTAGGGTTAGGTTTAGGGTTAAGGTTAAGGTTAGAAACAAAAAACTAACATCAAAAAGATAACTAACTCCGTTATATGGCGGTGGGATCGATAGTCTGGCTAGTGGGAGCGAGCCGACCGGGGAGCGTCCTGCGTTGGGAGCGACAATCAGGGAATGGAAAACCAACATACCCAGACGGCACACCAGTCTTGCCAACGTCGCCTAGATGCATTTTTGCCGCTGTAAAATACATTGGCAAGGCGTCTAAGCGTTAGTTCATCAGCGAAATGCCGGGCAGACGTGAAACATGAGCAGTGTCCAGCATCTAGTTGATGAGCTAACGCAATAGCATGCTAACGGTAGCCTTTGTCTATCTTTAGGCAGGGGAAAGGCAACTGAGAACGAGCAATGTCAAACAATTTACTTAACACATTCACCACAGCATTTTGTCATTACGATGCTCGCAAGTCATCAGAATTTACTAGCGTACAGCAGCAACTAGTGTAGGCCTAGTCACATTGAGGGGACTTGAGCTACCAGCTATGTAAAGCGGCTGTGCTACAACTTAGCAATGGCGGATCTGTGTTCAGAGGAGCTATTCAGTCGCTCTTGAGTACTGAAACTTTAAACCACAGTTGAGTAAAATGTACTTACATGTATGTGAAGCCCATTTTCCGTTGGTATGTGAGGAACTTTCCCCCCATATCGCCAAGAAACTTGTAACAGTGAAACCACACAGACAGCGCGTGATTCTGTTCAATCAGGAAGTGTTGTTGACCGCGGTAGATGGCTTCTTTGTGACTTGTGTGTGGAATTCGCATTGTGCCAATTAGTTTTACTGCCACCTAAAGGCTTGGTGTAGAACTAATTTAACCAGAGACGGTCTATTTTCAACTAACTTGAACAATCCTTGCTTTAGTTCAGAATACCATTTAAAAACCAGAGTGGCCAAGCACATTGATGTTTTTCCTCAAAAGCAGTTGAGGAACCTTTTTTAATTCGAAGGGTCACTTCAAAATGTATGTCCAAGAAAGATCATTCAGATGATTCTATTTTGATTGCCTATTCTGTAGGTTCATTTAAATGTTTATAGCACAGATCAAATTGTTTGATCAACTTAATTTCTGAGCTTATAGTATCATAATAAAATGTACTGACAGCAAAGCTCTGGCTAGTAGAAAGGTTTAATGCAGGGGTGGGGAACCTTTTTAATTCGAGGGGCCACTTCAAATTCCTACCATGGTCATAAAATCCTCCGGGGGCCGTACTATGAACACAAATCAGGATTTCCCCATAAAATTTAGGCCTATATAGACACCTTTAGGCCTATATAGACATATAGACATATTTAAAGGTAGACACCTTTAAAACAGTCCCCACCTTTTCTAGGTCCCCTGAATATAACTTAATTGCATTGGAAATGTAATTTCTAAGATTCCTTAGGCCTGCAAAATATGTCATAGGCCTATTTAATGTGAAGTTGCAAAACATTATAATGATATCAGGGGCCGGATAAAACAGCCTCAAGGGCCCTCGAGACATAGGTTCCCTACCCCTGGTTTAATGGTTAGTGATTCTGAAAAACACCACTGGGCAGCGTGAAAAAACATACACACAGACACAGACACAGACACAGACACACACACACACACACACACACACACACACACACACACACACATTTTAGTAAAAGCCCAAAAAATGCCCTAGGGCCCCCAACAATCCCGTTGCCTAGGGACCCCAAAATCCTAGAAACAGGCCTGCCGACCCCCCACTCCCTCCCACCCACCTGACCTCACCCCACCCCACCCCACTTGAAATTGACTGGGGCAGCTCCCGACCTGATCACTGGCATTTACATATTAAAGGCTCTTCTAAGAAGGGGATGGGAGGGGGCATGGGGGAGCCGCAAATGCTGTGGCTTGAGGTATGAGGCAATTTAAGGTGCAAAACTCATCCACAAATTCCTCTTTTCATGCAGTGGCAGTAGTCAGAGATTTGAGTCAGCAACCCTAGTCTGATCTTAAGACCACCTCACTAATCATTATGCCACACTGCCCACCATGTTAACAAACTACAATATCAAGCCCCCCTTTGCCGGTATTCATGACTCGTGATTTTTTCTGTTTGATTTGTTGTTATTGACAGGATACATTGAAGAGGAGACTCCGACATGACCGCCGGCATCTTGTGTTATTCACCCCCACCACTTGTAATACTGAATGCCTGAATTGTTGTTTGCTGCTCAGACTTTGTCAACAGATATGGTCTTCGACATGTTACCCTTAGGTGTGGAAACAAATTGTGACAGTCCAGAAAAATGAGCCAGACAGATAGTAACACTGAAAAAGGAAAATGTTGTTCCCATGGCCTCCCACTGCAGAAGACTACAGATGTTCAGTAAAGCACAAACAGCTGTTCCTCTTGTACTTAATAATTTAGTCAGCTGGATTCTAGGTGCCACTAAGGAGCCAGCAGTGGATAATTTTGTCAACATTTCAATGGCATACATTAAAAGGGCAGCCTGTAATTGTTTGCCTTGCCTCCATCTTCCTTGCCACCAAGGGGTTGTAGACCGATGCCCTAGTCCTCCTGTTTAGGTACAACCATGCAGTTAGGCCAGTCTATTGAAGCATATACTTATGACTGTTTGTATGTGTTGTGTATCTAGTAATGGATAAATTACCACATGAATAACTGCATATTCATTATATTGATAATTATAATGGCTTCCATTATTGATTAAAAAGGGATCTACCACCACTTGCATTATTGTTTTGTTATAAATGTAGCACTGTTAGGAATCCAGGAAGACGGATGCCGAGGCACTCAAGGTTGCATTTTTTTTTTCCTTTTTTATTTGGCTACAATGCCTCAGCATCTGTCTTCCTGGACCAAGTTTGACAGCCCCTACACTGATGAGCACCAAGGAAAAAAAGGTGAAGACCCAGAAGCACTCCAATTACCTGCTTGTGTTTGATAATGTTAGGATCCATTTATCCCACTTTAAATGCATGAATGAATATCACTGAAAATTGGAATTGTTTCCATTTTTTTTTTTTTAAATGTATATATCATGAAAGGTAACTTGCATTGCCTTTTGAAGCACAGTTTAACAGTTGGACCACTTTGTATAGCCTATATGAACGATCATTATTGATCTTTGATATTATTGATATTGTAGGCCTATTTCTATTTGGGCTAATGTCTTTGCCTTTGGCACCCTCATGCATTATTGTTCTTCAAGATAGAAATTAATCACGGTCATTCTTAACTGTTAAGAATCAATCTGTCTTCCTTAGAGAGATATATATTTTAAAAACCTTATTTTAGTACAATTTGTGGAACGCAAGAGGACTGATAGCTGTCCAAATCGGCAACGTGATTGGTTTAGCGCGGTCACGTGGTGTATCGTGTCTCCTCATTCAGCTAAGGAAAATATTCCTTCTGTAAACGTCTATACCCTTGGATGTTTTCACGATCCGAACCTCTCTGAAGTGAAACATAGTGTAGCGTTTGGTAGCCAGGGAACACACAGGATGTAGACAGAAGTGTCCGTTTAATGGAGACAGTTGGCCACAGCCACGCCACATAAAAATAATGAACAAGTACACTGCTTACCAGTAACCCAACTGTAGCACAGCTGCTACGTAGATCTCTCACAGTAAACAGAGAGAACTCCCCGCTCCCCTTATTCGAACCCCAACAGTGCCTCGCACCCACCAAACCATAGAACAGAATCATAGAACATGCGTACACAACTTAAGTAACCCCCCAGACTCGCGCTACAATAGCTTTGGTCAGTTCATCATCTTATGGGCATCGTGTTCGGATGCTGTGGAGCGAGAATGAACGAAAATTGAGGTGACCTGACGGCCTATAAATACAGGAAGATCTCTTTCAAGTATGTTTAACACCGTGGGCTTCCTCGATGCATGCGAGACGTTCGCTGAAACCGACAAAGCTGAAGTTGAACTTTGGAACAGTTTTGTATAGTGTTGTAGTACACCGGCAACTCGCATGTCTTTTTGGCAAAAGCGACATAAAGTCCGACTCCATTTCAAAACGTTAAAGTTATCCACTGTCCTGCTCACAGCTTCACTACTAGTGCAGCGGCTAACCAAAACAATCGTTCAGTTTGTGATACAAGCATGAAAATTGGTACACATGTAGCCAAAGGCATTCTGAAAAGACCTGGATATGGAGCCATCGTGAATTTTCAACATGGTGGCCATAGCAGCCATTTTTCAAAATGGCCACCAGCAACAACAGTTTTCTTATGAGTAATGGATATAATATGACATTTTAGACACATTTACCATTCATACTACTTGGTAAATGTCGTATGGATAATTAAAAAGTTGTCATGAATTAAAGATGGCTGCCATTTTCAATAAAAAGGCCATTACCGTTACGGAGCTGACAAAAGCGTGAAATTTAGAACATTGCTTCCTTTGGACCCAATACTGCACTGTACTGTACTATACTGTAATGTGAAATACTGTACTGTACTATACTGTACTGTAATGTGAAATACTGTACTGTACTGTACTGCACTATACTGTATGGTACTGTACTGTACTGTACTATACTCTACTGTACTGTAATGTGAAATACTGTACTATACTGTACTGTACTGCACTATACTGTATGCTACTGTAGGCCTACTGTACTCTACTGGACTATACTGTATGCTACTGTACTGTACTGTGAAATACTGTACTGTAATATACTACTGTATGCTACTGTTCTGTACTCTACTTTGCTATTCTGCACTGTACTGAATGGTACTGTATGCTACTGTACTGTATTGTACTGTACGGTACTGTACTGTACTGTACTGTACAACTATAGAACTGACACGTGTAGATCATTCTGAGGTCATATACAATATAAAGCGCAAAAAAAAATAGTGGGAATGAATTATGTTACTGTTACCACTCAGAATCGTGAAGGTTAAAAAAAAGTCATGTGGCATTTTGTTTGGGGGGGGGTGGGGGTATGGTAGACTATCCTTCCTCCCAGACTATTTGTGTGCCTTGCTTATCGAGAAAATGAGTGCCGGTAATGATGTACTTTTATAGTATATACCATATGAGAATTGCTGTATTATATAGATATTTCCCCTATGGGTAAGGGTGGCAAAGACCTACGGTACATGTTGTCCATCAGCTGTCAGTTTTGAAGTAGGCCTACCAATTGAAGTACTCAATGATTACTTAGCTAACTGTAATGCAACTTGTGACACAATTACTTGGTGAGGACTTGTTTGCAAATTCAGGAAAAAACAATTTACCTCTGCCTACTTACTCAACACCTACTTAGAAAACATTTCCATTTAATTTGAACTGAAGACATACATGTATATTGAGTACAGTGACGTGCGCTGGGATTTATGGCTGGTGAGGCAACTTTTTCAATATCAGATTTTCAAATAAATAATTGCCAAATATGCCTACCGACAAGTTCCATATGTCATAGCAGCTTTCTTAACATAAGGTAGGCCTAAGTTACATATTTTGACATAAGCTGCATTTCCGCAGAGAAAATGCTATTAGATCTCTCTCTCTCTCTCTCTCTCTCTCTCTCTCTCTCTCACACACACACACACACACACACACACACACACACACACACACACACACACACACACACACACAGGATTCAAACAGTGGTCTCAGAAAAACCACACATCACCAATGTGGACAGCAGAGGAGAGGAGAGAAGAGGAGAGGAGAGAAGGGGAGAGGAGGAGAGAAGAGGAGAGAGGAGGAGAGGGGAGGAGAAGAGAGAGGAGAGGAGAAAGGAGGATGAGTGGAGAGGAGCTCAAGGAGAGGAGAGGAGAAGAGGGAAGAGGAGAGGAGATGGGAAAAGAGGACAGGAGAGGAGATGGGAAAAGAGAGGAGAGGGGGAGAGGAGAGGAAAGGAGGGGAGGTGAGGGGAGAGTAGATGTGGGACAAAGGTGTGGCAGGAAGCGAATGTCAACGTAAACAGATATTACACGCTTCGATATGGTCACCAAATATTTTGGGACTGTCAATTCTGTTATGTCTACACCTTGGAATTAAATCAGAGTCTTGTAGTTACACGGGTATATTTGATTTACCTCAGCGGTACCCTGTAGCCTACCAGTAGCGGCCGGTGGATGGGAAAACAGGCAGGGCAGAAATGTTGGCGATCAAGTCCATAATAATAAAATCAATACTGTATCATTCACGAGTTGCATTGCGTGTGTAGGCAAGACAGGAGAGCGTTTACGCAGTGTTTGGTGTGTTGGTAAAACTCCACCTCCCGTGATACACCACACTTATCAGGCATGCGCGTTATCTGTAACTTCAACTTCTGTTCTGAAGAAAGCTGTTTTTGACAGTTCTCTCCACGCAGCTAGTTCTCTTGCTCATTTAAGCAGAGCGATTGCAGACATGTTAAGAAATTATAAGAAAAATGCTTTGTCCGCTTGCGGAGTTGGAGTTTGTGACAAGCAACACGACAAGAATATGCACTCCACGCAACCGGACAGCACGAACAATCAGGAAAACTAAGGCTATCGTAGCCTCGTATCGCAGCCAGCATCGTAGCCTTTGTCAATGCAGAGCAAAACTCCTCGTGTGCAAACATACTCGTTTGACATGTAGAAGCATTTTTGTCGACCAACATACGAAACAAACTGTCCTCAAGTAGGCTACTAAAGTACAAACTGCTGCTGCCTATAGAGTGATCTCGCCTTCACCGTTCGTACATTACATTGGATGCAAACAAATCAACAAGCCCTGCAACACTATTCAATTCAGTCAGTCGTCCTCTTGCTGCCGGTTCAAATGTACCACAGAACCAAATGTTACCAATACCGGGAAAGGACGTGCCTATTTTCGAAAAGAGTAGCCATGGTTAAAACTCAAAAGGGGAATTGTGCATTCAGCCACTGAAGCTCACTATCCAACAGACTCGCTCCTGTTCTGCAATGCTAGGCTGGACCGTGCAGGTGTATTTTTTTTTTTAGCTAGCTTTCGGGGACACACAGCAGACAATACTGAGCATAAATGAAGCTGTCAACAGCATCCCACGCTCAATAAGCTCAGATATTTCATTAAATAACTTCCAGTTTCCCTATTTTACAAAGACTTGATTCATAATCCCTCGCGCTTTGTTTAAACTATGTAGTAAGCCCAACACAGCTTCTCAGAGAATGTCATCAGCTAGTCGGCTACGTGGGGGTAGCACTCAACTTTACAAACAGTTACCGGGCACATGAGAATCCGGTGCCCATCACAAAAGCTACCACACTGGACAGAATCACGGCGGATTCTCTGTCTCCCCACGGGTCTCACAAACACATGCTTCACACACATAGGAAATTGGTCTTACCTTCACTTTGGCGTTGTGCATGCTAACGTTACTTTAGCCGGTGCTGTTCATCCAAAGCCCCAAACGTCGCCCCAAACGTCGCCCCAAACGTCCAAAGCAATTTGGCATTGAATATGAGTAGCCGCGAGGATTTGTGTTTCGTGAGGCTCCTTAGTCCTTAGTAAATTCTTAAGTCGTAAAATCCCATGCGAATGGTCTTCCACACATTCTCGCCGGTTGCAAACAAGACACAGGGGAAACAACGAATATTTTCTGCAGTGTTGTACCACTCACTTTGAAATGATGGGGTAGTTATTCTGACCGGTCACGTGAGTAGCAAACCCTTCAGCTCTGTCGGTCCTCCATTCTTTATCACATATTTTCCCCTTGGAAATCCAACTTTGAGAAACCTCTTAGTTTCGTTATGAAATCCACTTGTAGCAGTCAAAGTGACCAAGCTAGCCAACAACACCGACTGACTGTATTGTGAACTTCAGATTCGCTATGACGTAACTGTCCAGCAAGACTCAACACCAGAAGGAGTCTGCGGCCAGGCTACAGCTCGCCTCACCATTGTATCTTTCAGTGGGCGTTATGCCAAAGCGTCCAGAGTAAAGAAATGATAATCACACGTAGAAAATATTTAAAAAATATCAGGAAATGAGGGCACACCGTACATACTTCTATTAAGTGTATAAAAACGTTTAATACAATATTACCAGGTTGCATTCACAGAACGAGCAACATGGCGCATGCGCACAAGCTTGTTAACGAGGGATTGCGCAATCCGGGGTGAGGCCAGTTCAGAGTTGCCCCAAATTCAGTGTATTCGGAGCAATTTGACATGAAATGGGCAAATATTACGATTTTGGCCACGGAAATGATTGAAAATGAGTGAAACTGTTTAAATACTGCTCAAATGGTAGTTATGGTGCAGGTGCTCGAAAACAATAGCTGTTATTTTTACTATTATTCACATTAACTGCATCTCATCATTCTCATCTGGAGCTGGTGAGGCCGTGCCTCCCCTGCCGTATTGGAGTGCACGTGCCTGATTGAGTAATCTGTAATGCTATTCTAAAGATGGCTGAAATGCATTCGATATGCACAATGCTACTTGTGAGAATGTAGAATTAGGTGATCTTATGGGTTCTTCATAAATATCTGTCCTTTACCCTCTCTCATACAAATAAAAATTATCTGTCAGGGAAATTAGAGGATGGAGAACCTGCTACCTTGGACATCATCTTGCACTGACACTTCCCCATTCAGATGCTGCTCAGCAAGCATTGGCAGCAGTCATCTATTCTCACCATAGTTTTAGTGTGGGAAATGCTCATTTGAATTCAGATTCAGAAAACAGCCAGTAAAATGTTGTTCAGTATCTGACTGCTTGTATTGCCTCATTATGACGGATGAAACATTTGCTTTGATTTCAGTAGAAATGTAATGCATTGCAATGCATTGTAGAATTAAGTCAAATCGAATCGAATCGCTACCTCCCGAATCGTAATCGAATCGAATCTTGAGGGTGGTGCCAATGCACACCACTATGTATATTTTTGTAGTTTCATCAATCTGGTCAAGCAGGCTACCACTGCCCTTTCATCTCTGCTGAGTTCCGGACTATATTAACATTGTCAGCTAAGTATAATGTCATTTAATAACAATGTAATGCATTACACAACATGGCATATTGTAAATGACATTGTAGAGGAAAGAAAACTCTGAGGGCTCTTAGGCTAGAATTACAGCATATACCCTAAAAAAAAACCAACCAAGTGCTTTTCTAACTTCCGTAACGGTAAAACCCTTAACAGACTCCACTATTGTATGATTATCTGACATGGGCTGTCATCTTGAAAGAAAGATTAAGTATAGAATGAGATAAAAGGAAGCTTCTGGTTAATTCCAAAGTTACAAATTTGAATTCTGCATCATGAAAAATGACTGATTTGACACCGATATCCCCTATATCAGATAAATCATACAAGTGACGGCTGCCATCTTGAAAATGGCGGCCATCTTGAATATCCATGACAACTTTTCTAATATCCATATCACATTTACCAAGTGGTATGAATGGTAAATATGTCTAAAATATATTATATCCAAGAAAACTGTTGTTGCTGGCGGCCATTTTGAAAAATGGCTGCCATGGCCACCATGTTGAAATTTCACGATGGCTCCATATCCAGTTCTTTTTGGAATGCCTTTGGCTATATGTGTACCAATTTTCATGCTTGTATCACAAACTGAACGATTCCTTTATATTTTGGAGCTAAGCTATTAGACTATACTTGTTTACAGTCCCCTCCCTCCACCGCAGAGTTCTGTCGCGCTTACTACGTCACAATCAGTTGCGCTGATTGGTCAGAGCGTTGGCCTATTAGCACAGACATGGTTTGAAAGACAACGGGTTGTGCTCATCAACAATGTTCCGTTTTATCCATTCATCGGAGCCAGACTAAATTAAGACATCCAATACATTTAGGCTGGTTTATCAGGCTAGTGAAGGAAGGCACTGCAGGTTGTCCTCCAACAGCGCCAGTAAATCTTGTCGGTTTTTGTCTTGTTTCTTTGATAACGATAGCCATCGTTAATTAAAATCTTGCCTCCCCTGTTTCCTTCCTGGAGATATGCCATCGCCACAACTGTCACAACTGCCACTGAACTTTAATGCACGAGATTTATTCTTATAAACCTGTAACGGCAAGCTCATCGAATGTGCGCCTTTTTCGTTCATCAGAATTAAGAATTATTAATTGGGCCTATCAGATAAGGCCTCGCGCATTGCCAACCTCAGTTTAAATTCGGATAAGCAAGCATTTTATTTTTACGCATTGAAATGGTGGCATTTGAAGTTTGGACGATGCTCTCCCTTTGATGATTGAATTGTGTCATTGCGCATAGTGGGGATTGAACGCGGTTGCGTTACCGCTCACCTACAGATGCTCGCATCACATAGCTGATGAAGATTTGATTTGATAAGGCATGCTCCAGTGTCCCCTGTACACCGTGCACGAGCGCAACGCCAGCTTTGATGAGCGCGGCTGAAGTGAAACTAGCCAAGGCGCAGCTGATCTTCAGTGGTGGAACGGTGTCAGAAGCTGCCGGTAGTTGAAACTCTGCTTTTGCGCGTAAGCGCTGCTGAATTCAGCGCCAATGATGGAATGGTCCCCAGGATAGGTTATGCCGTGAAAGTGTTGTTCATCAGCTGTAAAAATAGCTCTACGACTTTTTGCTGTCCCGGGCGACTAAAAATCTTATCTAGGGACTTTTTTTTGCGCAAATCAAAAAACGAGCCTTTTCAGTGACAAAATCATTGTTTTAACATAATTGTAACTTGTGTTGCACGATACCATTTTTTTGGCCCAGATACTTATACCCGACTGTGCAGTATCGGCCTACCAATACCATACTGATACTATAGGCCAGTCAATGTAACGTTTGACCCGGTACAAATAGCAATAGTAACCATTCCAAGTTTTTTGTAATCCCTAGGTATGTCTAAATAACATATTAAAAATCTACAGCTTTATATTTAGTGGAACATACTTTTTTTTAAGGTAAACGTTGGAGATATCCCATTCATTTTCCCATAGGGAGACAATATAGGAGATACTTGGGGAATAGGCTAACATTTTAAACAATGAGATATCAATTTGAAACTTTCGCAGTAATTTACTCAAGGAAAGACAAAGATTTTTGTATTGGAAGTTGTGTAGTAGTAGGAAATGGATCGCACTCAATTTTTCTTCTTTCTTGTCGTTTTCTTTTTATTTTAACATTGCAGGGACTGACATGACAGACGTTTCGGCTGCACAGAGCCTTCTTCAGTGTCACTGGAAGTTGTCTGAAATATGATGATTAAATATGCAAATGAGATCACATCTACGTAAATATGTGATAAATTATGCAACAACGGGCAAAACATAAAACAAATTGCAAAAGTAATAATTTACACGTTTTATTGATACTTAATCCACCCTACATCACATATGAATATCCACTACTGTAGTCTGGCCGTGCTTGTCTGTGGAGTGCCTGGAGCAGTAACATTTTGATCGCAACGCTCGTGACAATGACGTACACATCTGCGCCAGAGCCATTGGTCTGCGCTATGTTGTTGTTGAGTAACTGCCAGCGATTGGGTGAGAGGTGTCCAATAATTTCTAGAGATGCACCGGATCCTGATTTTTAGGATCCTGCCGGATACCGGATCCACTGCTTAAGATCCTGCCGGATCCGGAACCGGATACCGGATCCTATGAAAGAGTTGAAACACATAGCCTACTCGCACACGTGGGCCCTTTTTATCACGTTGGCTCAAACTATTTTGACTGAAAAGCCTCGGCTACCGGATCCTGTGAAAAACCCTATTATCCTGCCGGATCCGGAACCGGATAATGGATCCGGTGCATCTCTAATAATTTCAAACCATAACTGAGTGCAAACTTCCTGCTTCCTACAATCGCTTCAGAGCAAACAAATGTCAGACCATAAATACGAAATTAAATGGTAGTATTATGGGATGGTCAGGACCAGGCTAGTTGAAGGATCAATGTGATGTATGAACCATTACTATTGCAATTTGTTTTATGCATGGTCTGTTACCACAGATTTTATCTCATATTTCAGTACACGACCTCATTTGCATATTTCATCATCATATGTCAGAAAACTTGCAATACAAAAATTGTTTGCCTGAATTTGAGTTACCAACTGTGAAAGCTTCAAATGAATACGTCATAGTTTAAAATTACCTCCTATATTGTCTCCCCATGGAGAAATGAATGGGAAGTCTGCCAACCTTGAAAAAAAGTATATTCCACTAAATGTAAAGCTGTAGATTTTTAATATGTGATACACATAAGGATCACTTGAAAGTAGGAACCATTACTATTGCAATTTGTCCCGGGTTTGGGCCTTTTTAGAGCTAGATTGACTGGCCTCCTACTCTGTGTGAAATGTATATAGTATATATGGGTGTTGGACAAAATAATTGAGACACCTGTCATTTTAGTGTCATTTGGGTCATCTTGCATCCACAGTTAATCCTGTTGGATGTGGTTCATCCTTGGTGGTATGCAGACATTACCTTGGATACTGTGGCTCTTGATACATCACAGACTTGCTGTCTTGGTCAAAGATGCAACAATTACACACGAACCAAGAATTTCTCCTTTTTGAACGCTTACATGTCACCCATAATGCTGTGTGCATTGCACAATATTGAGCAAAAACTGTGCTCTTACCCTGCTAATTGAACATTCACACTTCACTTTACTGGTACACTGTCCCATTGGGGTCAGCCCTATGTTCCCACAGCCCATTGGTCCCACAGCCCAATGGTCCCACAGCTTATTCCTGCTGCTCCATGTTTCCACATTTTAAAGAAATTATTCAAATATATGCCCTATGTTCTACCACTCCATGTTACCACATCTCTGAGGAAACTTAGATAATATGCCTTTTAAACATAGGGCCTAAATTTTAATAAATTCTTAGAAATGTGTGAACATGGAGCAGCAGGAATTTCTGTGGAACCAATAGGCTGTGGGACCAATGGACCTACAAATTAATGTCAAAAATCTTAGTGATGTGGGATCAATGGGCTGTGGGAACATAGACACGCTCCCGTGCCATTAATGAAGACTGGCCAACAGGCTGGTCCACTTGAGCTATGAAACTTCCCACACTAAAATGACAGGTGTCTCAGTTATTTCGTCCACCCCCTGTATATGAAGAGCTGCATACTATTTAGATGTAAAATAATTGCTATCATGGCTTGGTCAGGCTGCCTACCTTTGTGAAACAGGAAAGTGAATCCAGTAGAACTTTTCATAGTTTTTAAGTACCTCTGATATAAAATAACCAAGTTCAAGGCTATGTTCAAGTGTCATACGCTTATCTGTAAATGGTATTGGTGCCCTATTTGTTGGTATATACCAATACCACCATCTTAGTGCAGTATCTGGGCCCTGTCCGATACTGGTATCGGTGCAACATTAATTGTAAACCCTGCTCCACCGTCAGAAGTGTGTCCCACGGTTAAACAGGGCTGCAGATTAACTATTATCTCAGAAAGGTAGCTAGCACTGCCTGTATGTATTTCGGGCGTAGGCATGTGGGTACGTTTTCTAGCAATCAGTGTGCCATGCATGATGTCATCTAGCAACTTCTAGCGACTATACAGTGAGCCGATAGTGACTTTGACTGATTTTTAAAAAAAATATTTTTTTTACAATCTCTCCCTCCCTCAATGTAGTATAACTAATAAACAATAAGCAATAGGTCTAAAGGTTTGAGAAGGAAAGTCTCTGCCCCCCCTACACACACACACACAATTATTTGCAACTTGCATTTTTAACATGAAATCTTGACCTCGAAAATGGCTCTAGTGTGAAAAGTAACGATTTTGATTGTGCTGAGTGTGTCTACCAGCCGTTTTTGGTTTCAGAATTATCCGGAATGCCCTTGCATGCATCTATAGACTAATTATTGTAGCTTTGATGGTGGTGTGACTTACCTGGTGGTGTGGGTGTAGTTGTTGTCATTAGTGTTGTGCGGGTCAATGTTTTAACAGCCCGCAAACGACCAATGTTTTCATCAAACCGTCCGCAACCCAAACCGCAAAAGAATATAAATAAAAAATACTGTACCCGACCCACTGTTTGGAAACTACTTATTTTTAACTTCATAACATCCATGTGGCTACACGAAAGTGACATGACCATTCCATTTAAGCGTAGACCCTAGACTACCCTGTTAATGTAGACTATACGTAAATGTAGACTAGCATTTTGCAAACTTACAGGGAGACAGGGTTGTTTGCCTCACGTCAGCATTCATTATTAATACTGCTAGTTGTAATAGGTGACAGAGACATGAGGTATCTTACTCCACCACACCTTACCCCATGAATGATTCATGCCTGCAACAGTCACGGTGACACCGCAGCCTACTTTCAGCCTACCTACATCTTCTTTCGGACCAAACGGTTGATTAGGATAATATTCTTGACAGAATTGGAGAATTCGTAGAGTTCTGTTGCGGTGGGTAAGGTGTGTGCAACATCAACCGGCTGGGGACAAACCGTCTACTGGCATAACTCTTAAGCCAAGATAGGCGTGCCGCTGAACCACCTGCGCTTCCCGGTGCCAGTATGGCTATGCAGCTCCTCCAGCTGAAACATGACACTGACTCTTGAGAATGTGGTTACAATAGGCTTTAATTTATTTTATTTTTTTGGGGGGGGGGGGGGGAATCCCAGCTCTGCCAAAAAGGTGGGCAGATAAAAGGTGTGTGTGTGTAAGAGAGACCACTGAGTTAGTGGTTACATTTTTGGCTGTGCTTTAGAGCATGTTTCAGCTGTCCTGCCTATTGTTGTGTCATGTCTGTAATATTGTATGTGTTAAATCTTAGTTTTTGTCATGTCATAGACAATACAACTTGCCTGGTGTTTACCTTACATGCTGACAAAAAAAATTCCTTTGGGGACAATAAAGTCTCTAACAAACTAGGGTGAATGAGGCTATGACAAATCTTCAACATGAATTAACTTTTAATCCTACCTGGAGCCCCTTTAATAAAGGAATACAATAGTTTGAGAGTTGATGGAGATCACCTTGACACCAAAGGAGGGAAATCCCAAAGGATTGGGGCACAGTAAAAGGAACAATGTGCAGTGTAAGACTATCGGCCTATCTCAAAACCTAGGACAGTGTCCTTCCAAGTGTATCAGCCTAATTAGTCACGCCCAGTGATTGGATACTCTTTATTAGTCACACCCAGTGATTGGATACTCTTTGGTGAACTCTACAGAATATCCAATCACTGGGCGTGACTAATTAGGCTGACACACTTGGAAGGACACTGTCCTAGGTTTTGAGAAAGGCCCTTTGACTGGAGGATCTTAAAGGTGCACTGTGTTCATTGTTGTAATACTGTACTGCGCTATAAGTACATGTTGTTGTTGTATAGGATGGTGGTCAGAGTAGGTATTGCAACTATGGTGCTCATTGAAACTGCTGCATATTACAAAATTTTATGAATATATATTACTTCATATTTACTAAATAATAAACCAAAATGTACTAGTATGACCAAAGTACAGTACGTTTTGAAGCTAACGTGTCTATTTTCTGGAAATTCAAAATGGCGATCAATGGAGAAGATCCCCGCTTTCATGTATGAAGATGTTTCCAGTCATAATGAATACTTAGAATTTGATGATGGTGTAAGTATTCATGAGGTAAGGTAATATTTGTGAAGGGGCAGCATGGATTCTGGAAATATACTAGAAATATTACACAGTACTCCTAAACAAGCTAAACAATAAACCTGACTCACGTCATCTGGCTGTGTTTCGCCAAACTCCATGCAAGGGCGTTCCGGTTTCCTCACACAACCGTCTGAGTACTTAGAAAGGTAGAGCCTTTCTGAACGAATTATCCAATTAGGGTTACTGGGTAGCCTTTTCAATAGATAGATTGATACAATTGATAGATTCAATAGTGCCACGTTATGTGTCTTCTTCTGCCTGCCACTCTCAGCTCGGTCAGGGGCTGAATCTCAAATGGTGCACTTGTGCACTTCAGTGTCCATGTTTCAGTGCGCATGTCGTATTAGTTACGCACTGAAACATAGTGCCCGAAGTGCACAAGTGTACCATTTGAGATTCAGCCATGGTTTGAGTTGAATCAACGAGTCAGTAAAGATGGTGGACGAATTGTTTATCCAATCACATGCAAGGATTTTTGATAAGGAGCCTCGTTCGTCTGGAGGGTACCTAGATGATATCGTGAAGACGAAGGCGAAACATACCAGCTGGCAATAGTCAGGTTATGAAATGATTGGATGGTTTATAAAGAGAGAGGAGAGGAGGGAAGTTATGAGAGGAAGAGAGGAGAGGAGGATGTGTTTTATGAGAGGAGCAGAGGGCAGAGGAGGAGAAGGAGGAGGGTGAGGGTGAGTGTGCTTGCTGCGTTGTTGCCAGCCGTGGCAGTGACAAATTCGGGTGTATCTGTGGTGATGCGAGATGAGATCCAGCTCTGATACTGAGATACGCGCGCAGAGACATCAGGGAACTGGGTATGGGCACAGCCTATGTTGACACCAAAACTCACCACTCCCCCCTGCACCCAGGCCGAGTCTTCCTTAGTCACCAATGGACCACCAGAGTCACCCTGCATACACACACACACACACACAGAAATAAACATACAGTATATAGGGTGAAAATAAGGTAACATTGTATTTGGCATAGACAGCACTTGACTCAGCAATAAGCAGTTTTAACTGTTAGCAGGACAGAAGCAGAACAGGGGAGGCCAATTCGCCTTTGGCTAAGCCCCAATTCCGTTGGTTACATTTACTAGGTCGGAATAACAACTTCGAAAATGTAATCCAAGGGGGTGGGGCTGACAAACGTTCTATGCCAGTGATACTCACTATTTTTTCCTCAAGAGCCACATTAGGAGGGAAAAAAACAGGAGGAGGGCCGCATGGAGCGCAATCTGCGCAAGAGTTACACCAGGCACGAAAATGAACAGCTTGACACTTGACATGCAGGCCCTCCCCATTCACACTTGACAGTCAACTTTTGCCTAATAGAATTATAATTAATGGCATAGCACTGAGCGATAATTCATCATTTTGCCAAAAGTCTGGTTCATCTGTGATTTCTATGATTTCAATTTCAAAGTATCATTTTTGAGTGCAGTTTTATTTACCTACACGCTTTCAGGTTGGACTCGTCCGTTTTTTTCTGGGCCCACCTGTTTTATTATTTCTGTCTACGCCCCTGCCACCAACAATGCAATCTGCGCGAGAGAGTTACACCAGGCGCGTGCACGCATCATTCACAATGTATGATGGAATTACTCGTTTGATGTGGACAAGATAATTTATTGGTCTCCGCCATTGAGTGTCGTGGCGTTGTTGTGAAGGATGTTTGCCGAATTAGGTTAAGTTTCGGCGCTCTTTTCTCTGCTGATAGACGACCCCCAGCCGTCTATTTTTAAAATAATGCAAAACTAAGCCACCAATGAAAATGTGAACAAACGTCCATAAAAATGACAGCCAATGCATTTTCAAATAAGATCTGTGATTGATTTTCACGGCTCACTTCGGAGGGGAAATGTGGCTTGCTGCGCGCGCCCGAGTCAAATTTGTCAGTAAATAAACAACGACGCATGGGGTGCCGGGTCAGCCAGGTGGAAAAAAAGAGATCTTGATGTAGACGTGCCCATAGCCTTGCCTACTTGGCGTGATGCAGATGACTGCGATGCGTGTTCATTGTAGCCTATATGTATGTAGGCTTTGCAGATTTTAAATGCTGGTCTGTTGATTGTGTTTGGCTATAATATTTTTTCTATAACCTTGCGAGCCGCCAAGTCAGGCGCCGCGCAATGAGTAACAGGGATCTATGCTCTGATATCTATGTGGTTTATGCTGTGATTGCAAATCGCGGCAGTAGTTCACTCCTAATAAATTAAAGCACTTTCCATTCATAATATTGTGAATGCAAGTATTCATTTTCTGAACTGTCATGCGCATAGTTGTTCAGCTGTTTTCGGCTCTCAAATTCACAACTGGGTTAATGATAGGGATGTTGTAAACTGCACCATATTACCTACCTTTAACTGGGGTCTGCTCATTTTTCTGACGCCCCATTGGTCCTATGCGTCAATGTTCCGAACATTTCCCATTGATCCTACAGCACTTAGTCTCAGATAACTTTTTACCAATAAAATGAAACCCTTTGTCCCGACAGTCCAATGTTCCGACCAAAAGCTGCTTTAGATCACCATCCTCTCTGAGTCTGACAGCCTGCGCAGTGGTCATGCTGCTGTCTGTGACAGGTTAGGTTCAGGGAAAGTTTTGGTCAAGGCACAAATTTAAAACTCAGAAATAGCCTACTGACAGGTTAGGGTTAGGAATGGTTTTGGGTAGGGCACAATTGTAAAACTTGGCAACATTGCATTAATGACAGGTTATGTTTAGGGGTGGTTTTGGTAAGGGCACAGCTAGACCGACTCAGATGGCTCGTCGCAGCGCATGCAGCTGAAGTCTACTTGGCACCGGGAAAAGCAGGACATACGACCTGGGATAATGACCAACCCCAAACAGCCATTGGTCGGAACATTGAGCGGTTGGAGCAAAGGGTTTAATTAAATTATTTCGAGTTAGTGGGCTGTAGGATCGATGGGAAATTTTCGGAATATTGACGCGTCGGACCAAAGAGGCGTCGGAAAAATGACATGCTACCCCTTTAACTAATCTTAAAGCTCTGGCTCAAACGGTAAATCACCCATGATGGCTGTAGTCATCTTCAAAGCTACCCCAATAATGTGTAACATTAACGTTTGGTGTTTATGTCATCAGTGGCCTAATAAAGTAACATCCACCAGCTGCTTGTCAAAAATAAATAATACGGATGTGATTGATAGTTAGCTTTGGTAGCGCCGTTTCTTCATTAATTAGGTCAGAGAACCGAAATCCTAACCTGAAACGGGTACATGTTCCGCTTATGACCTTACTGTAAATGTACACATGCTAGATAATAGCATGATCCGTGCTGTTTCTAGTCGAGTGTGAGGATGCTGAGATTGAGCCTTTTAACTGTTTTAGGAAAGAGGAAGTCGTTTAGGCCAACAAAGGATTCGTTCAGGCCACAGGGTGCAGTTGTATAGGCCACAGGAAGCAGTTGTTTAGGTCAGGCTACAGCAGCTGAAATCTTTGCATCTCCACTTTTTATTATTATGGTTCATTTGTTACTATAAGATATACATCAGCTCTATTTGTTATTATAAGATATAAATCAGCTCTACTGGTCTGTCTGAGGTCTATCTATGATAAATTATTTAATAACCAACGTAAGTGTGGAAACGTTTTTTTTATTATTATTATTTCACTTTGACTTTACAAGGTAGGTGAGTGCTCAGTTAACTAATCCAAAAATGCTAATTTAGTGAGTAAAGGAAGAAAGGAAATCCGCACACTGTTACTGCTCACCGATTTATTAGAACACAACGTTTCGACCTCAGGCGGTCTTCGTCAGGTGTAGACCGCCTGAGGTCGAAACGTTGTGTTCTAATAAATCGGTGAGCAGTAACAGTGTGCGGATTTCCTTTCTTCCTTTACGCACTTTTGTTTTGATCCAGCACCTGTTTTACTGGATGTGCGCGCATCACATACACTTCGTTTAGTGAAGTATGCCAAATATTTCATAATATGCAAGTTAGGTAGGCATGTACGCTATTTTGATCCCTAAAAGGCAAGCCCACTTTTTGTTTGCAAAGCCTACTTTTTACTTTGTGTTTTCCGACTCAGCACAACCACTCAGTTAAAGCACACTTAACTTGTGTGAATTTTACTATAGACAAATAATAGTGTGTGTGTGTGTGCGCGCGTGTGTGCATGCATGCACCTACCTGGCAGAAGCCCTTTCCTGTCAGTCCTGAGCAAAGCATGTTGCTGGTGATGCTGACGATGGAACTCCAGCGGATCCTGCATGAACTATCACCCACTACTGGAACCTCCACCTCTTGCAACGCATGGGAAGCGGGCAGAGGCTCTACACAGAGACACACACACACACACACACACACACACACACACACACACACACACACACACACACACACACACACACACACACACACACACACACACACTTTAACACCTTTATTCATGCCTTTAAGCTGTCTATTCACTCTCTGTACTCTGTACAACATGACCTGGATGAATGAGAATCTTCACAGACACACTCACTTTACACACACACACACACACCAGGCCCATCACTATGTTTGAGAGACAGGGGTGGTTTAGCCTTAGAGGAAGCACACGCAGACATTTTTTCAGCGCACCTGCTAAGGTTTTGTCTATGAATTAATTATTTTAAGAGCAAAGAAATCCTGCACATTGTCCATTCCACTAACAAACTTTAATACAATGTTTCGGTCATCCGACCTTCTTCAGGTTAAAGTTTATATTGAAGTTTGTTGGTGGAATGGACAGCGTGTGGGATTTCTATCACACTTGAATGTAGGGCTGTCCTAAACAATTATTTTTTTTACCAATTAATCTATAAACTACTTTTTTCGAAGAGTCGATTAGTCAAACGATTATTTTTTCAAGTACTCTAGCACTTTAATTTTCAAGGAAATTGGGGAAAAAAGAAATAAACCGCTAAAATTAGGTCCCTGGGCTCACAATGAGCTTTAAATCATGATACTAGCTTATTTACTCCGAGATACAACATACATGCTGGACAATTTTAGGTTTCAATAAAGTAATACAGCATTAGTAAAGTAAGTAGAAAAACATTGAATTACATGAAACGATTAGTCGACTATGAAAATTCTTGTCGACTAATTTTCATAGTCGATTAGTCACAATTAGTTGATTAATCGTCCCAGCCCTACTTGAATGACAACCCCACTGCGATATCCTACGCACCTGCCCAACTACAGAGGTGTGCAAAAGCATGTTCTTAAACAATTACTTTAAGAGCACCATACCAATTTTTAGTTACAGTGGATTTGTTTTTAAAATTCACATTTTTATGAACATTCCTTATAAACAGTAAGCTAATCAAAACATTTAAAAATGTTGAAACTGATGAATATTATGTACAAAAGTTAAAACGATTAGATTACTATGCCGAGAGCATCATTTACACAAGGACTAAAAAGTGTACTGTCGCTTTAAAGGGACACTGTGCAGGAAATGGTCAAAAAAGGTACTGCAACTATGCTGCTCATTGAAACTGGGCTGCCTATTGCCAAATTTGATCTTTACATGAACGTTTACGAAGTAATAAACAAATATTTTCTAGTATGGTCCAAGTACAGTCATTTTTGCAGCTAAAAATGGCTATTTTTGGAAATTCAAAATGGCGGACCATGGAGAAGATCCCCCTTTTCATGTATGAAAAGTGCAATTTTTCCAGTCATAGTGAATACTTAGAATTTGATGGTGGTGGTAAGTATTCATGAAAAAGGTAACATTAGTGAATGGGCAGCATGAATTCTGGAAATAAACGACTAAAAATCTCACATAGTGTCCCTTTAAGGAGTTACTAACTGCGCGTCTCCAGGAGGAGTAGTGGTCAGGAAGTGATTCATTCTAACATGTTCCTTACTTGTAAAATTCTGCATATTAGGTCATTTTTACTCCATTAGTAGCTATTTTAATTAGTGAATGTGTGTTTTCAAACTGTTAAAACAAATATTAAAGCTCAACTATCATTTCAAGATGTCAAATGGATTTATTACATGGGTATTGTGAAAACTGCTACTTTGGGTCAGAGATTTCATCCATGTAAGTAATTACACTTTTCTGTTTTCACACCCTGCTTTTATTGCTGTGCAGTAGGCTATAAGTGGCATTAAACAATAAATAAGTAAACAGTAACTTGTATTCAGATTAACTTGCCTTCTTGATGGTTTGTATTCAGTGCTTTACCGCATTTGTTTTTGGAAAAATATTTTATATATATATATATATATATATTATATTATTTTTTTTATTTTTTTGCAAAATAATTTTAGGGTGTCTAATATTAATGTAAGTATGGCTTAAGTCCCCCTAAAATAGGGCTAACGACGGCCCTGACACACACACACACACACACACATCTGACCGTCTTTCCTGATTCTCCCCCAGCCTGTAACCCAGATATTGGTGCCGGCCCTGTAGGTGCTATCAGATGCAGCCAGGCAAACGGGCTGTATGTAGTCGGTAAAGGTGACGGGGGATGAGAGGTGGAGGAGACAGATGTCATTGTCACTGGTGTCACTATTATAATCGGGGTGGCTGATGATCTCAGAGACTGTCCTGGAAACCTCGTTGGGGTTGCTGCCCTCTTGATGCTGTCGACCGAGGTAGACTGTTAGCCCTGAGGTGGTGATTCTGCAGAAGGAGACAAGATACTTAATAATTAAGATATCAACATTAAAACCTCAATTTATACACACTTAATACTTAAAATATCAACCCTTCAGCCCTTAGCATATCAACACTTAAGTCATTGACATAATTGACATGACACGCCCTGATGTAGCCTAGGTACACTCTCAGAAATAAAGGTAAAGTGATGGTACAATTAAGGTCTTTCAGGTACACATTTCACAAATGTACTATTAAAGGGGGATTCCACCGGTGGAGACATGAATATGTTGCGTATTGAAAGTTGGGCATATATGTAGTAGAATGGTAGCAGCCAGCAAACTGGTGCTGTGGGAACCGTCTCATGGGTCCGGGTCAAGGGGACGTCCCACACTAACACATGTCGACATACTTAAGAAGGACGTAGGAACTCAGAGTACCAGTGAATTGAAAAGATGTATGGATGGAACGATGGAAGGCTCGTCTGAGGACGACCTAGAGAGACTACGCTCATAAAAAGGATCTGTTGGATTAACTTACCTGTAAGTTGTGGAAAGTATTTCCACCCAATTAAATCATGTATGTTTAACATCCTGTCTAAAATGGATTCATGCAAGCCCAACTGACAGTCATACTTACATTGTGGTATAGTACTTTTCAGTGTAAATGCTAGAATTTAGGTCCCATGCATGGCAACTCTAGACAGCACCTCAAGAGAGCAGTATGGCAGAGTGGTGCGATGCTAGGGGTGTTTCAGTCATGGCAGAGCCATATAGAAGGAGAGTTGTGCAAATGGAGGACCAGGAAATAATTGCAGCCCCGCCTTTCAACGAGATCGAGGTGGTGCCTAAAGCGGCTGTCTATCCATAGACTCAACATAGACCCACCACATAAAAAGCCAAAAATAAGGACTAACGAACTATACTGCGGGGTAATCACCACAAATATGTAAACTATCAATATCCTCAGTAATGATAATCACAACAGTTTTACCATCTGTGATGTTTATCTGAAGTTATTACTACGAACAGCAAGTCTTGTCATATTCCCTGCATTGCATACACTGTGTGCTACGCCCACTTCTAGGCACTAACATTCGTAATGCTGAGCAATTCTGAGACGCTAAACAGCTAATTTTGCTGATGTGGAAGTGGGCCCTAGCACACAATGGAGATTGCCCGACTCTGTTTCTATATGGCTCTGAGTCATGGTGCAGGATGTGAGGTGGGCAGTACCATGATCAGGGTACCTCAATCATGGAGGATGGAATGGGGGCAGGACAATTACTTACTCCTCACACCAATTCCAATTTTAATTTTGTCTGTTGTTTAACTTAAGTTAAATGAACTCTCCCTAATACAACAAGTCCTCTTTTTGAATTTACCACTGGATTGAAGGGCTTTTTGTAGCCTGGTAGGCACATAGTTGCGACTAAAAGGTACAAACTGAAGAAGTACTTATTTGTAACCATCCATAAGGTGCAATGATGTCGTCTTTAGGGTACTGCCACAGCGACGGAGCTTTTGTAATTTTTTTTTTTGCATATTCCGTACCGTCATTTCTGAGAGTGTAGTTGTGACTAAAAGGTACAAACTGAAGGGTTACTTATTTATAATAATAGTAATAATAATAATAATAATAATAATAATAATGCATTTTATTTAAAAGCGCAAGGACAACTCAAAAACTCAAGGACACTGTACAGAGAGAGAAAATAAATAAAATAAAATAAAATAAAACAAAACAGAGTTAAATAATCATTAAGAATAGGCTAGCTGAAACAGATGAGTTTTTAGTCTGGATTTGAACAAGGGTAAAGAGTCAATATTGCGGATGTCAGGGGCAGTGATGTGCCAGTTCACAGCTTTTCTGAACTAGTTCAAGTTCAGTTCATAAATGCTCAAAGTGAACAGTTCAAGTTCAAAGTTCACAATTTTAATTCTGAACTAGTTCAAAGTTCAGTTCATTTTCACTTTTTTCGTGAGATATTCAAATAAATACTTTTTTCACACCACGAGCTAGAAAACATACATTATTTGAAACTGACTAGACATTTGCTCATGACACTGCAATTGTGGGTCTCTTACAGACAAGGTAGACCAGTTCTAGCCTAGTGCAATGAAATCTACTAGCATTTTTAAAAAAAAGAATAAATAAATAATGTATTTATATATATATAATGTGAAATATTTATATATAATTTTATATGATATTATATAGCCTATCTGTTTGTGTATGAATTCATTTACATGCGCAAAACTCTTGAATGAAGGTAGGCCTGTCAAATCCACAAATAGGCCTATATATTTTGAAGGAAACTGTAGGCTATGTTATGTAGCCTACACTTATAACACACATATGATACAGTGTTTTTTGTTTAGAGGTTGGACATCTTCCACAATGTAGTAGTCGATAATCAGTTTATCTACCTGCTCCGAGACCACCACGGACCTCTTGAAGGCTGCTGGCAGTGTCATTTGCGTTTGGGCTTGGCAGGGGTCTTCTCCCCCTTTCCTCACTTATGACCCGAGGGCGTGCATGCATTCATACCGGATGGATGTTTTAACTGAATGTGACGTTTCGAATTTTTAAAAGGACGTTGTGAATGTCCTTACATGTTTTTGCTGCGCAGGTGGTTTAAATGTTCATAAGGAGAATCGGTGTCTGTCTCCGTGCCATCACTTCCACGAGCCTTTTTTTTTAAAATGCAGCGCTTGTCAGTCTGTCTCTCGCTCTCGCTCCCTCTCTTTCTCCGCCGCAATTCATCACGGGTAACGTTGTGCGTAAGCAGCAATAACTAGCCCTGTGTTATTCAACTATTCTCAGCCGGACAATGCATTGCGCACTAAGTCCATTTACACTGATGTCTGCCGTTCGTGACACATAATGTGAACTAATTCACGTTGAAGTTCTTTATTAAAAAATGTGTTGCGTTCAGTTCAACGTTCACGAATCTTTTGAACGCGTTCACGCATAACACTGGTCAGGGGGAAGCACCTTCCACAGCTGAGGAGCAGAGCAACTGAAAGCTCTGTTCCCCATGGTGCTGAGACGGGCAGAGGGGACAGAGAGTAGAATGGAGGAAGAGGAACGGAGGGTGCGGGAAGGAATAGCAATGTGCACAGTAAAAAAAGAACTGTTGTTCTTACGGTAGATTGCTGGCAGCAGTGGTTGCCAAAGTCTACCTTTAAACAAATAACGGTATATTTCCTTTTTACATTTTACGGTAAAATTATGGCAGCAGTGGTTGCCAAAGCCTACCGTTAAATAAATAACGGTATTATTATTTTTTACATTTTACGGTAAAATTATGGCAGCAGTGGTTGCCAAAACGTACCATTAAATAAATTACGGTAAAAACGGATTATACTCAGGTGAGTTCAATTATAGAGTTACAATCAGACAACTGATTGGACTGATTATACTCAGGTGAGTCCAATTATAGAGTTGCAATCACAGACAACTGATTGGACTGATTCAACTCATTGGAGTCCAATAAACATCAACTTAATTAAATACCTAAATAAATGCCCAATTGCCAGATTGTCTAGTGCAGGCAGGTGGACCAGTCTAGTATCATCAATGAAGGGTATGCAAATCCATTCTTTATTTTAAAAAGGCCTGAAAATAACCTTAAGGAAAATGAAGGCCAAAGCTAGCGGGGCAAGCAAGCTAACAAACAAGCTAGTTAGCAAGCCATGCAGCCACCCTTACAACGTGACCTGCTAACCGGGCCGGCCAGGCCAGGCGAGGCGAGGGCAGGCCAGCCGACCAGCCGACCAGCCGACCAGCCGACCAGCCGACCAGCCGACCAGCCAGCCAGCCAGCCAGCCGACCAGCCGGCCTTACAGCCAGCCAGCCAGCCAGCCAGCCAGCTAGCTAGCTAGCAACCAGTGAGCAGTACAATGCAACAGTCCCTGTTTAAATACATGTTCAAGTGAACCATGTGACCCGAGTGATTAAGCATTTGACAGGTGCAGGCAGTAAGTTAATCATTGCATGACAGCCCTTAGCACTCAGGTGAGGTCAGGAATTGATTGATAGATTGATTTGGATGGGGTAGAATGACAGTTTCAAATAGACTGGGCTACTTCTAAGAGACTAAATCAAGGGATTACTGTCCCAGGTAGACTTTTTCAGATTATACTAGTCTATAGGTATATTTTACACATTAAATGAGGCTAAACTGTAGGCTGTTACCGGATAAATAATAAGTTACAGTGAATTAATGCAAAATGTGCAAACTGTTGCCATTTGCAGTCCTTAACTGTTGCACAGTTTATTCAGTTGCCAGCTTCATTGTTGTCAAATCTACAACGTGGAGGCACCTGGAGCCAAGCAGACAGGCAATATGTTTTCTGTGGAGTAATTAATATTTAATTCATTATAACCTCCATTGCTTTCTGTTGGGTAGGAGGAATGCAAAAAAAGATATTCTGAATTTTGAAGAGGTTTACTGTGTCAATTTGCCTCTCAATCGAAAACTCTGATGGCAAAGCCTCAAAGTCCAATAAGGGAAAAAAATATTGCGGTGGAGAATTTTTCGCAGGATGAACTAGAACACATGCCAAGGGTTGTACTCTAAGTTAATACTCATTGATGGCTACTAATCAAATAGCGTGTTGACATCAAACTCTGCCTGTTACAACCAGCCTATCAGTGGTTTGACAAGTTACACCTGGAACAAGTGCAATCACAAGAGATCTATTGGACTAAAAGAGGACAAAAAGCCTAACACGACCAGAAAGAGCACCTACTTTTTGTAGTATACACAATGTGAAGAAAAGCAGAACAGAGTTCTTTGTCTGTTGGTTCACAATTTGGTTCACTAACAGAGGATTGAGTTTGGTTCACTTATAGGGGACTCAACAAAAATGGCTGCTCATGTTGCTAAAACATTTGGAAATTGGGGAGGCGTGTTTTCATAACTCTCTAGGGAGTTAAACATTAACTCTCTAGCTCTCTTAGCTCAACAACTCGGATCCAGAGGAGTCAAATAACACTCTGTAGTGTTGCTACAACTCTTGATGTTTAGATTTTGGCTGAACACCAGTCTAACTCTGATCAATCTAACTCTGGCAGATTAGCTGTGTACATATGTGTACACCAGTGAAAAATAAAGTCATGTACCGTTTCTTGACTACTTCATCTTCACTTAACGGTATTTTCCAATATTTTCTTTTCAGTGAACAGTTCAGTATTTTCTACATATTGACACCAGTGAAAAATAAAGTTATGTACCGTTTCTTGACTACTTCATCTCACTTAACGGTGTTTTCCAATATCTTCGTTTACAGAGAACAGTCCAGTATTTTCTACATATGACACCTGTCAAAAATAAAGTTATGTAGCGCTTTTTGACTAAATAGTGGCTTGCCATATTTAGTACAGAGATAAACTGTTTTACATTTTACGGTCACTGACTGTTGCAATTTGATAGTTTTTTGTCGTAATTTCAACGGGCATTTTTTACAGTGTGAATAAGATTAGATAAATAAGGAGGGGGAATATTGTGGATAGCCTTGAAGGTGTGGAGAAGTATTTTAAAGTGAATTCTAAATTTGATAGGGAGCCAGTGGAGATGTTGGAGTGCAGGGGTGATAAAGTGACAGGAAAGGGTTTTAGTTATGATGCGGGCAGCTGAGTTCTGAACCAGTTGGAGCTTGTGGAGTAGTGTTTGAGGGAGACAAAAGAGGAGAGAGTTACAGTAATCAATGCGAGAGATGACAAGACTACGTATGTACAAGGATGGAGGTAGAGTGGGGGGTGAGAGAGGGACGGAGACGGTTTATGTTGAAAAGAAGGAAGTAAGCAGAGCGTGTGATGTTATTAATATGGGACAGGAAGGATAGAGAGCCATCAAGCATGACACCCAAACTCTTAACTTGAGGGGAGGGGGAGACAGGAGAGTTATCAATTGAAAAGGTAAAACTGTTTGCTTTGGATAAGGTGGAATTGGTGCCTATTAGTAGGACTTCTGTACTGTACAATCTGAAGATGTACTTATTTGTAACCATCCTTAAGGTGCAATGATGTCCTCCTTGAGGGTACTGCCACAGCTACAGAGCTTTTGTTCCTTTTTTTGCATATTCCGTATCTTTTATTTCTGAGTGTACTGGCCTAATGGGTAGGGAGTAAGTTTTTCAATTCGAGCGTTGGACGTTTGAATCCCACCCTTACTTCTCCCTACACCCTATTATATTCACTGATGCAGTACCCTTATGCAAGGCCCTTTACCCCACATTGCTCCAGGGGCTGTAGAGCAGTCTGTACGCAGAAGAAGTGTGAGTGACTTCACCTTTCGAAGCAGTGGGCGGCGGTCAGCACCCATTGGCTGTTGATGAGGGATCCTCCACAGAAATGGCCACCGAATGCATGTAGGCTTGCCTGCCATGGCCATGCCCCTTCTGTGGCATTGTCCCCGTTCACTATGCGTGTGTTCAGGGGAGCTCTCCCACACTCTACAAAAGATCAGTCGCATAAGCACCATCAGTGTGTGTCATTGTGGGTTTTGTGTGTGTGTGTGTGTGTGTGTGTGTGCGTGCAAGCGAGCGAATGAGTGTGTGATTGCTCTCTCTCTCAAATGTGTACATTTTCAAGTGATAATGCGCTGACAGTGTGTCTATCAGCTGTTTTTGGTTACAGAAGAGCAATATGTAGGCTAATAACTAAAAGCAACCCTTACGAAAATGGACCATGGTTTATTATGGTGTTACTATGATTATCATGGTTCTGCCATGGTATGTCATGGTTACTCTAAGTACTCTGAACCTACCATAATTGTACTATGGCTTACTATGGTATTACTGTGATTTTTATGTAGTAACATGGTTCTACCATGGTATTTCATGATTACTCTACCATTACGAAAATCGACCATGGTTGTAATGCAGTAACCATTTCATGGTGATTCCAAGTACTATCAAGCAACCATAGTTCTAGTACAGTAGCTGTCATAGTAGTAGCCCTTACAAAGATTAACCATGGTTGTACTATGAAAACTAATCATGGTTTTACCATAGATTTACCAGGGATTATAGTTAACCATGGTTTTTAGTGTAACCATGACAACCATGGTTTGTGACTATGGTTTAACCCTAGTATACTCTTTGCCATAAACCATGGTTCCCCCCAAACCATGTTTTTTTTAAACCATGGTCGCCCACCCCAAAGGCCCTTTTTTTAAAACCATGGTTTAAAAAAACATGGTGGGCGGAAGGGGTGCATAGTCACGAACCATGGTTTTCTTGGTTACCCAAGAAAACACAAAACCCCTGAATAACTACATGTGAGTAGCCGAGGTGTAATGGCTAGGGAGTTGGACTGTAGATCACAGGAATCCTGCCCTTACCATTCCGTACACCTCCATCCATGGCTGAAGTGCCCTTGAGCAAGGCACCTAACATTGATCCAGGGACTGTAACCAATAGCCTGTAAGTCGCTTCGGATACAAAACGCATCAGCTCACTGTAATGTAATGGATAACTATTAACCATGGTTAGTTGTCATAGTAAAACCAGGGTTAAATTGTACATAGTTAAATGATGGTAAATCTATAGTTAAACCATGGTTACATCCATAGTTAAACCATGGGCAAATCATTGTCCACCCATGGGTGAATCATAGTTAAACCATGGGTTTACTGTGCTCAGAAAAACGTGACTAAAACCCATAAGGGAATACACCATAGATTTAAACAGGGCTTTGTAATGTTTCTCTGTTGTGGTAGGTGCCTTTCTGCCCCTTGTTGGTGTGCACAAGCACAATTTGTAAACATGAAATTCCTCTATAATGGTTGTAGCTTAGATTTTGGTGGTTTAGTGGTGTGACTTACTTGGTGGTGCGGTAGTTGCAGTTGCAGCTGTAGTTGTGGTAGTTGCAGTGGTTGTCGTGGTGACAGGAGGTAGGCCGGAGCAGGTGGCAGTCAGGTCACCGTCGGTGCCACTGGAGGTGAAGGTGACGAATCCCGGCTGATTGGTGGTGATCTGAGTGTTGATCCAGCTCTGGTACTGGGACACACGTGCGTAGACTCCAGGGAAACTACCGTCAGCGCAGCCGATACCGAAGCTCACAACACCAGACTGGACCCATCTTTCCCCCTGCTTATTCACCATCGGACCGCCTGAATCACCCTGCACACAAACATACAGCTCAGGCAACTAGCAGGCACTTTTACAGGTAGTTCAGGTTACTAGTAATCTACCTGAGAATACACAATTTAAAAAAAAACTAGGGCTGGGACATTAACGCGTTAATTTCGATTAATTAATCACACAATTTTATTAATTAAGTAATGCAATTAAAACAATAGGCAGTATTAAGCCTGATGGTGAACAGTCTGCTAAAATTGAGAAGAGTGAATGAGAAGAGAGAATGAATAATATTTTTAGATTAAGCGTATTTATTGCAATTATTGAAAATCCATGTGAAAAAAAATATTTGTCACTGTTCTCGAGTCTAAAATATTAAAATGCGATTAATTCAATTAACCAATTTCAAAGCCTACAAATTAATTTGATTATACATTTTAATCGAGTCCCAGCCCTAAAAAAAACCTTACACCCCTAGTAAATAGTAAATTACCTGACAGGAGTCTTTCCCGCCCTCATCCAGTCCAGCACAGATCATGTTGTCAGTAATGGTGATGTCCCGTACACTGTATTTGCAGAAGCAGTTCCTGTTTCCTGTGACAGGCACGTCTACTTCCTGAAGGGTCTGCGGTGAGGGGAGGGACACTAGAAGAGACGTCAGACATCACATTTTGGCACCATGACTTGCAAGGACTGCAGCCTCTTGTTAACTTACGCAGGGATCTCATACATACATTCGCAGATGCACAATGTTTGGCGTGTTTTATGGAGGTCAGTCAATGACACCCTGCCATTGGCTGACCTCTGTTAAACATACCCAGCATGACCCAGCATAGTGAAACAATGGGGAATATGTGGCAACTATTTCATTGACGTGCGTTTCATCTGCCAAAAATGTGGCATTTCTTGTAGGCTTGTAATGGTTAGTGTGTCTATAATTTTTGCGCAAAGAACCTTTCTGTCAAACTGGCATTGTTCAGTCGAGCTGTGGTCTCCTCTAATGACGCAATGCCCAGCACTGATCTGAGCCAGTAATGTTTTGCACTAATATTGAGTTTATAAACCACAGCTGGAGGATTCTTTATTGTAGAAATGAAGGTAGATATGAACTGCCTTGTGCCTAGAAACTTACTACTGATTTTGTTTCTGCTGATGATGCCTTATCTGGTTGCACACTTGCGTTTTTCTTTTGCTTTCTTTCTCTATCTTTCTTTCTTTCTTTCTGTGTTTTCTTGCATAACCTTTATACTATAGTGGAAAAAAATGTTTTAATCATTTTTGTATTGTTATGAGCATGCATATACATATTTTCAAAAAGCATCTATGTCAAAACAGTGTTCTGAGGTATTTGGTGCAGAGCTTGCACAGAATGGTGATTGTCCCAAGAAGCAAAATTTCTTTTTGCTCTTTCTGTAGAGGGCCAAGCTTGGGAGCTCTTTTAGCCTGGCGATGCTATCATATGTCCTTCCACCGAAAGAGTTTGGCTCCGCACATGGTCTGGCAAAACCCCTCCTAGCTCGGTTCACTCACTGTTCTAACAATCAGCAAACAGTTGAGAGTGGTGACGAAGAACTCACTTGTTATGTGCATGCTTTTGGAAAACTGTATTGTAACAGTCGTGCTAATAAATCACAATTTGAATTTTAATTTGAATTCCGAACTCCAATGAATTTCAGATCTCCAATGAATCATCTCCCATCCTCAATGGAGATGGATTCCTCTTAGCTTTCACCAGAATGTTTGACGGAGCTTTCGCCCAGGCTAGAACTCTTTGCCCACAGAGCTAAAGCTACAGTAGTGACCAACATGAACATCTTCAACAAAAGATTCAAAGAACAGGTGAAATCAAAACAGACAGTTGGCTCATGACATTGTACTGTATATCGGCGTAGCATCTAAAATTGCTTGCTCTCCCCCATTTTATTATATACATATATGAGAGAAGCGGCATATAATGGTGCTACCTTGGAATCGTGTTTACAATTAAATCATGAGCGTGTTTAAATTTAAAACCTGTCAAACGCCAGCTGCACACCTTTCGACAGGACTGGGAAAATCTAAATGGCTGCTACTGTATGTTGGTTTTATTGTTATTCTTATCTCACCTCCAGTCCCGATGGTGCCCCATCCTGTGACCCAGCTGGTGGTGTCCCTGTGGAAGGAACTGGTAGCCTCAGCCAGGCAGACGGGCCGGATGAAGTTGGTGAAGGTGACGTTGGACGCGAGGCGGAGGAGACAAATGTCATTGTCGAAGGTATCGCTGTTATAATCAGGGTGACAGATTATCTGAGAAACAGTCTGCAAAACCTCATTGGTGTTGTTACCCTCCTGAGTCTGTCGACCGAGGTAGACCGTTAGTCCTGTGGCGGTAATGCTGCAGAAGGAGAAAAACACAGTGTTAATTCATTGATTTAACATCCTCTAGAGCAGGGGTGCCCAACCAGTCGATCGTGGTCTACCAGTAGATCTCGAGTGGAGTGGCAGTCGATCACACTTTTTATTAGTTACGCCCAGTGATTGGATAGTCTACAGAGTTCACCAAAGAGTATCCAATCACTGGGCGTGACTAATTAGGTTGATACACTTAGAAGTGTGCGCACTAGACTTTTGAGAAATGCCCTCCGTCTTAGCCTGATAAACCAGACTAAACATTTTGCCGTCCAGCGGGTGGCGCTGGTTCACCAGGCTACCTCCGTCTCCTTCTGAGAGTGGCTCTGTGGTTTAAGGCGAGAGGGCACACCCCAAATGCCAATTGTAGGGGCCAAGCAGCGAAGCTGGCGAAGGCCCCTTGAGAGTTAGTAGGTTTTCTCATTATTATTATTACGGATCTCCCTCTGCAAGTCTATGGCAGCCCATAGAACCATACATAGGAAAGTTATGAAAATCGGCACACATATTAGGGCTAGCCTCAGCATTAATCACAGTGATTTATAGGTCCCCAGCCCCAAAGCTCTAGCGCCACCAGCAGGTCAAAGTTGCAGGTACATTTCTGCCTGTAACTTTTGAACCTTGGATTCCCTGGAATCCTTGGGCCAAGACGAATCCAACACACCCCATGACGTCATTTTCCGCCTGGATAGTTTTCCCGCCATTTTGAATTTTGTGAAATTGAATAAAATCGCTACTCCTCCCTCAATTATTGACCAATTGTAAGTATATAGCATCTCTGGACTGTTATGATGAACTATTCATACGGATTCGACAATGGTGTGAGAAGAAAGGTATTTCGGGAAACGGAGGGAGGAAAATGTCCGTTTATCACTATATTTGTGTATTTGAGTGTTTATATCAGTAGCCCCAGACGACTTTGTTGCTGTCGACCAACATAGACGAAGCACGTGAGCGAGAACTTGTCACCATGTGGGTGTCATTAAATACAGCGCATTTAAAGTCGGTCACAAATATGAACGAGACGATGAGCTCGCACCAGTTTGCTCTACTAACACACCACGTGTGAGGAGTGGGGGGACAGGCAGTGAGGAGGAGCTGAAGTGGGGACCTGCGCAAACTTGTGTAGGGGTGTGAGACAAGACTCATATACACACGTGAGTGAGTTGTTGACCAACCAGTTCATGGGTGCGTGACCTCGGAGGCAGTCTGCAGGCGAGCGTTGAAGGGGATAAGCAACTGCAGAGGTTGCAAGATCTGACTGCAGTCGCATTCATCCCGCGATAGTTTGACACCATGTGACATGTCACCTCGTCGACGCAACATCACTGAAATTTTTACGTTTGACAGGAAATCTAACCGTCATGCAACTTTTTGAGCCAGAATGCATTGCTGTCTAAATGTGGATACAGCCGTTACGATATCTCGATCGCACCTAATACTTATCTCACCTGGTGAAGCAGTGGGCGGCGGTCAGAACCCATTGGCTGTTGATGAGGGATCCTCCACAGAAGTGGCCACCGAATGAAGTGTGATGTAGGCTGGCCTGCCATGGCCACGCCCCTTCTGGAGCATCCGCACCCCCCACTATCTTGGTGTTCAGGGGAGCTTGCCCGCACACTACAGGAGAAGAGCCACATAATAAAAGCATCAGCGTGTGTATGTGTGTGGAAGATGCCTGATGCATTCAGACAAATATTTGCAAATTATGCTCAGGTCAGGATGTTACATAGGGTGTGCATGCGTGTGTGTGTGTGTGTGTGTGTGCACTCACCATCCAGCTGAGAATTGGATCCTGAAACACAAAACATACACACACACTTCAGAAACATTTCACATGTCAATGTTATCTGAAAACATAGATAACAAAGTGTATGTGTATTGGTTATAACAATAGGTCGGATTCTTTATTATTGTTAAGTTTGATTGTACACATAGCCGAGTGTAAGTTTTACAAACTATTCGTTAAGTGAAAGCCCACCTGAGAAACTCCAACTGCCATTGTAATTGTGACACAGCATTTCACAGCAAACAAGTGCACACTGCACACAACGAATTCGCATGCATGCCTCACCCGTGCAAGGGGGTAGCCCCCAATGACGCCCCAAGGGAGCAGTGCAGCGGGATGGTACCATGCTCAGGGTACTTCAGTCATGGAGGAGGATGGAGGAGAGCACTGGTTAATTACTCCCCCAGCCAACCTGGCGGGTCGGGAGTCGAAGCGGCCACCTTTGTGCTTCAAGTCTGACGCGCTAACTGCTTACCAATGACTGCCCATTATTAGGAGCGTGGCTGGCAGGCCTGGCATGATTGGCAGCATGGTCATAACTACCATTGAGGACACAGAGGACATGTCCTCAGTATTTTTTCCAGAAGTGTCAAATTCATCTAAGATGAAAATCGATGTATGATCAACAATGACAAATTCAGTCTGTATACTCTATACTCAGGTATATACTACCTGAGTATGTCGAAACATTTGTCTTGGCACTTGCCCATTAAAACAGTAAACTATCCACATCTGAAGATGCCCCGGTGACTCTCTTCTTTATCTGGCTTCATTTGGGCTCTGTGTATGTGTGTGTATGTGTGTGCGTGTGCGTGTGCGTGTGCATGTGTGTGTGTGTGTGTGTGTGTGTGTGTGTGTGTGTGTGTGCGTGTGCGTGTGCGTGTGCATGTGTGTGTGTGTTGTGTCCTACCTGTGGGCAGCAGAAGCAGCGTGATGAGAAGAGCTAGAGGTCCTGGAGGTGATGCCATGGCGTGAGTGTAGATGTGTGGTCTCTTTCCAGCCTTTTATTCTGTCACTCATACACACGCCTACTCACACCTGCAGCACACACACACACACACACACACACACACACACACACACACACACACACACACTCAATATTTACATTGCAATATTTCAGGTTTTTCTTCTAAGTCTTTTTTCTTCTAAGTCTGTGTATTTCCTTGTACAGAATGCGCACACACACACACACACACACACACACACACACACACACACACACACACACACACACACACACACACACACACACACACACACACACACACAGAGACACACACACACACACACAGGGCCGCTGCCAGCTTTGGCCCTGTGAAAAGATAATCTCACCCTTCTCACTGACTTTTTGCACTAAGTTGACACTTGTTTGATGAGCTGTATGGACTGAATAAACTGCACCCACTTGCACACAACCACAGACGTATAAAGTTGCAACTCAAGCAGAGTTTGCATCCGCGAACTTTGCATGGTGTATTCGGCTCCAACAGTCGGCTGCTACGTGGAATGCACACCACGGTGGCAGGTGTTCCATCATTGACTTTGGAATGGGACTGTTTAACCGGAGTGTTTGAAAGTATAAAATGTGTTTTTGTTTGTGGTCAACTTTTCCTTTGTCACGGGCGGATTTGGGGATATGTAATTTGTGTGCAGGGCAATTGTGGTTTCTGTCATTGTAAACGGGCAGTCTGTGTATTACGGTGGGGTTCTAGCATGGTAGCGACCAATTGAAAAGCTGTTTAGCTATTGGATAATTGAAAACTGGAATAAGTGACTTTACCCAGGAAAAGGGTGTTTAATCATTGAGACAGACAAGGTGCACGACCTAGGAGCAGCTGATCACCAGAAATAGGCACTGCACAGCCTTTGTTCATTATATTTAATTTGTTTTGTTTAATAATGTTATTAGTTAAATATTTCAGTTAGTTGCGTCAGGGGATGATTTCCCAGAGAGTGAAGTTGCTGGCATGTTTGTTTGTGTCGTGTTTGTTTTCGTTGTGCCATCATGCATATTTGTTTTGGTGTCAGTACTTCCTTTTACCGTTCTATTTAGTCCTTTGTTTTATTCCTGCCACACACACCAAGTCCTCTTTGTATTGACCAAACTAAAAAGTACACCAACAAATATATTTGTTCAAATTTGGCATGTTCAGGCCGACAAAGAACTGTGATGGTGCCAGTTCCCGAACTAGCAACTGATCCAAAAAAATACATATTGTTATTTCACTGTGAACCATGACAACCATGCAGACATTCAGTTTCAATTGGGGAATCATGGGTGGTTTGCAGATGAGCACTTTCTGGCTGGCTGGCTGGCTGTGTGTGTGTGTGTGTGTGTGTGTGTGTGAGAGAGAGAGAGAGAGAGAGAGAGAGAGAGATTATTATCAATGTCTTATTTAAATGTGTTTAGTTAAACTGCACATAGGAGACTGGTCAAACGCAATTTCAAACTTCTGGGCTAACCCTGTTACATAGATTTTTGACAATAAAGTACACTTGAACTTGAGAATTAACTCAAAACTGTTATCACCTCTGTATAAAAATCTCCTTACAGTTTATTTTTCAAACGCTTTTGTCCATTCTTCAGCAATATTTGTTAAACTCTAAATACTGTTAATACACCATGCTTTCCTAGGCATATGCATTTCTACAATGTTTACATTTTTTACATACAGGATCTTTTATGGCTTATTTTCAAATGCCTCCAGTCTGGCAAAAAATATTACAGTGAACATATCTATTTGAGAAAAATAGAACAAAACACCTCCAAAGTGGATTTGTGAAGAAAGTTAGCACACATTGAAAATGCTCATAATTCTGTAATAGCTGCAAAGATGTTCCGAAATCTTCATGTAATTTACATATATATAGGCCTATATATGTTAAAAGTACATATTACAACATATCCGTAGGAATTTAACTTAGTAACCAAATATTTTGATGTCACTGTTGTCCAGTCACAGATGAACATCCTGACTAAACATCCAGACCAACATAGTTTCCCTGCCTGGGGAGTACCATGATTTAAAAAAAAAAAAAAAACATTATACACACACACATACCTTTAATCAGGAACATCCTGAATGTGAACAGGCTGCATTCCAATCGTTGAGAAATACTTGAGAAAAAGGTTAAACATATCTCCCCCGCGTGTTACTGTATTACCTGGCACTGTTCCAAGCCAGTACATTTCCAGGAATAGTAAAAGTTTCTACCCTTTAAAGGGACACTGTGTGAGATTTTTAGTTGTTTATTTCCAGAATTCATGCTGCCCATTCACTAATGTTACCTTTTTCATGAATACTTACCACCAGCATCAAATTCGAAGTATTCATTATGACTGGAAAAATTGCACTTTTCATACATGAAAAGGGGGATCTTCTCCATTGTCCGCCATTTCGAAAAATTAGTTGCTAAAATGACTGTACTTGGGCCATACTAGAAAGTATTTGTTTAATACTTAGTAAGCTATCATGTAAATATCAAATTTGGCAATAGGCAGCCCAATTTCAATGAGCTGCATAGTTGCAGGACCTTTTTTGTCCATTTCCTGCACAGTGAAAAAATGAAACTAAGACTATACCCTCCGGGCTAGGCAAGACAAGTCACACGACACAACTATAGGTATGAAGTTGACTCAAAGCGTTTTCACACATACACTATACACGTTAGCCTAATTACTGTCTGTTGAAGTGACTTACAATTTAAGGGCCTACAACGAACTGATTATGATTATATCATAAAGGCCTTATTGGAAGTGAACAAGAAATTTGTGAATGCACACCTAACAGAGGATTGATTTTGCTTAACACGTCTTATACTTATATACAGTGAGGAGAATAAGTATTTGATCCCTTGCTGATTTTGTTGGTTTGCCCACTAATAAAGACATGATCATACTATAATGTTAATGATAAAATGTATTATAATATGGAGAGACATAATATCAAAAAGAAAGTCCAGAAAATAACTTTAAAGAATGAATGTGTTGTAATGGATTTGTATTCCATTGAACTAAGTAAGTATTTGACCCCTTTAGCCAAAGAAGACAAATACCTGGTGGCAAAGCCCTGGTTTTCACATACAGAGGTCAGATGTTTCTTTCAGTTAATGACAATGTTTGTGGGTATATTAGAAAGGATTTTTGTCCACTTTTCTTTGCAGATCATCTCTAAATCACTTAAGTTGTATGACTGTAGCTTGCCAAATGGGAGCTTCTGTTCCCATCACAGCATTATTATAGGGTTAATGTTTGGAAACTGTCTAGGCCACTTCATGACCTTAATGTGCTTCTGCTTGAGCTACTCCTTCGTTGCTTGGGCTGTATGTTATAGAATATTATCATTTTGGAAGGCCAATCCATGACCCACCTTCAGTCTAGTGGTGGTGGGAAAGAGGTTGGCATGCAGCATTGTACGTTTACATGTCTCCCTCCATTCATTTCTTGACGATGTGAAGTTGTCCTGTGTCTTGGCCAGACAAACAACCTCAAAACACAATGTTACCACTTTCATTTATGATGTTGGAGAAGGTGTTGTTCTTGGGATCATAGGCAGCATTTCTCTTCCTCCAAACACATAGTTGTGTTAATGCCAAACAGTTTGATTTTGGTGTTATCTGATTCCAGCACCTCCCAATCATATCCTAATCCAGTTTGACGTTCATTGGCAAACCTCAGGTGAGCCTGAACAGGTTCCTTCTGAAGCCGGGGTACCATACATGCACTGCAAGATTTTAATCCGCTGTGGTATCAAGTGTTTCCAATAGTTTTCTTAGTGATTGAGGTCCCAGCTGCCTTGAGATCATTTCCTAGCTCCTCCTATATAGTTTTAAGGTGCTTTATCTCCTTTTTTCTGGTTATTAAATTCCCACAAGGTCAAATCTTGTATGGAACCAGAGACAGGCCTAAGATTGATGATTGATGATCATTTTGTATGTCCTAAAATTGGGAAGAAATGCACCAACAGTTTGCTCTTTAATATCCAGGAGCCCATTTCAGCCTTATTGAGTTCTAAAATCTTGTCCCTGACATCCTTTGACAGCTTTTTGGTCTGTCCAATGTTGGCGAGTTTAGTTTGATTGATTGACTGATTCTATGGACTGATTCTGCAGATTCAATGTGTCTTTTGTGCAGGTTACTATTAACAGGTGTGTTCAATTCAGATAACAAGTTGATTGGAAGTGCCATTTGATCTGCGGGATCAGAACTCTTAATGGTTGGCAGGGGATCAAATACTTATTTCCCTCAATTAAATATAAATCAATTATTATATATTCTTTAGAGTTCATTTCTGGATTTTCTTTTTGATATTCTGTCTCTCCATATTAGAATACATATTATCATTAACATTAAAGACTGATCATGTCTTTATTAGTGGGCAAACCAACAAAATCAGCAAGGGATCAAATACTTATTCTCCTCACTGTACTTATACACTTATACGTACGGACAGACATGTATTAGAGGCTGACATGTGAACCTTTAAGATAAATGAAAAACAAAAGTGATACCCAATCTAAAATATATATCTTTGAAAAAAGTGGCTTGCCCACCGCCATGGTCATCCTAGGACCTAGATGCTTTCAGCAAACTGAGGTGGGAGGGGCAGAGTTCTTCAAGTGAAGAGGTGACATTTACAGTAAAGCTGGGCTTACATTGTGCGACTTTTGCTACAATTTGGCACTCGCACGACTTTTTGGGTGTCGGGCCGATTTCTTTCTCAATCGCAGGTCAATCGTGAGTCTTGCATTGTGCAGTGTACATGGGGTAACGACAAGCGATTTCGCCTCACGATCATGCAATCGCAGGGTCACAAGAAAATCAAAACGGTTTGAAATTCTGGTCGTGGCTCATGCGTAAATCGCACAGTTAAAGCAGTGCTACGACCCGATTTGACACTTCTCATGCACAAATGAATAGGGCGGTGCGATTTGCTGTTGAGCGCGACCTCATCTCCACCTCAGGTGCGCATGTTCCCTCCTCTGCAGACTGGGGAAACATGCCTGTCGCGTTGTACGGTGGAAGCATTTCGCTCGCATCCGACTGTCGGCTCCTGTAGTGTGAGGACTTGAGTCGTGAGTTGTGAACTTTTAAACAGTGAAATTCCATTGTGCAGTGTGAGCAGAAGCTTAAGACCCACGACTGAAAATATCGCACAGTGTATGCCCGGCTTAAGTCAGGTGTCTGTTGCTAGTAAATCAGTCCAGCCTTCTGGATGACAAGATCCACCTCCCTCAGACAGATAAGGCCGCACGCACGGCTAGATGACAAGATGTCATTTATTATGAATGACTTGTTTAACAGGTCATACAAGTACATTTACCCTAAATCACCATACATTTCTCTTCCTCTCTCTGTCACCCCCACCTCCCTCAGACAGATAAGGCCGCACGCACGGCTAGATGACAAGATGTCATTTATTATGAATGACTTGTTTAACAGGTCATACAAGTACATTTACCCTAAATCACCTTACATTTCTCTTCCTCTCTCTGTCACCCCCACCTCCCTCAGGCAGATAAGGACGCACACAGAGTTAAGTACTTTTATGTGGATAACCACACAGGGAAGGATTACAGATCCAAACATTTATGGAAATATTCTGCAGATTGGCAAGTATGATGAAATCAGTACTAATAAGTCCATTAGTCTCTATGGATAGATGTGACACCTCTGTCTCCAAATGGACAAGCTTCCTATTATGGCAGAAATTGAACAGAATGTGGCCAGTGCCTTTGCACTCTTTTCGCATAATCCACACAGTTGCAAGTCTCGCATGACTAGTTTATGTATGTGTCCAAGGCTCCCAAACACAAGGATAACTATCTTGCAGTTCAAGGCTAATCATTATTTCCACCAGTGGCTGGTACTTCAGCATTTTAGCATTAAAACAAGAGTCCATATATAAATCAAAAGAACAACCTATTTCAACAAGGGCCACTATTCTATTTGTTTCATCTTCAATCAATCTTCACATCTTTAAGTAGCATCCTGCATACCTGTGCTAGTGCTGTTGCCAAAATGTGTGTGTGTGCATGTGCGTGTGTACGTGCGTGCGTGTGACACAGAGAGAGAGAGTGACAGAGTTATTTTTTCTCTGTATCTCCTCTTAAGGGTGCTTACTGAAAAGGTACATGGGCAACATATGAGTTATGATATTATTAACTATAAGGCAACAGATAAAAACATATACCACAGTTATGAGTCAAATTAGCATAGATTAAAATATGTTTTATTGTCAAATATTAAAATTCTCATCAGCAATGGAAAAACGCCTTGTGCACAAAACCTTCCAGTCCCCAAGAAAAAATGGTACAAAAATGCAGAAAAGGTGTCATGAAGAATCCTTTGACATGTGGGAAGACGCTGCCCACTGGTATGGACATGCATACTCAAGTATCAGTGGCCAGATGGTAGCATGGTGAAGAGTGTGTGACTGGGGTGATGTGGGTGAGATTTATAATGTTCCCAGTTTTTTTTTTTCACTTTCTCTATTCTATTTTCTTATGTAACTGCCTCCACTGATATTGGTTGAAATTTGAAACATATCCCCCTTCTGGTTTTTCAACAAATCCCTCCCCAGGTGTTACCATATCAGGTCTTGAAGCCAGCTGTAACCCTAGTCATTATTAATCAAAACGATTTATGGCTTGATTTACTGACAAAATGATTTATCTGCGTTAAAAGTAACAGGTAAAAGTCAGACACAACTGGGGGTCATGACAGAAAAAACTCAGAGGAGAAAGAAAGAATGAATTAATAAAACCTTTATTGCCCCAAATGGAATTTGTCTTGTATTCAGGAGCCATAGAACAAAATAACACTTCCTTGATGCCTGAGGTCTCCAAAGTATGCTGGTTATGTCCAGGGTAAAATCCGGACAGTGTGAAATGCCATTTAGCAATTATAATGACAAATGCTTGAACCACCCTTCTGTTGAAATGAGAACTGAACCAACAACAATGGCATCTTTTAAAATCAAGGCCTTTAATTAGGATTATATGTCGACAGTCTCTTTAGATAATGTTATCTGCATTTTTTTTTCTTTCATCTCTTTTCTGAAGCACACTGAATGACAATTGTGACTGGTATAATGTGCAATACAAATTCCATTATTGCTATACAGACTCTCACCACTTTACACAATAACACACATTAATACACATTAATTAAGCCTAAAAAGTAGTCTTAAAAGTAGTTGAAGAGTAGTCTTAAAAACACACAGCCTATGGATTTCATTTTTAATTTTTTGTCCTATGTAAATAAATGAATTAACCTGTATATGACATATGTCAACCTGTCAGAATTTAACTCATTTAGAATGCATAGACACAGAGGATGTTTTGTATATTCTAAATACCGTTTTTCTTGATTGCTGAAACCCATTTTTTGAAACAGAACCTCACAAAGTCATCATCATCCTATTTGAGCGAAGTGAACGTGCACGTTAGCACATTCTTGTTGCATTTACACGCTATCCTACATTTAACACCGTTTTTGCACAACAGTTAACACAACTGTCATTTAAGTGGTACAATTTGAGACGTGCGGTCAGGGTAGGCATCTTAAAAATAAAAACTTACAAGTGTTTTAAAAAAATATTCTTCAGAGTTCACATACACAACAATAACATTGATTCAGCATAAATTATGAGCCGTTTAAAGTACAGTATACGGAGGACAACGATCAAAAACCTAAGTAATCGCACAAAGCAAAGCGCTCAGGCTTGGACAGGTTGCCGTGGCAACGCGCAGTCCTGGCTGGTAGCAGAGACAGGCTATGCTGGTAGCCTGTGAAAGCAGAGCTTTCGAATACCAGCCAAGGCTCGCTTTGCCTCTGCCTACCCTGGCTTCAGTGCTGTCAATGTAGAAGTTTGCGCATGCGTATTAAGTTGTCACATAGCTTGTCAATGGGACTAAAAGCAGAGCTTTTGGCTGTGGCGGGAGTATGTGAGCCAATCACAGCGGCCAAAATGAAAAATTGTTACAATTCAGGTGTAATGACTATGCAATAGCCCCGCGAAGACACTCTGCATTCAGCACTCTATCGAAGACTTTGGAAGTGAAATATCGGCAGCGATGTCAACAATTGCACATCTGAAGTGTTTTAGCAAGCTGATTACCAGCAGAAGTTGCTCACCATCAATCGAGGTAGGCCAACACCCCCTCTTCGCGATTTATATCAGCGCAAGGGGCAGAAAATAGTATGTACATTCCATCAGGAATGGTATGAGAGAAAAGAGTGGCTCTGCGGGTGTGATGTTAGCAACCGTCTGTTCTGCTTCCCTTGCTTGCTGTTCTCAACACAGCGTGAGCATGTGTGGGTAAGTGCTGGCTACGGTTATTTAAATAACCTGCTCACTGCCTTAGCCAAGCATGAACGGTCAAGTGCACACATTCAACAACAGATAGCACTAAAAACATTCGGGAAGGGCACTCAGATTAATTTAGCTTTGGATGAGGCAACTCGATTACAGACATCGGTGCATAATGCGAAGGTTAGGGAAAACCGTGAGACCCTGAAGCATTTGATTTGCGCCACTTGTTACTTTGCGAGGCAGGAACTAGCAGTTAGGGGGAATGATGAGATGTCAGACTCCTCAAATAGGGGGAATTACGTGGAGTTTTTAAATGCTATCGCGGAAATAGACGAGCGTTTGCAGGTGCACCTGGACACATCAACGGTGTTCAGTGGTACATCCAACCGCATTCAGAACGACCTCATCTCGGCAGTGTGTGACACCGTCTGTCAAGACATCCGAACCGAGGTAAGTGCTGCCCCATTTGTGTCTGTGCAAGTGGATGAGACGACCGACATTACAAACAAAGCCCAAATGTCAGTCATCTTGAGGTACGTTAGCAAGAACACGGTGAAAGAGGCGTTTTTGGGCTTTACGTATGTAAGCAGGGATCACAGGGCTGCTGCTGTAACCGAGCAGATTTTATCTGTGCTAGGCGCTTACAATTGCACTGATAAGCTAGTTGCGCAGACATATGACGGTGCCGCTGTGATGGCTTCTGATCTGAACTGAGTCCAGGCAAAAGTGAGAGAAGTCGTTCCCAAAGCACTTTTCATTCACTGCTACGCGCACAGATTAAATCTTGTGCTTTCACAGTCTGCAACAGCAATCAGAGAGAGCAGGGTATTTTTTCAAACTGTTGAGGGACTCGCATCGTTTTTTAGCAAGTCTATGGGGGTCAGCCCAATGTTCCCATGGCCCATTGGTCCCACATTGCTAAGACTTTTGCGTTTTTTCAAAATTAGGCCCAATGGTCCCACAGCCCATTGGTCCCATAGCCCATTGGTCCCACATCACTAAGATTTTTTAATTTAATTTTAGGTCTGTTGGTCCCACAGTCCATTGGTCCCACATCACAAACAGTTCAATGGGCTGTGGGACCAAGGGACCCACTAGTTTGACGCCCTCTCGATACTTCACATGGTAATCAAACATTTCAAACAAGCGATTTAAGGTTAGTGTTAGGTTTAGGGTTAAGGTTAGGGTTAGGTTTAGGGTTAAGGTTAGGGTTAGGGTTAGGTTTAGGGTCGTATGATGTAAGCGGTAAGTACCGAAAGGGCGTCGAACTAGTGAGTCCCGTGGGACCAATGGGCCTAAAAATTAAAATAAAAAAGCAATGTGGGACCAATGGGCTGTGGGAACAATGGACTGTGGGACCAATGGGCCTAAATAATGAAAAAAAGTCTTAGTGACGTGGGACCAATGGGCTGTGGGACCAGTGGGCCGTGGAACCAATGGGCTGTGGGACCAATGGGGCGTGGGAACATTGGTACGCTCCCAGTCTATGAAACGTACCCGGTTCTTGGACGAAATTGTGAAGCGCCGCATGCCTGAGGTAGAATGTCTGCACACTTGCTCCTGTTTTATTTTTCTTTCCAAATTGGTAAAATAAATGAAAAAGAAAACAGGAGCAAGACATTCCACCTTTATTTTCATAGTGCCTCACTTTTTCATAGTGTCTCACCTCTGCTTAACCTCTGCAGTCCAGCCAGCCAGCCAGCCAGCCAGCCCATCGGGGGAGGCGAGAGGAAGAGAGAGAGAGTGCTGTGGAGATGGTGGGTGACCTGGGCCGGAGAACAGGTGCGCGGACGCCGGCGAGCTGTGTATCCACGGAGGGCGTGGACAGCATTCTACCCGATGAGGGTCCGCGACCGGAGCACAGTTGTTGACGCCACCTTGGAAACTAGAGGGGTGTGGACGACAGTGTTGCCAAAAGAAAATCAGCCAAAGTCGCTATGGGCTTGCTGAAAAGTCGCTAGATGACGTCATGACGTTACGTATGATGTCACAATGTCACGCACGGCGCGCTGATCTACAGAAAACGTGCCCACATGCCTTCGTCCACAGTACAAATGGGCGGTGCTAGCTACTTTTTGGAGATCAGAGCTTATCTGCAGCCCCGCTTACCCGTGGGGAAACGCTTCTGACGGCGGCGCAGAGTCAGAATTATGTGGAAAAACGATTCATTTGTCACTGAAAGTGCACGTTTTAAAAAGTCGCCACATGCACCAAAAAGTCGCTAAAGGCGCTAGATGAGTTTTTTTGTCGCCATGTGCCCGAGATTCACTGCGGCCAGCCTGTGCTCATTTAAATTTGTCATATGCTTGTAGGGTACAGTTTAGGTAAATCAAAAATACCTGTGTAACAACAAGACTCTGATCTAATTCCAAAGTGTAGGCATAACATAAATGACAGTCCCAAAACATTTGGTAACCATATCGAAGATTGTGTAATCTCGGTTTATGTTGACATTCGGTTCCTGCCATATCTTTGTCCCATATCGCTTGCCGTAGTTTCATACAAGCAGATGTAGGCCTACGTGCATGAGAATTCCTGTGCGTATCACAAAAGTTGCCACACCGTGGTGCATCATGTGTCTGTCTCTACCCGCCACTGGAAATGCATTGTGTGGTGTCGTGGGGAGGGACACTGATTTGCCTCTCACAAGACAAGCGAAATAGTCGCTAGATTCGGCCAGATTGAGCCTGAAAAGTCGCTAAGTCGCTAGATGATTTTTTTTGTCGCCAGGGGTGGCCAAAAGTCGCTAAATCTAGCGACAAAGTCGCTAAATTGGTGGACGATCACCCCTCCCTTGAGTTAAGCTGGGCTTAGGCTAGAGATCCATTATAGCGTTACATTATCGCAGCTCGACGTACTGGATGTCCCAGTGTCGACGCACTGCTACTACAGCTCGCGTGGACGGTGAGTTATATACAGGAAGTACATCAATCTACATTTCTAGCCGTTTTTATCGATATAGCAAACCAGCTGCCCCTAAATTACAGTTCAAAATGCTCTTACCGAACTCGGCACATGTGTTTTTTTCACACACAGCTTGGCCTCGTGCTGTTATGCTTGTGGTCGAAATCGAACATAATCATTTGAACCCAGGCATCATAAGCAAGTGCAACATGAATGCTTGTAGTCTATATTTTGTACATCCAAAAGTTTGACAGACGTCAAAAATCTACTTTTACGCGGGAAATGCATCTCCGTGATGACCACAGGTATCATGGGACATCTTCATGTTCTCAACAGTCATTGGGTAACGCAGTCCGTCAGCCGTTGCTAATTTACATAACTTTCAGGAGAGCTCAACTTTTTGACGTGCCACCGGACCCACGCTCGCCGTGCAGGAATCCCAACATGCATTGCGAGTCCGGTAACGACGATATGCCGCATTTCATTGAAAATGAATTGAATGCATTGGTACGGCTTGCGTCAAACTGACAAATGGATGGGTACCGTTACACGGGGTCAGCTCTATGTTCCCACGGCCCATTGGTCCCACATTGCTAAGACTTATGCGGTTTTTCAAAATTAGGCCCAATGGTCCCATAGCCCATTGGTCCCACAGCCCATTGGTCCCACATCACTAAGATTTTTAAATTTATTTTTAGGTCCGTTGGTCCCACAGCCCATTGGTCCCACAGTCCATTGGTCCCACATCACAAACACTTCAATGGGCTGTGGGACCAAGGGACCCACTAGTTTGACGCCCTCTCGGTACTTCACATGATAATCAAACATTTCAAACAAGCGATTTAAGGTTAGGGTTAGGTTTAGGGTTAAGGTTAGGGTTAGGGTTAGGGTTAGGGTCGTATGACGTAAGCGGTAAGTATCGAAAGAGCCTTGAACTAGTGAGTCCTGTGGGACCAATAGGCCTAGAAATTCAAATAAAAAAGCAATGTGAAAAAAGTCTAAGTGATGTGGGACCAATGGGCTGTGGGACCAATGGGTTGTGGGACCAATGGGCTGTGGGACCAGTGGGCCGTGGGACCAATGGGCTGTGGGACCAATGGGGCGTGGGAACATTGGTACGCTCCCCCGTTACACTGTGCGACTTCTGCCCCTATTTTGCCCTTCGCACGACAAGTCGGGCCGATTTCTTGCTCAATCGCAGGTCAATCGTGAGTCTTGCATCGTGCAGTGTACATGGGGTAAAGACAAGCGATTTAGCCTCACGATCGTGCAATCACAGTGTTGCAAAAAAATCAAAACGGTTTGAAATCCTGATCGTGGCTCGTGCGTAAATCACACAGTTAAAGCAGTGCTACGACCCGATTTGACACTTCACATGCACAAATTAATAGGGCCGTGCGATTCGCTGTTGAGCGCGACTTCATCTCCACCTCAGGTGCGCATGTTCCCTCCTCTGCAGACCGGGGAAACATGCCTGTCGCGTCATACGGTGGAAGCATTTCGCTCGCATCCGACTGTCGGCTCGTGCAGTGTGAGGACATAAGTCGTGAGTTGTGAACTTTTAAACAGTGAAATTCCATCGTGCAGTGTGAGCAGAAGTTTAACACCCACGAGTGAAAATATCGCACAGTGTATGCCCGGCTTTAAGTGTTGGCATTCCGTAGCTTGGTCCTCGGGACCTTCCATTTGAAGCCTCTCGACACTTGTCTCTCTCCCCCTCGCTCTTTCACCTGTGGTCGTCCTCCTCTTACTTACTCCGGGCCATGTAATTCATTTTGAAAATACTGCCACAGCAACACCATTTTAAGTCTAGCTATGTAGGTGGCTACCCTTACTTGTTTACTGTGAAGGCTATGATTATGAAGAAGTCGGCGACAAAGTGTCTGGCACAACAGCTGAACATTGCTGTGTGCCACAATGCCAGGCCACAGCTCGGTATAACTCAGTATTGAGTTTCTTTAAATTTCCTGCTAATGAGGAGTTACGGAGAAAGTGGGCTCTTGCTATTCGCCGGGAAGAAATAAACATTACAGGTCACACCCGGGTGTGTGGTCGGCATTTCCAAGCAGAGGATGTTCGGGAGCCTGCTACTATAACAGGTAGACGGTTGTTGAAAAAGGGGGCAGTGCCGGTGTTGTTTACGTGGAATGGGTTTTCACTTCCACCGAGACTGGAGGTTTGGGAGAGAAGGGAGATGCTGCCCCCGCCAGAAGATGACCAGGCTGAGGATGACTCTCGGTAGGGACACATAGGAGGCGAAGCGAAGAGAGGTGAAATCCAACCGTCATCAGGTCGTCGCGGCGAATCAAATGGAACGAAACAGTTATGTTGTTGATTTGATTGGGCCGCGGCAGGCGAATTCGCTCCTCATTTGCATAACATTAAACTTTCTTTAATAATTTCGCTTCGCCCCTGTTCGCTTGCTTTAGCTTGCCATCGCCTGCCTTCACCTCTCTCATAGGAATGAATGGCAAAGTTCGCAAATTCACGTGTATGTGTCCCTACCGTCTGAGGAAGACCCCATGGACCACGGCGTGTCGAGATTAGACCCTGCCTTCATCGATTCGGTCTCGGAAGAAAACACTTCTCTCCGGTCCGAGATCGACTCTCTCCGTTTGGAAAACTCCTCTCTCCAGGAGGAAAGGGACGCCTTGCGTAAGCAGGTCGAGTCCCTCACACTGGGCCAGCGGTTCGGCATTCGCCGTTTTATTGGCTCAGATGATGACATCCGGCATTATACAAGGTAATGTGGACAAAGATGTGGAGTTTCATTAGGCCTACATTCCGGCATAATTTAGCCTATAGATATGTCCTAAATGCTGCTGTTATAATTCTTTCTAATCTAATTGACCATTACCAGTGAGATTTCAAATTGAGTTTAAAACTTTTATGATTCACTAAATTACCTCGATAGATATGCTAAAGCAATATAATCCTAGTCATTATAATACTTTCTACAATATTTTCTTCTCTCCTCTCAGCCTTTTCTCTTCAGCACATTGAATGGCACTTGTATGATAAAGCCCAAATCCTATTGCTATTAACAGCTGTTATTATCTGTGTTTATTTCCTCAGGTTTGCATCATATGGTCTCCTGATGAGGTTCTGGAGCTTGTTAACCACTGCCTTACCCTACATGGTAAGTGTCAGGCAAGCCAAGACGGGAGGACTCACAAGAGCGGCAGCACACATCCTAAACCCCAGTTGTATATACTGTACCATTCTATCCTATACATACTTTATAAGATTGCTTTGCAATATGTTTATCATGTAACAGTGAAATTATATCATATCATGCATTACACATTTGCATTATTAGTTTTATCTGTAAATCTTTATCCTACTTCTGTTGGAAATTCTGTTCTGAAATTGTTTTCTGTGCTCCTGGACACAGAATTGTTTCCCTTGATGAGCACACGGAAGTGCTTTCTATAGGCTATTACCACAGCACTGTGTTAACTCTATCATTAGAAAACACATACCAAATGCTAATCCTAAACAAAATAATGCTATAGCAATTTAAGTTGTGCCCTGACCAAAACATTCCCTAACCTTAACCTGTCATTGAAGACATATTTTTGAGAAATACCTTTTCCAGTTGGTTGCTAGGCTATCAAATTCATATAATGAATGAAAGAAAACTAACTGTGCCCAGACCAAAACAATCCCTAACCTTAACCTGTCAATAAGAAGAGAAAAAAAATGAGAAAAAATATTTGAAATGAGAAAAATCCTGAGAAAACACAAGACTGTGGAAACAAAGAGCTGTGGGAGTATAGAGAGAGCACTTCTGTGTGTCCATCACGGAAAATAATTCCGTGTCCAGGAGCACGGAATTTTTGGAGATCATGTTGGGCTACTGCAGCTGGCGCGAAATCTGACATCGATGACCACTCAAACCAGATATTGATCCAGGGCCAACTTTGCGATGTAAATATAGTTAATAGTAACTTGAGGAAATCGCGGTCGCAAAGTTGATACTATGAATCAAATGCGTGTGCGATGATACACATGACAGTTGGAAATCACTTGCTGTAACAAGCAGTGAGTCGTGTTGTGTTGTGTGAATAAACGGCACGAACGATAGAAGATACTCCGGTGGTTTGCTAATTCAGTGGTGTCAAACTCAAATTGACCGAGGGCCAAAATCAAAATCTGGGATGAAGTTGCGGTCCAAATTCATTTAAAATACACTACTATTATGCAACAGTAGACTTAAAGCTAGGCAAATAACACATTCCCATCATACTATCGTATACTTCTAGTGCTAGTATGTGCTTAAATTCTGGACCCACTCATAATTACTGTGATGCACGAAATTTTGCCTTCAAGTCATATTTTTTCAACATAAATGTGTATGTGGACCAATTGTAATACACATTTGAAACGATCTCGCGGGCCAAATAAAATGGCTCCATGGGGCACATTTGGCCCCCGGGCCTGAGTTTGACATCCCTGGCCTAATTCATACGAGTTTTTACAGCACCTAAACATCATTGACCCAAGCACAAAAATAAGTTATGATGTTAAACTATAATTCATGCAAGTCTCTGTCGTTATTAACATTGTTTTCATGGACCTAGCGTCATGTAGTAAACACAATTGGCGACAGACAGTTAACTTACCCTCATAATTGTGTATGTAATTACATACGTACATAGAGCTTGAACCCTTTTTCTTTCCTTGAAATTGTTTTTTTTTTATGACGCCTGGATTATTCGGTGCACGTCTGTGACAGTGATCCGTGGTAGATCTTGTAAGGATCGCGTAAAAAACGCCATGGTACAAGTACGATGTCACCGCAAGGGATCGCCAGAGACTTGAAAATTACAGCTGACGATCGGACGGAAGTGCAAAGCTGGCCCAACATTTCAGAGTAAGTGCGTCATAATTAGAGTGGCATATAGCGAATTGCCTAGAAGTGCTGGACAGAGGGTTCTAGAATCCTATCACAGGAGCTCGTTAATAATAGAATGTTCAGAAACTGACAACCGTCATCAGGTCGTTGCGGCGAATCAAATGGAATGGAACAGTTATGTTGTTGATTTGATTGGGCCACGGCAGGCGAATTCGCTCCTCATTTGCATAACATTAAACTTTCTTTAATAATTTCGCTCCTGTTCGCTTGCCATTGCTTGCCTTCGCCTCTCTCATGGGAATGAATGGCAATGTTTGCAAATTCGTGTGTATGTGTCCCTACCGTTAAGGTTTTAAATGTTCTTTGACTCTAATTTATTTCCTTCTTTCTTTCCTGTTTCCGTTCTTTTTGCATTTGTTAATTTTGTGAAGCACATTGAGATGCACCTGTGTATGAAATGCGCTATACAAATAAACTTGCCTTGCCTTGCATCACATGACCTACAGGTAGGCTACCTGTCAGAAAGGTGAGCGCACCCTAAAGTGACAAGTGGCATAGCATGTGCCTTGACGCGCTGGCATACAAATTCAAGACCAGTGATCACAACCGGTGGTCAGAAGAAAACAAAATAACAGAAACAAAAAACTAACTAATTCCTAGTTAAACTTAGCATCATTAACAATAAGGTAAAATGGATAAATTGAACTGTCCTTCTGTACCAATTCTTCTTGGTATTCCTTTTTTTGACAACCTAGACGGTGACGTACGCGCAGGGAGTCGAGGTATAAACAATGTATGTTGCCAGGCTACAACTGACAGCTGCGATAGAGAAGGGAAAGATGGACAGCGACTCCGAGACAAGTTCTTCAAGTTTCGACGACGATGAATATGAAGACATTTTCGTCGCATATTCGGAGACAGGATATGAGGACGATTTTTTCAGTTCAATAAACCATCTGCCAAATGTAATAGGGCCGTACATGTACGAGCCCGAGGCGCCACCTGCCGAGAGTGCCACCGCCGCAGATGTGGAGGAGGACATCGACGTCAGTATTTTGCAGAACTGGTGAGTGTTGGTCTAAAATTGATGCTAATCTGATTAAACACCACAGATTCTATAGCCACTGGTTGGTTTCACGGCAGGGCTGGACTGGGATCTGAAAAGGGCCTGGGCACTTTTTGACACCTGAGGGCCCAGCGCCTAAGCCTCTATCGGTGTATATATATAATTATTATTATTTTATAGATAGATAGATAAAGTGTTCATGTCATTGCTACACAGAAGATAGCCTTTTCTTGCCCACTGGAAAAAGCTGCTGTGTGAACCCTCATGTTCCCTTCATCCTACTTCTAAAGTTCTGAGTATGTTTGGGGGTAGGAGATAGAGAGAAGAGCACAACTAACTTAACTCTTGATTAAAAGCCCTGGCCAGTGAATCTCAAATTCTCAAAGCAAAAAAATGTATGTTCATACCATTTTACACACACATACACACACACACACACCAAATTGCTCCAGTCCACAGATACAGTCAGTACAGTAAAAGCCAGCTTGCTAAATGGCATGTTAACATGCCCCCCCTCCCCTTTCCAAACGCGCACCAAACCGTTTTGTCTAGTCTAGGCATAAACTGAGAAAAGAAAGAACCTAGGATTGTCATGATGTCTGACAGTAGAGTGGGGTATTGTTTTCGGACACTTGCCATTTTGTCACCACAGCAAAACCAAATGACCATTTCGTATTGCTTAGGCTTCAACATACACATTCCCAAAACAAAATTGCGCTACCATGTTTCACAGCAGGTTATGTAATAAAGTGAGCGGCTGCGTAGCCAGCGATTCCCAAACAGTAGCACGCTGCGGCGTCTTACTTATCCATCTGACTACCATGCAAAGACGCAACTATTCATTCAGATGTCTTATTAATGACGTGGCATGCCATTGCAGAAGCAAAATATTACAAAAAATAATTTCGTTAAAAAACATCGTTGCACAAGCAGTAGAGTGAAAAAATACAACATGAGATATTTGTTGGATAGGCGAAAGGGAAAGGGGGATGCCGTAACACGGAATTACAAGACAGCACTTGTCTTTGTGACAGCTGACACATTAAGACAAATGTAAGCTTATATGTTGGCGCAACAATACAAGAAAAGTTTATGAAAACAAACCAAATGGGTACATATTTCTGACTGAGTTGAGCGAGTGGAGAGGTAGTGTCTGGCAATAAATGGGGGATACAGTAATCTGGTAGCCAGCGGGTACTCGCAGTTCTGGAGAGGACAGGGCACTAGCACAACTTAAACAGCACATCATCACGACAACCGCTCAAGACAAATGAAAGAGTTCTTTATGCTGGCGCAACATTACAAGAGAAGTGCATGAAAATGTATCAAAATGGGTACATGTTTGTGACTGATTTGATAAAGTCAGGATGTCAACTTGGTCTCAGACAATAGGAAACGGAACGCTGAACGCGTCGCTAACACCAGCGATGGTATGGGTAATGGGGTAATTTGGCTATGCATTGGCTGCTAGCCTATCGGGTGTGTTGGGGGGTGAAAGCTAACCTCAATTTCTCCCTGGGTCACGTCTTATATACCGTCTCCTCTTCTTTTCTTCCCCTGCTCGAACCATCTCCTACACCTCTTCATTCTGCACTGAGCACTCGCGGCCACAGCCCAAATGTCTGTCCCAACCTGAGATCGAGCTGTCTGGCAGTGGTTCCCCATCTCCGGGCCAAAACATGAGCGCGAGCTTAGGCTATGCTGTTAGTTTTAAATAAGTCAGTGATTTTAGCACATTTTGTTGCTTCCTCTAAGTTTCTGCTTTCTCTTTTTCTTGCACTTGTCATAGCCACTCTTTTCTTTCTCCATTTTGCGTCCTCTCTGTCGTCTAGTTTTAACAGCATAGCCAGTCAACTACATTTGAGGTGAAGATGAGTTTTATCAAAAGAGGGTCTGAAGGGAGGGGTGGGCTCTTTGGACTAGCACAATGTGATATCTGTGCGATATTTTCACTCGTGAGTCTTAAGCTTCTGCTCACACTGTACGATGGAATTTCACTGTTTAAAAGTTCACAGCTCGCGACTCACGTTCTCACACTACACGAGCCGACAGTCAGATGCGAGCGAAATGCTTCCACCGTATGACGCGACAGACATGTTTCCCCGGTCTGCAGAGGAGGGAACATGCGCACCTGAGGTGGAGATGAGGTCACGCTCAACAGTGAATCGCACGGCCCTATTAATTTGTGCATGTGAAGTGTCAAATCGGGTCGTAGCACTGCTTTAACTGTGCGATTTACGCACGAGCCACGACCAGAATTTCAAACCGTTTTGATTTTCTTGCGACCCTGCGATTGCACGAAATCGCTTGTCGTTACCCCATGTACACTGCACGATGCGAGACTTACGATTGACCTGCAATTGCAAAATGCTAGCAAGTAGTGGGGGTCAGCCCAATGTTCCCACAGCCCATTGGTCCCACAGCCCATTGGTCCCACATCACTAAGATTTTTTAATTTAATTTTAGGTCCGTTGGTCCCACAGTCCATTGGTCCCACATCACAAACAGTTCAATGGGCTGTGGGACCAAGGGACCCACTAGTTTGACGCCCTCTCTGTACTTCACATGGTAATCAAACATTTCAAACAAGCGATTTAAGGTTAGTGTTAGGTTTAGGGTTAAGGTTAGGGTTAGGTTTAGGGTCGTATGACGTAAGCGGTAAGTACCGAAAGGGCGTCGAACTAGTGAGTCCCGTGGGACCAATGGGCCTAAAAATTCAAATAAAAAAGCAATGTGGGACCAATGGGCTGTGGGAACAATGGACTGTGGGACCAATGGGCTGTGGGACCAATGGGCCTAAATAATGAAAAAAAGTCTTAGTGACGTGGGACCAATGGGCTGTGGGACCAATGGGCTGTGGGACCAGTGGGCCGTGGGACTAATGGGCTGTGGGACCAATGGGGCGTGGGAACATAGGTACGCTCCCGAGTAGTGAGCAACAGAAACGCCTCCTGTAACAAATCAAACGGACATATGTGCTTTTTTTAACCTCATCTCACCAAACAAAGTTAGCGTCTTTTGAAAGCTACCTCACGATAATCCTTTTTCCATCCAATATAAAGTCGCTTTAAAATAATGAGCATTAAAAAGTTGATGCGACACAAGTGATGGAAAAGCGGTTAAGTCGCTTCAGCGCCAGATTTGTCGACCTCAATTATATCGCTTTAAAAAGGTGGATTGGCGAGAGATAATTCGACATAAATTGGATGGAAAACGGTTAAAGCGACGTAGGAAGTTCGTACCTGCGCAGTTCTATGTTATTATGTGCGCGAGAATTCGAATGTTGTTTCACATTATTTACCTCAGCGTAGTCAGTTAGCCTCAAATACAAAAAAATGGAGAGACAGACCTGGTCAAGAAGGGAAACGTTAACTCTAATAGCAGTGCTAGCAGACTTGGCTGCACTGTCAGTCCTCGATGGGGAGCGTACCAATGTTCCCACGCCCCATTGGTCCCACGGCCCACTGGTCCCACAGCCCATTGGTCCCACAGCCCATTGGTCCCACATCACTAAGACTTTTTTTCATTATTTAGGCCCATTGGTCCCACAGCCCATTGGTCCCACATTGCTTTTTTATTTGAATTTTTAGGCCCATTGGTCCCACGGGACTCACTAATTCGACGCCCTTTCGGTACTTACCGCTTACGTCATACGACCCTAAACCTAAACCCTAATCCTAACCTTAACCCTAACCTTAACCATAAACCTAACCTTAAATTGCTTGTTTGAAATGTTTGATTACCATGTGAAGTACCGAGATGGCGTCAAACTAGTGGGTCCCTTGGTCCCACAGCCCATTGAAGTGTTTGTGATGTGGGACCAACGGACTGTGGGACCAATGGACTGTGGGACCAACGGACCTAAAATTAAATAAAAAAATCTTAGTGATGTGGGACCAATGGGCTGTGGGACCAATGGGCTGTGGGACCATTGGGCCTAATTTTGAAAAAACGCAAAAGTCTTAGCAATGTGGGACCAATGGGCTGTGGGACCAATGGGCCGTGGGAACATTGGGCTGACCCCCCCTCGATGGGAAGAGACAACTAAATGCCACTATATTTAAGGGGGTGGCGAAGGAGCTGGAGAGGAGAGGGGTAGTGAAGCCGTGGCAGGCTTTTCGGACAAAATATAAAGCTTTGAAAGCAAGATACTTAGTCGAAAAAAGGCAGGCATCAATGAATTTTTTGACGAAATGGACCAGCTACTGGGTGCCAGGCCGATCGTCGTTGCAAGGGCTTCTGCTGTTGACAGCACCGGTGAGTGGATTAATTGTAAATACAAATTTGTTGATGTAGGCTAGTGTTAACCTACGTTGTCTGACAGGGACCTTGCTACTGTAAACTTGCTAATACCGTGAGGACTCCAGGTAGTACAGCTGTTTACATAAATGTCTTCTCATTTTAATCTTCACCCCATCGTGTATCGCTCGAGCAAGTAATTATATGTTTATATCAAACAGGCCACAATACTCAGAGACATAGCACAGTTGCTAAATAAACAGAAAGACGTGGACTGACATTTTCTAATGGTGGATTTGATAAACGATTTCTCACTATTTACATTGTTCATCTGGCTCTATAGTCCCCCCTGATGACCAATCTCGTGTGGAAGAGGAGGATGATGAAGGAATTGATGAGGAAGAAGAGGGTGCTGGTAAGTCTTAAGTCAGGATCATCATGCTTTTGTATGACATTTATTCATGCCAATAATGAGCTGTTGTGTATCACAAAAGTAGCCTACACCCCCCTTTTTTCCTTTTTCTTCAACATCTGACCAAAGTGTTAGGTCACTTTTCACTCAGTATCTTCATTGTAACTTAGCACAGTGAGGGAGGCCCATGTAGAGCCTGCATGGGAATGTTCCTCAACTACGGTACAATAGGAACATATATATCCAATAAATACATTTTACTTTCTGGCAGCTTACCACCTTGACACTGTTCAAGTGCACCACCTCCGTCTGTGATTATATTTTATAGGCCAATTTTTGCAGCCATAGAAGGCACATCATTATAGGGAGGGAAAGTAATCTCATCGCCCCCTGCTGGCAACGTTCCAACCCCCTGCAACAAATGAATGTTTTTTTTCTTTGAAAAATTACATCTCGGCCCTGACGACGAAGTAGAAGTAGTGGCAGTCATATTATGGGCATGTTGGCCCGTTTTATCGAACCAGGTAGTAAAATGTTCGGTTTTTCACTGATCTGAGCTGATTTTAATATTCTTTAAAAAGCTAATACAGAACTACACTGACTGGCATGTGTGGCTTGTTTACTCCATGTAATTAGCATAGCCAAATTAGCATAGCCAAACATGAGCCAGAGAGGTGGTTACTCGTCACCACAGAAGCCATCATATCTACTAGAGAATTTAAAACCATACCAAAATGATCGCGTGTATATATGTGTAATAACAAGACAATGTGGAACTCATAGGATTACAAGAATGTGAAGATATGCGAAGAACTTGCGTTCGTTCGCGTTCATTTGTTTCTCTGTGTTGTCAACGAGGCGCGAAGCACAGCATGCTGGGAGCTGTAGTCCGTTTCCGACCAGATTGGCACAATTTCAATTTTTCTTAAAAGGGCAAAAAATGACTTGAGATTTTCACAGGTAGTAGTTCATGCTATTGTGTACGCTGAAAAATGGTGTTATAGTTCCAAGTCATATCTTTGTGGGATTTTTTTAAAAACTTGTCTATGGGAGTTTCAATAGGATCACCCTGGTGTTTGGAACGTAACCGCTAGGATCGCTGTTTTCCACTTTCCCTCCCAATTGGTATTATTAGTAGTCAGTGGTATAAGTAGTACCAGTGCAGTTGTAGGTGTTTTTTTTTTTTTACTTTTGGAAAAGAAGCTAAAAAAGCTGAGGAAATAATACAAAAAAATAATTAACAAAATGTGTAGGCCACAGAAATGTGGAAACATGGAGTTGTGGAACCTGGGCCTAAGCTGTGGGACCATTGGGTTGCAATTGGCCAAAAAAATCATGTTAAAAGTATTTGTGATGTGGGACCAATGGGCTATGGGACCAATGGACCTAAAAAATCAAATAAAAAAGCAATGTGGGACCAATGGGCCTAAAAAATGAAAAAAAGTCTTAGTGACGTGAGACCAATGGGCTGTGGGACCAGTGGGGCGTGGGAACATAAGTATGCTCCCCATGTCAACATGCACTGTGACTACAGAAGCAGATCATGATACTCTCCATAGGATTTCATTCAAAACTCACAGCCATCTATTTTAGCCAGGTGCAGACTCAAAATATTCAATTTCAATGCACTGAAAGGTTGAAACACACACCGATGACCTCCCTTTTAATCCCTTTTCATTTCTAAGTGAAAAAATGAATGTAGTTGCTGCCAAAGGTGGTTCCACAAAGTATTAAAGGGGTCCTATTATGCTTTTTCATGTCCACTACCCATTTATTGGGTTACACAGCATCTGTTGTATGTAAAAGCTTGGTGAAAGCTGCATTTCACAAATTGGCCTCTTGGGGGAGAATTTCTCTGCCGCAGGAACGCTATTTCTCAACTGTCAGAGAACGCGTGGTTGGGTTTTCAACATTCTATAGCTTTTGTTTCCTGTACGGGTCTACGTCATGCTGTACCTAACATTGCTGCTTATGGGATGGAGTGTTGACGATGTCACAGACCATTTATTAATTGCAGAGACAGTAGACCTAATGCGCATTTGTTCATCGCAGCCACATAGCCTATCTGAATTTGACAGTATTGTGATGAGATGTATCCTATTTGTGAATAGCCTACACCTACACCACTCAGTGTACAAAAATAGTGTAGCCTACAAGGAAAGTGTAGCCTACAAGGATAGTGTTGAATTTCGCCATCCACAAGTTTATTCCATTACGCGTGTTTTTTGTTTTTTTTGTTTTCTTTTTTTCAATTCATAAATCGGCTCCGTCAAATAGGCTACAGCATCGGTCTAGACTGTAGGCTACACTCACCTGTGACCCAAGTTATATATATTTTTGTTTCATTGTGATATTAAAGCTGCATTTTACATTGATAAAATACCGGTTGGTAGGCCTATGGCTAACGGGTCAGAAACAGTTGAATGAGGAAAGTCGAAAACAGGCAGAACGCGTTAACGCAGTTGCGCACTGAGAATCCAAAACACTTCCAAGTGGGTGAAAGACTCGAATCTCTCCTTTCTCTCTCTATTCGCTTCAGGGCCGTTTTGCATATGCTGTTGGCAAGACTAACTTTTGTTTGTTAAGATGTGAAAACCCTACACTTTTATTGCCTCTTGAAGCATAACATTAATTAGAAGACGTGCGCTGATGTTATCCAAATAGGTATATCACGACATGACCAGCAGCCGTTTGCATCAGCAATGTTGGCAAGGATTAGCCAGTTACTACAGGCTATGCATAGGCTACAATTCAGTAATTAAAATGCAACGCAGTTTTGTTCATCATATCTGCAAGAGCAACGTGGATATTGGCTTGACGTCGTTTAAAACTGGTCGCGTCGTCGGGCGGCATGCCAAAAATAATGAAACTGAAACGGATAGGGCCTATTGTTATATAAAAAATCCTGTCCTGTCGATAAATGCGAACAGAAAAACCACGAAACCGAGACTAGGCCTAGGCGTTATTATAAGACCCAGTATGAAACCAATCCATCGAGGACTGCCCATTGCGCAACCAATCCAGTGGGCGCATCATTTCTGCCGGGGACTAAATAGAAATGCAGTTACTAAAATGAAACCATGCACCTGAAAATACCTTGAAATGTATTTTTATGAAGCATAGCCTATCACCATTGTGCATTAGGCCTACAGACAACGAGCAAACAGGAACTCATTTTTAAAAGCTAACAACGCGCGCGTATTCAGTCTGGCTTGCAAATAGACCACAGGACGCATTTGAACACGGAGTTCATATCACAAATAGGGTGTCACGATATCACTGACAGACGTTGAATTGATAGGTTTGAATCCGACAAGTCGTGCCCTTGTCTTACTGGGCGCACTCTTTCAATTTCGGACTGCGTCTTTGACAGCCAGATGGGGGCTGCCGCGGGAGCGAAGAAAATGTCCACAACTTCGGTGAATAAATAGGCCTATCCTTTGAACTGTGTACAGCAATTGCAGATGATTAGCTTATTGGATAGCCTATTTTGTGAAGGTTAACTTGCCATTAACAAGGAAAGGTGATCTGATTTCAATCCCAGAATATTCTTTGTGTCTTCAAATTTCCACCTGTCAACAGCAGATCTAGACTCCCACCTAGACCAGCGCGACACTTGTCTATTTGCGAGCAGTAAACTTGGCTGATAACTTCAACTTTAGGGCTACAGTAACTATGCAAGGCTAGACAGCGGGTTAACCAATCGGGCCCCTACTGTTGCGTTAATAATGTTTAAGATAAAGATTCTTCAGCGCGGGATATCAGAAATAAACAAGACAGCGCAGATGGCTATTCGTTTTTTTTTAATATGGTCACAATCGTGTTATTACGCATCATATGCAATATGCGTATTATTTCATGAAACCTCAAATCGGAAGCAATAGACTGTACCCAGCACTTTCAACCCTTTCTCAGATTAATGGCAGCTTAATTGTCCCAAGCGATTTTGAAATCAAACTGAAGCCCATGCACGGAAGACTCGCATTGGATAGGGTCTGGGTTTCAGCAAATGACACAGCAAGGCGCACAAATAACATAACGTGGGACTTATGATGCGTCCTTTTCAGATTAATTGTGTACATTGGGTGAACTATTTGGCTGTCAACTTTAGACATATATAGGCTACAGGGTTGGATTCCAGGTCAAAAAACAGCTGTGCTGCTGACGTAATATTAGTAATAGAATGCTTGATGAAACGCTCCATGCTGCGTCGAGATTTCAGAATGTTGACGGTCTAACATTCTGCACTTCCACGCGTTTCAAACAGGCGGCGTAGGGTGCATGTACACAATGATAAAAAATAATGGACATGAAAACAAGTGATCATTCAAAATTAACTCCACTAACCACAGTAAAGCAAAATATTAACAATGAAAGTTATTCTAAATAGCATAATAGGGCACCTTTAAGCAAAGGCTGTGAATACTTTTGTAAATATGATGTCTTCGTTTTTTATTTTTTATAAATTTTCAAAACTGTCAAGACAACTTGTTTTTCACATGGTCGTAATGGAATAATTTGTGTAGAATTTGACAACAGACATTCATTTGTAGCATTTGGAATAAGGCTGTAAGATAATAAAATGTGAAAAAAGTGAAGCGCTGTGAATACTTTCCGGAATGACTGTAGGTGTACTCAGTTTTCGTTGTCAGAGGTGTCATTTTGAAATATTTTGAATGAATGATAAACGGCTTCAAAATATTCAGTTCCAATGATGTAATGGATATCAGTATAAAGAATATGTTCAAGCTAATATGTTCAAGCCTAGTTGACACCCTTTAACTTGGATTTTTAAAAAAAATCTCTTGTGTAACACGATGTCTCAGATAACCTAATTAAATGTGTTTGTATTTTATCTGTTTCCTCATGTAATAGAAGACTTAGGTGGACAGGTGACTATGGAGGACTCAGAGGGGAGCGTACCTATGTTCCCACGCCCCATTGGTCCCACAGCCCAAGACTTTTTTTCATTTTATAGGCCCATTGGTCCCACAGCCCATTGATCCCACAGTCCATTGGTCCCACAGCCCATTGGTCCCACATTGCTTTTTTATTTGAATTTTTAGGCCCATTGGACCACAGCCCATTGAAGTGTTTGTGATGTTGGACCAATGAACTGTGGGACCAATGGGCTGTGGGACCAACGAACCTAAAAATAAATTAAAAAATCTTAGTGATGTGGGACCAATGGGCTGTGGGACCAATGAGCTGTGGGACCATTGGGCCTAATTTTGAAAAAACGCAAAAGTCTTAGCAATGTGGGACCAATGGGCTGTGGGACCAATGGGCCGTGGGAACATAGGGCTGACCCCACTCAGAGCCCCCAGCCCCCACCCCAGCAGCAGCAGGAGGTAGTCGCCTGTTTCGCAGGCCACTCAAGAAGAAGTCCGGACTAGCTGCGGTGAGTCAGCAGCTGTCTGACCTACTGAAAAGGCAAGAGAGGCAGGAGGAGGCAGACAGAGAGATGCTTACCTCTCTGACTATGTCCGTCAAGCGCCTGGTGGACTGCCTGGAGCGTCAAAATAACCCACTGCCCACTGCCTCTTCAAGCAGCCAAGTGGCCTTACCGTCCTTCCCTACCTACGCTCACCCCTCTCCCAGCCCCTTTCTTCAAAATCAAAATTTCATGTACTTTGACACCTTTGCTAAAAATGTATTTGACGGTTTGCACACAGTTTATTATACACGGAAACCCCTAGATCTGCGTAAGGGAATTATAATATGGAATAACATTATTTCACTTGATACAGGAGAATCATCTTATCCATGGCATTAATGCCAAGCTATTTGAAAAGCTTTAATAGTTGGACTTCAATTGACACCAGAAGCAACTTAGAATTGTAAAGTCTTCTTTCTTGTTAAATTTGCACGGGGTTAAATTGCAGAGCAAAGAATAACTGTCTTCAAGTAATGTCTATGCAATGTCTATTCCAGCGGCAGCACCTACTCTTCCACTTGCGCTCCAGAAGGAGCGCATGATGACACAGACGCTGAAAAGCAAAGTCACAAGGGTTGAAAGTCTCGCCGAAGAGCGTGACTATCTAAAGCTGGGCTTACACTGTGCGACTTTTGCCCCGATTTGGCACTCGCACGACTTTTTGAGAGTCGGGCCGATTTCTTGCTCAATTGCAGGTCAATCGTGAGTCTCGCATCGTGCAGTGTACATGGGGTAACGACAAGCGATTTCGCCTCACGATTGTGCAATCGCAGGGTCGCAAGAAAATCAAAACGGTTTGAAATTCTGGTCGTGGCTCGTGCGTAAATCGCAGAGTTACGGTAGGGACACATAGGAGGCGAAGCAAGGCGAAGCGAAGAGAGGCGAAATTCAACCGTCATCAGGTCGTCGCGGCGAATCAAATGGAATGGAACAGTTATGTTGTTGATTTGATTGGGCCGTGGCAGGCGAATTCGCTCCTCATTTGCATAACATTAAACTTTCTTTAATAATTTCGCTTCGCTTCGCCCCTGTTCGCTTGCCATCGCCTCTCTCATAGGAATGAATGGCAAAGTTCGCGAATTCGCGTGTATGTGTCCCTACCGTTAAAGCAGTGCTACGACCGGATTTGACACTTCACATGCACAAATTAATAGGGCCGTGCGATTCGCTGTAGAGCGCGACCTCATCTCCACCTCAGGTGCGCATGTTCCCTCCTCTGCAGACCGGGGAAACATGCCTGTCGCGTCGTACGGTGGAAGCATTTCGGTCGCATCCGACTGTCGGCTCGTGTAGTGTGAGGACGTGAGTAATGAGTTGTGAACTTTTAAACAGTGAAATTCCATCGTGCAGTGTGAGCAGAAGCTTTAGACCCACGAGTGAAAATATCGCACAGTGTATGCCCGGCTTAAGGGAGAGAGTGGAAGATGGTAAATTGGCAAGATTTCAAATATTCATATTCTGATACTGGATGTGTTAATAACCGTAAAGGTGTGTTGTTATATTTTAGTAGTTTATTTCCAGAATTCATGCTGCCCATTTCCAAGTGTTCACCATTTCACGAGTAATTCACATCATCAAATTCTAGGTATTCATTATGGCTAGGAAAATTGCACTTTTCATACATGAAAAGGGAGATCTTCTCCATTGTCTGCCATTTTGAATTTCCAGAGATAGACATCTTCTTTAGCTGCAAAACTTACTGTGCTTTGGTCATACCAGTGAAAATGAGTTTATTTCCAAGTAGATGTTCATGAAAAGATCGAATTCGGCAATAAGCAGCACAGTTTCAATGAGCAGCATAGTTGAAAGTGAAAAGAATGCCAAACTCCACAACTCCCGTTGTCATTGTGACACAGCACTCTACAGCACACCGCGAAAATGCATTCCTGCCTCACCCGCGCAAGAGGGGCAGCCCCCAAAGGCGCCCAAAAGGGTGCAGTGTGGTGGAACTGTAACATACTCATGGCACCTCAGTCACGGCTGGGGATGGGGGAGAGCACTGGTTAATTACTCACCCCACCAACCTGGCCGGTCAGGAGCCGAACCGGCAACCTTTGGACTAAAAGTGTGACGGCTTAACCGCTGACCCATGACTGCTCAATACTGTTGCAATAGCTACTCTGACCACCATCCTTCACAGTGCATCTTTAACGGTTATTTCTGCAAGCAAGCTTTTCAAGACAGTGTTACTAGTTTATCTATTTGTCTCTCGTTGTGACAATAATGATAATGGAATTAATAGTTGTACCAGCTGTGAGGACATGTTTCAAGAATTTGGTTATTTAGCAGCTTTCCTCTTTTCACAGCCCTAAAACTTAGAGCAGCCCTCGCCAGCCCACCCGCCGTGGCCATCCGCCTACCCGCCGTGGCCATCCGCCCGCCCGCTAGTACCAGCAGGGGGTGTTCACTCACGGAACTAGCTACTAGCCACAACTGGCTAACCCTAACCACGGGCCAGTGCAAAATGAATGGGTGTCAATGGAGTTTTCTACCATTATAATTTTTTATAATTTTTTGTCCCGAAATATTAATTTTAAGTTCGAAGCTAGAAATAATAAGACCCCATTTGAGTAGCGTTTCGATTATTTTGCGCCACTAGATTATTATATACTGGGTCACAAAGCTCAATTTGTATGGGGCCAAACCCATAAACATTAGCGGGATGCTAGCGAGTACAGGTTGAAATCTTCTAACCTGCTGTAAAACTACACACCTGAACGATTTGTCAATACAGCCTATTGTTAAACAACAGTCATAGTGCTTACCAGGAATGTTTTGTTGATAATATTTGTGACTGGAAATCGCAGTAGCAATGTATTTAGCATATGGGTTCCCCTTTCCATTCCATACATTTTCCCACATGAAGGACTGAACTACGCTCGCCAACTAGTGGACACTCCATAGTTACTGCAGTATGCATGCAAAGCTAACTGGCTACAATGGGAACCAACGAGACTGAACCTTCTCCCTGTTAGAGATTCTCTGGTACCAGTGACTCCTCGACCTCCTCTAGCGAGTCCTCCAGTGACACGGAACCAGAGGAGAAGAGGAAGAGGGACAGAAAGAAGAAGAAAAGGGATGAGAAGAAGATGAGGGACCAGAAGAAAAAGGACAAGTCCTTCAGAAGAGGTAGGGTAGACAAGACCCATACACCTCAGCCACTACGCTGGATAGCTTGATTGCCAAACATTCAACCAAGTATTGGAATAGCCAGGCTTACATCCTGACTTCCTGGTTTTTCTTGTTTATTTAAGCCCTTTGCGCTCCTCAAAAACTTTCAGTATGGCCTGGTTATTACTGCTGACCGAGGGCAGGTTGAAATCTGTTTGTAATATAAGCCCTTTGTCAGCAATAAAATAAAATAAAATATGAAAATGCATCAGTCACATGGCCACCCACATTTGCATATAATGGACAGGGCCAAACAAAGGGTGGGACTGTATATCATGGTGTCAAAATATCCCACATTATTTGAAATAAAATTTTCCGTCAAATAGTACGCACACTTCTTGCCATTTTTAAACACTGCACAAGAAGTACATGGGTTTTGGTGTTTTGATATGGTCAGAGAATTTGAATTTAAATACAGCTTAATGCTTGTAATTGAGTTCTGTATTGACACTCACTGTTGTCTAAAACAGTGGAAAATGACATAATACTGCACATGACAAGCATTTGACTCAAGATCTGTAGAAGTATTGGGTGTCCTTTCGCTGTCCTTTTTTAATCTTTTGTCCGTTGCATGAAGGTTATTCAAGTTTATACTATATACAGCTCAATGTTTTCTATGTCCTTTTTTTTTTTTTTTTGTAGTGACGACACCAGAAGAGTCTGTGGCCCGCTACCACCGGGTCCTTACTTTGGTCCAGGGAGGGGACACGAAGGCGGCGGCCTACGACGTGGTCAACATAGACCGCAATACGATCGTCAATCAGGCGCCGATTGCCGAGCTGGCGGTGTCCGACCCTGAGCGCTTTCGGGAGTTGCGGGCCACATTCCGAAAGGGGGATAGCCTGGCACAATTTTCTTCAAAGTGCCAGGCGGAGTGCAGAGAAAGGGATAATGTGGAACGCATTGCTCTTTTAAAGCAGAGGGGGGAACTCCTGGATATTACCAGAAGATAGGATGGCTATAGGAAGGGAAATAGGCCACAGTTTGCACATTGCGTGCATGTTCGAAAAAGGTGTTTGAAAGGGTGTTTGTCAGTTTTCTTCTTTTGATGTAGATGGTTTTTTTTTGTGGTTTTTTTAAGTATTAGGCCACCACCCCCACCCTTCTATCTGTGTGTGTGCGCGCGTGTGCGTGTGTGTGCTAAAGAAGAAGAATGGGTGATTCTGTGTTCGTTGTTTGTCAGTTCCTGTTCATTTTTCCTGATTTGTTTTTCCTGATTACATCTTTTGATGTAAAAAGCACTTGGCTTTGATTGTTTTAAATAAATATTTGTTAATAATAAAAAATAATTTGGTTCAATATATATATCTGGTTTTAAAGGAACAGACCACCCTTTTTTGATTTTCACATATTTGCAGTATTTCCAAGCAGTATTCATGAATGTGCATATCATTTTCGTCTATGTGTTTGCATTGCCTCGTCTAACAGTATAGCCAAATTAAGCATAGCAATGCAAGTCTATGGTACAAATTAAAACATCATCAAATGTACTTCTAAACCACTTTAAAATGAATGTAAAATTCACCAGAGTGTAAAACGGCAATTTAATTCCGTCTAGTGATCACTTGTGGCTTGATGCTAAAGTTACCAGTTACTTCCAGTGATTATGCTAAGCTATGCTAATAATTCTAATCCGATAAATCTAAGTACTGAAAACACTGAGGAGAAAATGATATGCACATTCATGAATAATGCCGGGAAATACTGCAAATGTGTAAAAATCAAAAAATGGTGGTCTGTTCCTTTAAGATTCAGTGGCTCGCTACCTCCAAAGAATGGGTGAATGTGTGTTAAAATACTCTGTTAAATGCATACATTTGTTTTTCTGATGGTATTGAAAACTTCTTATTATACAGTATGGTATTATGGCTACATCCACAGGTATCAGGAAAAACACAGTAGGCTATACACTGTAATGTGTGGTAAAGTCATGACTTGTGTCATAATGCTGTGACTTCCAGGCAGGGTTGGACTCTTAAGAATGAATTGGTCCAGCTGTATGAAAATGGTTTATTAGAACGTGTTAATAGTAAAGAAACCACATATATACTTCTCACCATGACAAAGAAAAGTGTTTAAATGCTGGGGATATGGATACTAGTGATGGGCAAGTGAAGCTTTGTTGAAGCTCTGAACCATTTGGCACATTGCTTCAAAAATTGGGTTAGTACCGTATTAGCCCGAATATAAGACGTGGTTTTTTTCTCTAAAAATAGACCTAAAAAGTATGGTCGTCTTATTTCCGCGCTCTAGACAAAATACCACAGAAAACGTTATTTCACAACGAGTGTTATGACTTATAGCCTAATAACAAACTATGAATCGGCCACCGTCCCTCACAACAATACCACAACAAAAAATAAAAATGGATAAGACAAGAGACTGTCTTGAACAAAGTGGTTCGAAATCCGGACAAATTAACCAAAGGCTTTGACTGAGTTACGATGCTAATTGTGTAACATAAGTTGAACATCACATCAGTGTTGGTTTAAGAGAAAAGTGATGCAGATGTTACCTGGGGGTTGCATGTGACATCCCCAATTGGCACTCATGGTGGGGTGTTTACGGCGTTAACATTTTAAAACTCACCGGTGCCTGCTCGACTCTAAATGTATTGTAATATGGATATCACTCAGGTTCTTCTTTGCTTCTTTTTAATTTTTTTGTGTTACATAGCAGCGGAGAACAGACAAACGTTTCGGCTGTTGCTTACTGATTTTTTTTTTTTTTTAAAGAAGCAAAGAAGAACCTGAGTGCGATCCACCTCTTTACTTGCAAAGTTTATTCAACTGGAGACGCACCGAAGAGCGCGGTGTATCAACTACAATATTGTAATATGGATACAAATAGGAGAATACTTTTTTTCTCCTATCAAATAGGAAGAGTGATTATACTCATATTGTACGCACTTGGTTGGATGCCTTGTCTTTGTACACAGTATGTGTAGACCTATAATCAGCTCTAGCTTGTAAATGGTAGGGGATTGATTACAATTGTGTGTGGCTGTTAATTCTGTGTGATTCACATGGCGGTTTTTATTTATTTATTTATTTAAACTAAAACACACCGTCTACCAGCCAGGAAGATGTCAAACACAAACACATCCTCTTTTAAATTTCTCTGCTTCAAACAAGGTTGAGCAGCCTATCTACGGCACCTTGAACACATGGCCAATCACAATCTGAAGTACCCATGACGTATCTGATAAAGCGACCAATCCCTATGATTGTAGGAGCACGGTACATTGACCTGACCACATCCACAGCAGCAAGAGAAGACGAAACAGACAGTGTTGGCAGCATGTCGCTCTCAACAGAGTTAATGCTTTTGCTTATTCGTGAGCCCATGAGAAAAACGTCAAAGACACTCATAGCCTGGCTCCAAAAGAAGAGGCTACTGGCCAGATGTGTAAAATGTCGTGTTTGCCATCGCACCATGAGAATGGTGAAAACGGGGAAAAGCGATGGCTTCCGCTGGTGAGTAATTATTTCATTTCTCTGTGGCCTTGTAAGAAGAACCACTCTTTGGAAGTAGTTTGGCGGTGGTGCAAAGCCATTGCAGTTTGATGACCTGGCTTGTGTATGTTGGCAGCCAGCAACTTCGTGACTTTCAGTCCCTTCAACGAAAAGGGCATAATAACTATTTCTGATAAACTAGGGCTGGCGTTCCAAAGTTTCAACCTTTTTAAACTTGAACGTGAAACTTCAGACGTTTTTATATGTTTCAGAAGTAGTACACGTGCTAGCTGTGTACACACACATGTTAGTTGCGCAGTTAGCCCCACTCTACGCGCAGCAAAGTCGTAGAACTAGAACCAAGGAGTTAAACAAAAAAACTAAGGAGTTTCAACAACCTTCTGGAGCCGTACAAGAAGCGTTTGAAGTGGTTTGGTGACCTACCATGACCGCCATTGAAATTATAGGCCAGAGCCGTTTATAAATCTTATACGGCTCTGGCAATTGCCCCGTATGTGCGCCCCTATAAGATAATAGATAAACAAATTTGCTTTAGATGGTGTCAAGCATGTGTGGTGGTTAACAAGTGAGTTTTACAAAAAAGGTGTATCCTCTCAACACCCAAGCATGGTAGTGGGAATGACCTGGTTTGGGGATGCATGAATGCTGTCAACATTGGTAATCTGAAATACACCTAAAAGAAACATGCAAATAATCATGCACTGTGACTACTGAAGCAGATCATGATATTCTCCATAGGATTGCATTCAAATCTCACACCAATCTATTTAAGCCAGATGCAGACTCAAAATGTAAAAGTTCAATGCAAAGAAAGGTTGAAACGCACACTGATGACCTCCCTTTTCATTTCATTTCAATTCGAGACGATTCGAGCCAACACAGCCCCTTCTCTACCAGATTTTAATCTGGGGTGTACTCAATTTTTTGAGTACATGTTCAAACATTAATGGCTGTATTTAGTTTTTTTCTGAGTGAACAAGAAATTTAAGCGGTTAAATATGTTGTTAAAAGGTCACTAATCATTGTGTCAAAGTGAAATTTCTGTAATGCTTTCCTAAAAGATATACTCAAAAATCTGCAAAACTGTGAGGGGTGTATTCACTTTCGTGATATACTGTACTTTTACCCAATTTACAAGATATACAAAAAGTTGGCACTCACAAGGTAAGCTACCCTAGCTGGCGTTGTTTCTCTGACATCCTCGGTTCGCTGAAGTGCTGTAGCCTACCGGGTCTGGCGCAACCATGTGCTCATACAAGGTCTCCAGTGACGGGTAAGTATTTGCATCACATCCCTCACGAAAGCCACTACATCCAACGGTAAAAGCACAATCACCTTTACTTGCTCTTGGACGTCCTCTCACTCACTCGCCCGTTTCAGGTAGGCCCATATGACTACCATGGACTGATATGGTAGATTACGTCTTTTATCCGCAGTGGTAGTAGGCCTGGCAGCCTACTAAAATCGCGCTATAAATTATTAATTTATCACACCATGAACCAGAATTACTTAGCCTAAGGTTAACTAATGTCTGATTCACATATGATCGGAAAGATATCGTAGGATCTTTTCCCGCATGTCTGATTCACATATGATCGGAAAGATATCGTAGGATCTTTTTCCGCACATGATTTATTTGGAACTCACTCCCTTAATTAACCTTTGGCGTACCACATTACTTCATAGTGAATCATCAATACTTAAATTGTGAGTCATACATACTTCTGTATCGACTACTAATTACTGCATATGTAACCGGATGGACCAGGTCTCCGATTGGTGTGCGTAATGATCATTAAATGAGTTCCAGGTGGGCGATGGCGGACGACTTCCGGGTTGTATAAAAGGCCCCGTTTGTTTGTTATTCGCTGCTGCTGCCAGTCCCCATAGCCTTGGTGTTGCATGTGCCCTTGCCCTGCGTGCTGCTGTGGCATTTGGGCAGCATATTGGTGGTGGCGCGTAAAGCGCACCGCAGGCGAATATGGGTTGCGAGATGTATCCAGCTCTTGAAGGTAGGCTCCTCTTAATTGTAGGATGCGTAACTCCTATGTGTGTTGTACACTAGCTAATGTACTGCTGTTTGTCGCAGCTTTCTAGTCGGAGCCAGCGGGAGCAAGACGAACTCCTCAGGATTCGTCATCCGACTACAGCCTGAAGGTAACTTTAAAGTTGCCCAAAGTAACTTTCAACTGTGCCAGTTATGTGTGGTTTCCACACCATAGCTGTCGTTCACTAGTAACCATTACTGTGCCTTTCAGGTTGGGAGGCGCCCATTGGCAAGGGTGGGGGACGCCACCGTTCTTCCTGGGTTCTGTTTTGTTTATTTTATAACCAAGCTTTTAGTTGGGGCAGGTGAAGCGAAGTTGCGCGTTCCTAGGACTACGCATGCGTGCGTGTCATTTATTCATTGTGTGTACGGTCTGACACAGCTAGCTTCAGTCGCCCACCCCCTAGGTAAGGGATGAGCGACTGGAGACTGATCGGTTGGGATTAGTATCATTTATCGTGTATTACATTTATTGATGAGGTGGTAATTCACTGAGTGTTATAGTACCCTCTCGGACAAGAGGCTTGATTAGTAGCACCTCCTCGTTGTGAACTGCTTTTGAGTTTGCTGTGATTCATCCCCGTTTGACATCGGGGTTTATTATTTTGTTTTCCCCCCTTTGTATTTTGTGTGTGTTTGCTGTGTCAAGTTCGCAACGAATGGAGTAGCATATTCTCTCTAAATTAGTGCATCACTCAGTGTCATCTTCTTATCAGCCTTGTTGCACGGTAACAGCCTGGTATGAATCCAGTTGTGATTACATAGCTGTGGATGTATGTATGGATACTTAGTGAACTCTGTACCTGCTACCTGCCCATTTTAACACAGAGTAAGAAAATAAAGAAAATAAAAAGAATTTCTGTGTTAACAGCTGTGTCCTCATTCATCATCCTGAACCTGTCGGGGAAATTGTGTACATATTATAACATCTGGGTTGTCTCACCCATAAAGAGACTGGCGTAGTCACCTTTTCTACTCTGATTTAGTAAAAGTTGAAACCTGTGTAACACCACCCTGTTACACATACATTCATCATATGTTAATTCGCTATTAATCAGTCATTACTTCAAACGTTATTCCGTCATTATTCATGTAACCTTATTGTAAAGTGTTACCGGCCTTGGTCAACCATGGGAGGAGGGGTTAGGCAGGATCTCCTACTAACAGGAAGGGTATGTTTGTGGCCTGGATAACAATAGCCCCGTTTATACTGCGGGCCATTAGCCCAGGAACTTAGGCCCAGGAACTTGAGCCCGAGTTCCTGACCCGTTTATACTGCGTAGGCCTGTACCTAAGGGCCAACGTAGAGGCCATAGAAACAGATATTGCAACATTCCAAGAGAATTACGTAACAAGTAAACAAACAAACAAATATGGATCCATTTCAGATAACTACCCTTATTTTACTAGTAATTGCCCTCACACGTCGGGTGATGACATCTCGTCGCCTTCAACATGAGGAGAATGAACGGCGATTGAGATACAGACTTATTGCAAGAGGGATCTGGTTTAAACGGATGGTGACATTGAGGCGGCTGCGACATATGGTATGCTACACAGCTGGAAATCACAGCTGATTCTCGTAGCTACGATTCAATAACGTAGCCTACATACACATTACTGAATAGTGTAGCACTGATATCACACATTTCCCATCTAAGGCAGTTTAAGTTTAATAATTAGGCTACTGTAAGAACTGCACTGACCTTTTTTTCATCACATAAGTGATTCCATACTTTGCAATAGGCTACAGGTGTTTGTACGCAGACACTTGACTTGCAACTGCTAGTTACACGAAGCTTTTACTGCTAACGTTGCATTTATGAAAAGACAAGTATGCTGTTAGTATATCTATTATTATTATTATCATTATCATACTACGTTGTTTATTCATAATAGACAGTAGCAATCACCGGTCCACTCACTCTGAAATACTACGGGAAGTAAATACGCATGTCTCCTTGTAGCTCATACAACTAAACCTGTTAGGCTACAGCTTTTACTGTAGCACCCCCCCCCCCCCCCACACACACACACACACACACTTTCGCCTCTCAAGATCAACCTACTATTACATCTGCACATCCATCGGCCAGTCCATCGCAAGGCGAAATACATCTTTCCGGCTAGCCATCCCTATGGAGAAAAGGGTCGCTATTGCCATATTTCAGATGGCCAGTACATCTGAGTATCGTGTGGTTGCATGTTTATTTGGAGTGAGCCGGGCGACAGTGTGTGTGTGCCTTAAGGAATTTTGTAGAGAGGTCATAAAGCAATTACCCAGTAAACAAAATGACGTTTAAAGGACGTCTTTTTTAGGTCATTTTTGGACGTATAATTTAGGTCATCTGAAGGTGCAGACTGTTACTCCAGACGACGTCTTTTTCGGACGTCTAATGGACGTCCATTTTTGACGTCTGTACTACGTCCATATTAGAGTCATCTCTAGTCCACATAGGGTCTTAGAGGACATGTTTTTGACGTCATTTTGTAGGTGGTTTTATTGACGTCATCTTTGTGGACGTCTTTTTGACTTCAAATTAACTCTGTGAGTTGTCATTCAAACATAAAAGTGACAGCATTAAAAACCTTGAAACTTCTAGTTTTCAAAATATACAGACAATTATCACATGGAAAGTGACACGGGGGGGTTACTTTTATTTAGCAAAAACTTTTGTTTACAAGGTTCAATCTTCAAAAGTCTTGACTACATACCTCTACAACGTTTTTTTGTAGAGTTGTGTTTACATTCAATTTTTTTTTAAAAAAGTAGGCCTATTACATTAACTTTTGTTAGGCTTTTCAGAAGAGGGGGAGATAACAAATGTGATCTTTTTCATTTTCAAGAATAATTAACACCACTGCAAATTTCATGAAGTATTGATTATGACACGTACACTTTCATCTTCTAACAACATTACCGGTGTATTACAAAACCCGAAAGTCTTGAAATTCGAAGTAGTGTTAAATATTCTTGAAAATAACATTCTTATGAAATAGGTTCCAACATATTGGAAGAAAAGACATTGTACCTTGGGTTAAGAGACAGTTCATCTGAATGAAAACTCTGCATTACATCAATGGGTCTTACATCTGCCACATCATATCATTTCACAATTGTCCAGTTTTACAACATATATTTTTTAAAAATATGATGGTAACACTTTATTTTAACATTACATCGCTTAGCACTAATACAGACAATGTTAACCCATTGATGCCTAAAGCACTTGCAGAAAAGGGTGCTGATGCCATACAAAACTTCAGGCGCCAGGGCCAATGTTGCACAACGCAACATCCAGCATCAATGGGTTAATGCCTGTATAAGCAACTTGTAAGGCATGTACTAAGCGAAATCAAACATTTGTTAGGTCCTTACTGAGGTTATATTAGGTAATAAATCCCAAATTGTGCATGAACAAGGTATTTGCGAATACATGCCTAATGTATGTTTGATTTTGCTTAGTGCATGCCTTACAAGTTACTTATACAGCATACAGGCATTAACACTGTATGTATTAGAGCTAATAGATGTAATGATAAAATAAAGTGTTGCCAAAATGATAATCAAAATAATTCCCTGTACTAACAAGCATGAACACAGATAAATTGTCATTAAGTGGTAAATTATGGAGAATCGGTCCTTGAGAAGGGACACAAAATGCTCTTTCTTCAGGTGTTACTTGAAGCTGCATAGGCTGTCTGAATGTCAATGGATTCAAAAGAGTCATTGAAAGATACTCCCATTTCTGTTGTTGTGGACTGGTGGTGTCTACGTAGGTGGTGTCTACATAGTAAGTCCTTGTACACTTGAACAGCCATCTTGGCTGCAAATTATCATCATATCCTGTGCATCTGACAAAGCGTGTACTTGACAAAGATGCCAAACTACTTTCTTGATGTCTGTAGTAACTATTTACATTTTGGGCATAAACACATGTTGAGTGATCACTGGGCTGCTGGGAAGCTTTGCGAGAAGTTGTAGTGCCTTTGGTCGTTTGTTGGTTGAGATGGGAACGTCATAAACATATTCAAAGAAGGTGAAACCAGAGCTGAGCTGTGCTGGATATAACAAGTTGCAGACCCAGTAAAGCTTGAACAGCTTGTCAATTGTGCAAATCAGGCCGTCTGCAACAGGAACGGTCACACGGTCATTCCTGGCGGTTATGACAGACTCTTCAGGTTCCCAATGTAGATCACTAGTGGTTGGGTTGTGGATTCCATCTCAGTGTCAGTAGTGCAGTGAAAAGGGATGTGAAGTTGGTTCCAGACTGAGAAGAAGTAGAAGAGGAGGAAGAAGAAGAAGGGAGAGAGAGAGAGAGAGAGAGAGAGAGAGAGAGAGAGAGAGACACACATCATCAATAATACTTAATAGCAAGTTTTACTTAACTGATTGAAAGGTATGAAGCATACCAGTCAAACTAAGTACAGCCGAATCAACTACACATACATTGATATCATGACATCTTCTTAGCTCTTCATTAAACTGAGTGAATTTAATTTCATTCATTTTTCATTTCATTATTTATATATACGTATGAAGAGTTTATTACAAAACAGTGTATCTACCTTATTATTGCATTTTATTATTGACAATGGCTGTCCAGAGGTCCTATCACCTATGTGTGAATTCTTGCCATTCAAATATTTTGAGAACATACTTTTTCAACTTGCAAGTGAGTACACCCCTCACAGTTTTTGCAGATTTGTGAGTATATGTTTTCATAGGAAATCATTAGAGAAATTTCACTTTGACACAATGATTAGTGACCTTTTAACAACATATTTAACTGCGTAAATTTCTTGTTCACTCAGAAAAAAACTAAATACCATTAATGTTTAATGTTTGAACATGTACTCACAAAAGTGAGTACATCCCAGATTAAAATCCGGTAGAGAAGGGGCTGTGTTGGCTCGAAATGAAACAAAATGAAAAGGGAGGAAAGGGGAGGTCATCAGTGTGCGTTCTTTGCATTGAACTTTTACATTTTGAGTCTGCATCTGGCTTAAATAGATTGGTGTGAGATTTGAATGCAATCCTATGGAGAATATCATGATCTGCTTCAGTAGTCACAGTGCATGTTGATATGCATGTTTCTTTTAGGTGTATTTCAGATTACCAATGTTGACAGCATCCATGCATCCCCAAACCATGTCAGTCCCACTACCATGCTTGGCTTTTGATAGGATACACTTTTTTTTTGTAAAACTTACTTGTTTACCACCACACATGCTTGACACCATCTAAAGTATATTTGTTTATCTGGGTCTCTTCAGATCACACGGCATGGTTCCAGTGATCCATATCCTTGGTCTGTTCATCTCTCTTGAGACCAAGATAAACAAATTTGCTTTAGATAGTGTCAAGCATGTGGTGGTAAACAAGTGAGTTTTACAAAAAAAGTGTATCCTCTCAGTAGCCACGCATGGTAGTGGGACTGACATGGTTTGGGGATGCATGAATGCTGTCAACATTGGCAATCTGAAATACACCTAAAACAAACATGCATGTCAACATGCACTGACTACTGAAGCAGATAATGATATTCTCCATAGGATTGCATTCAAATCTCACACGGATCTATTTAAGCCAGATGCAGACTCAAAATGTAAAAGTTTAATGCAAAGAAAGGTTGAAACGCACACTGATGACCTCCCTTTTCATTTCAAGACGATTCGAGCCAACACAGCCCCTTCTCTACCGGATTTTAATCTGGGGTGCACTCACTTTTGTGAGTACATGTTCAAACATTAATGGGTGTATTTTGCTTTTTTCTGAGTGAACAAGAAATTTAAGCGGTTAAATAAGTTGTTAAAAGGTCACTAATCATTGTGTCAAAGTGAAATTTCTGTAATGCTTTCCTATGAAAAGGTATACTCAAAAATCTGCAAAAACTGTGAGGGGTGTATTCACTTTCGTGATATACTGTATATGAAATTAATTTTGCAATGCGGTATATGTATGAACTTCTACAGTATAATATCAGGAAGGAGCCAAGACTGACTTGCACCAACACAGACCCACACGCAAACACACCCAAACGCAAACACACACACACACACACACATTCCTACCAAAGATGTCAGCGATGCAGAGTCCTAGCTGGCCAATAGTGTGTGAGGTGTTAAGTTCCGCCTCTCCGTGCAGCAGCAGCAGGTTGGAGGGCGGAACCTTTAGCTTGACTGACAGCTCTTCCACTGCATGCTTCAGAAGCTCTGTCTGCAACACACATACACATAAATATTACTGACACACACATCAGCTGTATAGGGTTCTCTACTTTCCATGGCTTCCCCCAACTATAAAACAGAATTATAATACTTCCTGTCAAAAGTCTTTGACTAGGCAAAGCGCTATACAAAACAGATGTACTGCTGTGTGTGTGTGTGTGTGTCAGGACTTTTTCCTAGGATTTTTTGGCATGAGGGAGCATCATGGTAAGTTACAGGGGGTGAAGGGGGGTGTTCCCCCCCATGAATGAGAAATGTATTAGGGGCGCTCAAATATATATATATATATAAAAAAAATATATATATAAAAATAAAAGTATGAGGGTGCACCCACGGAGGTATGAGGGTGTTGCGCCCCTATTTCCCCGTTCAGAAAAAGCCCTGTGTGTGTACCTGTGCTAGTTGTATTTGGTGTATGTCTGGTCTGTGGCGTATCTTTAAGTTTACCAGTCGTGCCGGTGTGTTCTGCTGATGCGGCTGCAAGCGTTTTCATTGGCTGGTTTTCCTGCGAGGGCGTGTACTGCATACGATGGCGATGTCTGCATCGTCAGACTCCTCTCCTTCATCCTCCTCCTTTAATTGGCTAGCTGCCGCAGCAATCCCGGCCCCTCTGGTGATGGACGCAGCAGGGAGCCAAGCGCATCCAGCCTCTTGTTAATCTCCCTGTCACACGCACACACATAATGTAAGGAAAGTTGACAAGACACTGTAGAGAAAGTGTCAGTGCGTGGCATGCACACAAGTGTGTGTGTTGTGTACTCACGTTAGTTTGCGGTTGGGCCGCCGCCGTGCCTTGAGTGGTGTGGAGGGGGAGGGGGGCGGAACGCCTCAGCACAGTCCTAACACCAACACATACACACACAAGGATGCATTAACACACATCAACATGATGGATATGGTAAGCATACAGCAATAAATTGGAAAAATATTGGAGGGGCTACTATGTTGACACATGGTCTGTGTGTGTGTGAGTGTGTGTGTGTGTGTGTGTGTGTGTGTGTGTGTGTGTGTGTGTGTGTGTGTGTGTGTGTGTGTGTGTGTACACTCACATTGTGCTTTGCATGGGTTTGGTCACCTGGTCCGAGTCATCTGAGAGTTCGGTACACTGCTTCCCTCACCATCGCTGTCGCTGTCAGAAATCTGTCAAACACACAATATACAGTCTCAAGTTTGCCGTCCGTGTTAGCTGTAACTTATCCAAATACAGCTACTTTATACAGCAGGCACATATTTACTGACCAAGTTGCTCTCTATGACAAAAGTGCTATGGGCTACTGTGACAGGTAAACAAGAAACAACAGGTTAACAACACTTGGCGCTAATTAGTTCTCTACAACTACAAACCGCTGCTGTTCCCTTCCGTTTGGGATCCATATCACCAAACTATAGTTCTCTTGAACTTAACTGCATTGTTATAAGAATATGGCTATGACAGCCTTAAATAGCAGGTTAAAATATGGTCATTGACATTTTGGTGACAAGGTCATAACTCTGTATCGCAATGAGGTCCTAACAGAGGCTCTGCATGAAAGTGTTTTTAAAGATTAAAAGACATTTTAAAAGTAACTATCCTTTGAAAAATACCTGCACAAAATCAACCAGAAAAGACATCTCAGATTTTACACTGCAGCGGCTTCGGAGTCAGAAGATGTGTGAGAACTGTGTAGCACTTTTCATCTGAAAATGAGAGCAGAAAATTGTAATCGCTACAGCAGTACTTAAATTTCACATTTACGAAAGTCTCTGTGTTATAACAATATCACAGTAACATATTTATCACAATTAAATACAATACAACAATAAGAAAAAAAAATCTGAAAAAAATTCTAAAAAAAAAACAAATGAAAGGAGGCAGAGGGCCTGTAAGTGGATGGCAATTAGACACATGATCACAGACAATATGATACACATGGAAACACACACGCACACACACACACTTACCATCAGTCTGATCATCCAACTGTTCAATCAGAGTAGGAGCTTGGACAGATGTGGCCACAAGACCTGGGCCCTGATTAAGAGAGAAGAGAGAGAGGGGGAGAGCACGTTAGTTCCCAGTGCATTGAAGGTACTTTAAAAATCCCGTAGCCATAACTGGTGTTGATACCTTGGTAGTCGCCACACTTCACACGCAGCTGTTCTACTCTGCCACCTAAAACTCAAACTTTGAATCTTCTTTTCAAACGTCATGGTATCGTCACCAATTACCATTGCCAACAAAATCTCGTGCGTGGCAGTTTTATCCCTCGAACAGCGTGCATCTCGCACGTCGCACCCTCCATCTGAAACAACTGCCGGTATTTTCCCAACACACCGTCATACGAGGTCTATCAAGACAAAACACGACAGCGTTGACCAGTTGCCCAGATCTACCATATTCAACTACATACTGAAGTGAAACGGTGAAAACCACGACACTTACATGGAACTACGGTTCAAAGTTTGTCTATTGACTGGCCACAACAACTACAACCAAGCCGACATAATGTGATTCGGGAATTCGTTCGTATCACCTTTCATCGAGCCAACCCAAAACAGTGGGATACTGCTTGCTTTTACTGGTGCTATTCTTTATCATGTACGAGGGTGGCGGGTGGTCTGATTTACATGATTTGACGCAGAACTGCTTACGTTTGAAGCGACCCTCCGATACCTGTTCCTAGCAGCATCCACTTTTGCCCCACTACCAGTACTAGCTCTACGTCAATCCATCCGTGGTGTTTCAGTATCCTTGCATAAATCCTGTCAGACTTTCTTTCTTTTATGTTCAGAAAATAGCTTTCAAACTTCATATCAGTAAAGTGCCGCCTGATTTATTCCACACCAGCTAATTATCAGTTACCCTATTAGCAACCAATGTTAGCAAACCATCCAATATCACATTTCAAACCTTTAATTTTCCCAACACAACACGTTTTAACCATTACGTTAGTCCACATGTGAATTAAAAGAAAATAAATATAATTTATAGTGCAAGCGTTAAAGATCAATAGCTAACTGAGTATCAATAACTAGCTAAATCTGATTGTAGGCTAGCTTAATGTTCACAGAATCACTGAGGCTGTTCCAATGTTCGTACAGCAAAACTTGTGAAGCAGGGTTTGATTTTAACCATACATTAACGGTAACACACATAATTGTTACGAAATTATACCAATAAAGCGAATTACTTACGCCAGCCTCTCTCGGTGTCTAAAGCCAAGTCGCCGCATCTTGCATTTCCAACGGTAGAAAAGGCGGGCGGAAGTCTGCTTTCAAATGTCCACAGTCACGCGATTGGACAGCCAAACGGCCGTTAGTTTCTCACTTGTAGCACGACCCAGAAATGAACCTTCAGGTTTTACACATTCTGTGAAATCTTACACAAAAATGACACATAATCTGTCAATGCTGTCTACACATCCCAATGTGTTATTTTTTTGACACATCTGTTTAGGCAGTGTGTCCCACGGTGCATTGCACGTTGGAGAGTATCTGGTTTCTCTTTCCCCACCCGATGTGAACAGAAAAACACTAGGAAAACTACTATGGCCTATTTAAAAGCAAAGCAAAAAAAAAGCAACAGCAACAACAACAATCATGTCGATTTCCCTCACCTGTTTTTGACGTCCAAAAAAGTGACCTAGACTGACGTCCAAATTTTGAACTTCATAATGACGTACAAATAGGGTCATTATTAGACGTCCAAATAAAGGACCTAGTTTGTACGTCATTCTAAGGTCCAAAACTGGTCATGGACCGACGGACGCAATTTAGACCTAATTTCAACGTCTATACGACGTCCAATGTTTAGTGGGTAATGCCCAACAGGGTTCGTACGGTCATGAAAAACCTGGAAAAGTTAAGGAATTTGAAAATTCAAATTTCCAGGCCTGGAAAAGTTATGGAAAACGTATTTTTGGTCAAAAGTTTTGGAAAAGTCATGGAAATCCAACCAGTGTTTCATCAATTATCTTTATGAAGTTGATGACGCGGGATAATAAAATGTAAATGTTCGAGTTCTCGTGGAAATGTTGTCTAGTGCAGGCTGCGTCTGCCTAACCATGTGTTGCCAAATTGAGTGGGTTTCAAATAACGCATGTAGTAATGGCTCCAGGCGGGTTTCAAACGTTTTTGGCGCTAGACATCAGTCACACCTGGCAACCAGCCTCGTAACGCGCGAGCTAGATGTAGTGTGTGCGTGGTGGTGGTGAGAGGTGATCATACTTCTAATCCTAGAAAAGAAATGTGGTTCTGTACGATATAACAGCATGTCGCGAAGTGTTACTTCAACAATGCGCGGCTTAACTTTCTGAAAAGATGATCAACAATGGCTGGAGAGGACGAAAGTTTTGATGTGTCCGTCCGATATGGGCGAAGCAGCGGCACTTGTTAGCCACCTGAAGGGCGAGATGCAGCAGCCGGTTACCTCAGCTACTAACAGGTTAGCAGAATACGCGTTGTAAAATATTTAGCGGTTCCACTGAAACGTAGCTAATGCCAAAAGGAATACAATCCTAAGACCTGTTTGGTCTTGGTTTAATTTGCCAGATAGGGCACCAAGCGAACCTTTATGCTTTCGGTAAGCCCCGAGATTTTGATATTGATAAGCAATGCACCTGCTGCCTGCGAGTGAACTTTTACAGTGTGCTGAAAGATTACATTAACCCTTTCATGCACGGTGTCCACATACGTGGACAGTAATTCTAACCCCACTTTAGATAGGTAAATAGTGGTTATTTTTTTCCAAATTGTATATGGGAAGTACCATGAGGTTCATTACAATACTTTAACAGCAATTATAACTTTTTGCACTAAATATTAAGTGTTTGATGACATCATCAATCTAAGAAATCCACCGATGTGAATTATGACCATAACAAGCATGTTTATATCTGAAAATCAACCACACCAAAGGGCAATTTCAGGTTTTAAAAAATATTATGATGTTTAGTACAGTTCACTTGAGAGATCTATGTTGTTAAAATCCAAATTTACAATAAAGGTAGGTTTTTATACAATATAAAGCTACTGTCCACGTATGTGGACGTTGCGCATCAAGGGAGTCTAATGATAAACATATTATTTATGATTACCGTGAGAATATTCTGCTCATTTTGGGCAAATACTTAATGTTATGAGCATTTATAATGATTATAGTGTGAAAATAAATTATTTTTAACATATTTAAACACATTTTAACACTTTTTAATTTAATAAATTCAAGAAAAACTACCTAAAATTAGTGCTTCAACGCACGTGTCTATAGGCATATTTCGGGTTTCTTTCACCACAAAATGACACAAATGATGTAGGAATGAGCTAGAATACATGCTGAATCAAATACAGATCTGTCTTCATCAGAATTGAAGTTTTTTTCCACATGCAACAAGGTTTCCCCACAAATCTTGCCATAGCTGTGTATGTAAAAATATTGCTAAATTGACAGTTTTTTTTTTCTCTTTTTTCATCTTTGTTCGTTAAATACTGTAATATATATGTGTAAGTGTCATATAATGTTGTAATATTACATATAGTAACATGGAAAGTAAGTAAAATAACTTGCATTTATAATAGGAGGTCTATTTAACACTATTTTTTCCACAGAAAATACTTGAACATGCTGATGAATGACTACAAAACGCATGTGTCTGGAGGCAAATTTCATATACCTTTCTTATAGGGACAACATAAATGATGTAGGATTGAGCTAGAATCCATGCTGAATCAAATACAGATGTGTCTTTCATCAGAATTTAAGGTTTTTTTTTTTATTTTTTCCACATACAACAAGGTTTCCCCACAAATCTTGCCATAGCTGTGTATGTAAATATTGCTAAATTGACAGTTTTTTTTCTCTTTGTTTCATCTTTGTTCCTTAAATAGTGTAATGTATAATGCATAAGTGTCATATAATGTTGTAATATGACACAAGGTAACATGGAAAGTAAGTAAATTTACTTACATTTTATAATAGGTGTCTATTTAACACTATTTTTTACAGAAAATACTTGAAAAATGCTGATGAATGACTACAGAACGCATGTGTCTGGAGGCAAATTTCACATTACCTTTTATACAGGGACAACATAAATGATGTAAGATTGAGCTAGAGTACATGCTGAATCAAACTGAGCTTTTTGTTCACCAGCATTGGCTGTCTTCTTGCATGCAATAAGAATTTCCCACATATTTTTCTATGACCGCCTATATAAACAAGGCTATTTATATATATATGTTTTTTGTTGTTGGTTAATTACAGTGATATATGGTGTTAAAGTGTTATATTGTGTTGTTATATAGCATAAAACACCATAAAAATGAATAAAACAGCTTAATTTGAACTTGAAATACAGTATAGGCCTATATAACTTTTCACTCCTTTGATGCGCAGTGTCCACATATGTGGACAGTAAAATAACTTCCACATCAAAAGAGATTTTTGAAAAATTCCAAAAGATTCTTCATATTAGCTCCATTATGAGTGAGAAAATCAATATATAAAAAATCTTGCACATTTTTTTCATGGTGTCTGCATGAAAGGGTTAAATCCGTACAGTGGTCTATGTGCAGCTGACCGCGAGCCAAACGATTACCAATGTCGGCATGACGCGCCTGTTTTGAAATACGGTATGAACGGCAGCGTGACTTGAGTTTGAAAAAGTCATCTGTGGCTTTGTTTTCAAATCGGTCAGATCGTTACAACACAAAATGAAACTCACCGCAGCATCTCCTTGAGTGGGCGTCAGACTAGAACTATGCCACGAGCAGTGCAGTCTCTCCTTTTTTTTTCTTTTTTTTTTTTTTTGCTCCAGCAACGACCACAACAAATGACAAAACATTATCATTCTACAGGAGCTTTGGACTGTTGTGCTTAGGCAGGTGTAGTAGGCAGGCCTATGATTTCTTACTTGGGCAGGATGAGCATTTATCCATCTCCATAGAGAGCATGTTGATACAAATTTGTCTTCATGATGATTTCACGACCTAATTTGCTATAGGCTGGCCTAGGCCTATTCATTTTCATTTCTGACTGTACATTAGACAAGCGAATTATATAACATTGGTGAATAATAGCAGAATTAATGTAATACAACATGAAGTATAATGGTTGCTTATAGCTTGTAGTCAAAGATAACCTATAGTAGCCTATGAATATGTTTATTGTTTACATATTTGTAATATAGGCTATGTAATATATAATATAATATGCCATAGTCTATAGTATAAATATATACAGTAATTACATATTTATAATATAGGCTGTAATATAATACGCCCCCACCCCCCGCGCGCGATTGGTCATTGGTTTTTCGGTCCTGGAAATTCAGAAAAAGGTTTTGGAAAAGTCATGGAAAAAAAATGGTGAAAAAGTGTATGAACCCTGGCCCAAGTTCATAAGATTGCCTACAGCCTCAGAGCTGGAGGCCCATGCGAGCTACTCTGAGTGTGGGGGCCATTGATGACTCCCACATCTCAATTGTGAGGCCCAAAAAGTATGCAAGGGATTACAACAACAGGAAGGGGTGGCACTCTGTTGTTTTACAAGTTGTTGTAGACAGAAAGGGGCAGTTCGGTCATTTACAACATCCAGCTATATTTACCAAGCCACCCATGTCTTGTCAATATCCGAAGACGAAATTTTTTTTCATCCATCCCTCACAGTGTTGCTTCTACCAAGATTTCGAATTGACAACTGAGTCATGGGGGCAGCACGCTACATGATGTTTTAAACGTCTAAACGTGCTCCAAAAATCACCAAAAAATATATGCAACATCAGCAGACACCTGACAATACGACACTGGCGTTTGTGCGACTCAAAACGAGTGACGGTGTCAAACACAATGCGTGAAGTGCAAGCAGCCACATACCGGTTTGTTTACATCCCCGTCTTCCGGTAGTCCAAACAAGTCTATCGGTCGAGCTGCCACATATCCCTCCAGATAACTTCATTTTTGCGGACAGTCACGTATTCCAGCATTTTAGTTTTTCAATCCATACATTATGGACCATGTCCAACGTAAGGTAATGTGCCCATTTAGCTCCACACTATCAACGAGAATCTTAGCTATTCTGCGCATGCGCACGGTTCTTGCAGAGGCGGAGGAGAACCGGTCATCCAGTGTGTGATGATCGAAGACACTAATCTTAGACACTAATCTTAGTTTTACTGCAGCAAGTTTTAGTTTTTCATAATTAATACATTATGGACCACATTACAGCTTGTCTTCAGCCGTGAGATTTACTCTACAATACCATGTTGTTCTGTAAATAGTGTAGACACTGGATCTTCTGCGCATGATCGTAGCCCGTGTAGAAGACGTCAGGGCTCAGTTAGTTCCAGCTAGTTCTTATCGACAACAACCAGTCATTAACGATGGATGAGTATGTGGAGAACGCATCTGACGTGGAAGATAATAACAGCGACGATGAACCATTTGACTTCGACGGCCGACCATATTTGTTCGAGCCAGAATATACGGAAGAGCAGTTGCTTGCGCTAGAGAAGGAGAGAGCTGAGAGGGAGGCGCAGAGAGCGCAACAGGCCGAGGGGGGTTCACGACCAAGGGCCTCGGAGACATGGTGGTGCGAATGCGAATGCTGCATCCAAATGGATACTGAGGAGGAAAGTTTATGTTGTACGGAGTGGGACATAATGCAGGACCGGGACAACAACGGCCAGTGTGTCACGCGATCAGATGGATTTCCTCATCTAATTCACCCGGAGGTGCTGCAGATGATCTTTTACATTCCAAAGATCAATTGGAAAAAGAGACCAACACCAGAAGGGCCCGATGGAAAGCTTTCCACAGAGTGAGTTATTTCATGTAATAACATTGTTCGAGCCAACACTGCTTGTTTTCAGAGATGCCATAAGTAAACTTTTGTTTTGTAAATACCGGTAGGCCACAACAGTAGCACGATATTGGGCACATAGCTGACTACCTAATCAGACTGTGTTACCAGTGTTGGGAAAGTTACTCAAAAACTGTAATGCATTACTGATTACATGTTTACTGTATTTTCAAAATAATCCCTTACACTATAATGTTACTAATATTTAAACCAATATTTAAAATGTAACGGATTGCACTACTTTGCATTAGTTTACTTTCGCCAGAAGAACTGTAGGCCTAAATATGGATCTGGCTAGTGTAAATCAAGCCCATGTCACAACTTCTTCAACTCCAACCTAGGAGGTGTTTTTGGCAGCATGCAGACTAAGAACTACCAGGCTTAGGAATAGCTTCTTTCTGACCCACACTGTATACCAATACAATCCAGGACATTGTAATATAGTTGTAACTTGTTTGCTTTCTAACTAGGTTAATATTACAGATTTTTTTTTGGCCATCTAATGCCTTACATTACTGCATTAGGGCAAAAAGTAATGTATTACAGTAATTCATTACTAATGCATTACCTCCCAACACTGGTCGTTACTGGGAAAAAAAGATTACAAACCTAATGGACTGACAGCAAAGTCAGACCAACCAGAATCAGCTGATAGTAAGACGAATACACTGGTCACCTTTTTACTTTGTGGGAAGGTAAAGTGTTTGACACATCTGCTTTTTGTGCTACACATATGGTTCTCTGTGCAGAGGAAATAAACAAAGTTTTGCTTTTATTTTTACCTCTCCTCAGTCAATGTAGGCTCGTAGCTTACCGTGCTGTATTGGACTGGACTCTACGAGGAGAGCGCCTAGGCCCTGGCAATAGGAAGATATTGCCCAGCTGCATAGTCGGAGCGATAAGGCAACGATACCCATCCCCCACTGGAAATTACACCGGCTTCAGAGGTGCAGAGGACATCTTTTGAAAAACTGCATTGCCAGTAGCCTACCTCAAGCAAAAACACTGGAATTCTTTTGAAGGTCAAGTTATTTGTTCTTTTATTACAGCACGCTCGTTGTGACCAAGATATAATGCAAAACAAATGTCTTTTCTTTTAATTTGAAAGGCTTTAAAAAAAAAATGCAAATATTATAAGCCTAAAAACGTAAATTGTTCACAGTGCAAATATTATCAGCCTAAAAACGTAAAATTGTTCACAGTGTAAATATTATCAGCCTAAAAACGTAAAATTGTTCACAGTATCGTATACCTTGTGCACATGTATATAGTCTACTGTTTTTGTGGTTGAATTATTCATAAAGAATGTTTATACTATTGTACACTGTTTTTCCTGTCAACTGTGAGCACTTGGTCAATACAGTTACAATATAACAGTCTGCAATGTGTGCTGTTGTCTTTACATGAAGCTATAAGAAAAAAATGTAGGCAAGTGCAAATAATCTCACAAACACTGTTGGGAAAACTATGTACAAAGTAAATGGGTTTTTTTTTTTTAGAAAAGCAGGTACTTTTTTAGAAAAGCAGTAATGGCAATGTTCTACACCTTTACAACATGGTCATGTAGCGAGACCTGGCTTTGGCAACCAGGTCACTCTTTTCCGGTCTTGGAACTGGAGCTATGTTGTGCAGCAGTCTCCTTCTTGGTCGAGGACGGGGCACGGGTTTGGACAACACGACACTGCTGTCTTCCCTCCTCCTCAGGACACGCTCCACCAGGTCATCCCGAAAAGTCTGTGTTGTGCCTTCATAAATCGGTTTCGCAACCCACTGTTGCGACTGCTTTGAGTAGGCAGCCTTGTATCTTGCTTGTCCTAAGAGAATCACAATTCAATCACAAGTCAATAGTTGACTAGAGTTAGGAGGTCACTTGCGCTCTAGCTTTCTTGGTGCTCTCAGTCTGGGACCATTCAGTTTAGACCAGGGGTCCCCAAACAAAGGCCCGGGGGCCGGATGCGGCCCGCCATGCCCCTTTGCACGGCCCTCCACCTCTCTGCACCTCACTATTTACACTGGCCCAAAGAAACAAACCTCATAGAAAAAATAATGATAAAATATTGTATCTATTGTATCACTCATAAACTGTCATTCACCATATTTTTCTAGCCTTTCCTTGCTATTTTTACATGTGAAGTACTCACTTCATTTGCAAATCGCTTGTAATCATGAACTATTTTGTGCTAGAAATCATGGCTATAACAGGCAGTAGCCTAGCATACAGCCCACATTCATCCCGGCCCCCGACCCCAGTCAGGAACGATAATGTGGCCCCCAGAGAAAACAATTTGGGGACCCCTGGTTTCGAGCAAGCTGGTCCACTTCAAAGGAGACTGGGCCAAGGATGACTGGAGCACACAGGATATTTTTTTCTGTTTTTATTGAGGTACGAGCCTAACTGCACCTCAATAAAAACTGAAAAACGTATCCTGTGTGCTCCAGTCATCCTTGGCCCAGTCTCCTCTGAAGTGGACCAGCTTGCTCTAAGCTTACTGATGTTGTTTATATATATATATAAACACAGTTCTGGAGGAAGTCTGCGAGTGATTGACAGCCATCATTACTTGCTCCCGCCTTCACACATATTTATATCCCTCCTCTCTTTCACAAAAGCTTTCCGAATGTCCCATCAACTCCCCATACTCCTCCATTTCACTAGAACACCCAGCTACACTTCCTCTATACACCATTCCGCATGAGCTCTGTTTGAAGCACCCTGGGACCGAGGCCAGCTAATATGCCAAGCGTGCATGTTGTACACCAAGCACTCAAGGACAAACTCGTGAACAGATGACTAATTTATTGTGCCCATTAAGAAAAATAACAGGTAGATAACTATAATTGTATACTGTTGTTCTGGTCTACAGGGCAGGTCTGACATGTCACTCAGCTGACACCAACAGGTATTCACTGATTTTTTTACGTAGTCATACCATCTTGTGTTGTAGCCTGTGGTCTCTCAAGGTTGTTGTTGTGATCCAGAATAGCCAGTTGAGATCGAGCCCTCATGCTGTCGTAACTGAAGTGAAGCCGCTTCTCCGCATACTTCAGAATTACGGAATGGTACACCTCCAGTGATCCTGATTCAATGAAAAAACACAAACAAACACACACACACAAACCATGATCTCAAAGTAAACATGGAATAATGTGAATAAGAAAAATATTGAAACTGCTTATAAAGTGCTGTGACACACATCAATTAGCAAACCTATAAATACTTTGACTAGGTGATGTATTCAACAATTATTCATTTTTAGTGTTGATTTCAGCGATTGTTAATGACTTCAAAAATTAGTGTGGAAAGTGTGTATAAACTTACCAGTGTGCTTGAACAGAGTCATTTGTCTCAAATCTCGCAGGAGGTTCTTGTCCATGACCAGTCCAGTCAACGCTTGAAACGCAGGTGAATCTGTCTCGAGCCACATTTTTCGCCTCTGCTCCTCTTCTGTTGGTGGTGGATGGTAACACCTATGCTCAGCATCCTCCTCCTCCCATCTGTGGATGCCACGGATGTGGTAGAGAAGTGATTTCCATCTTCTTTGGCATTCCTATTAAAAAAGGAAAAAATGCAGAAACAGAAAGCAGAAAGTAGGAAAAGATTGCAAACGTGATCACTTGTCATAACGAAGCCTTTTTTTAGTACTTGATGTTATCCAATTCACACCACACACTACTACTGACGTAGACTTCAATTTACTTACCTCCTTGTCGCCCTTACTGGTGCTGCATGACCAGTACATGTGATTGGTGATTGACCTGATCCATGGCTGCAGGATTTTGTTTTCCTTCTTGTTCGAAGCTGTAACAAGTCTCTTCTTCAGACCTTACAAAAACAATTTGGCGAGGAATATTAGGAAAAAAAAGGAGGAAATGTAATTAGTGAAAAAGTTAAAGTGAAAGCCCATTGGGAAACTCCAACTCCCATTGTCATTGTGACACAGCACTCCACAGCACTCCACAGCACACAAGTGAACACTGCACACAACGAAATTGCATTTATGCCTCACCCGTGCAAGGGGGCAGCCCTCAGTGGCGCCCCATGGGGAGCAGTGCGGTGGGACGGTACCATGCTCAGGGTACCTCAGTCATGGAGGAGGATGGGGGAGAGCACTGGTTGATTACTCCCCCCACCAACCTGGCTGGTCGGGAGTCGAACCGGCAACCTCTGGGATGCAAGTCTGACGCCCTAACCGCTCACCCATGACTGCCCATTATGTAGCACTGAAACAATTGCCCACGCATGCTGTTGTTGACTTACTTTTACAGACATGCCATGGGTCCAGCTCCTGTTGAATGTTGCTGTAATTGTCCTTCATCAGTTTACGGATGGAAGGGGATCTGTCTGTTGTCAAGACACCAATGTTGACACCCCTCTCAAGCAGGTAGTCCAGACCCCGTTGAAATCCAACCACCTCCATCGCCACAGAGCTGCTCGCCTCTGTAACCTATAGAGACCAACATCGATGTAATTAACCAACATAGCTAAAGGTAAAAATATGTCAGCATTCAAAATCAAATGAATTGTAAACAGGTACATTGGGTTGGTGTTATTATGTTACAGAGTTCTGAATAATTTACCTGAACCAATTCGAAATGCACGATTTCTTTCGTGGCATCGTCTTGAAATGAGTAAGTGCAGTACTTGCTACTGTACCCTGCAAGATAAAAAAAGGAGATAACTTCATTGGAAACAGGTATTAGACAAATGAATAGATAACTATCCTAGAATGTTGCAGTGACATGCACTATTGTAGAATTCAGCCTTACCTGGACTGTCGTTTCTTCCATCTCCACAGAGTTCAATCTTTTGTCCTGATGCAGAAAGTTGAATAAGACGCTCCATGATTCTTTCATGCTGCTCTGTGTATACTTGCTGTATTACAGGAATGATGTAGGTTGATTGTGAAGCATAAAACTGAGTTTTCTTGGGAACTGGTAGACGGAGGAGTTCAGCCCACTCGGTTATTGTAGTATGGGTGGTTCCGGTAAAAAATGTGGCTGCATTGATGAGGAGGTTGTTTTCAGGCATCCCTCTGGTATTTGGACAGGAAGACCATTCTCCAGAATGAGCATTCAGACAGCTCCACTGAATTGTTATTTGGCTGGAGTGAGTGATAAATTTGCGTTCCACTATTTCTGAGCCACATGTGCTGCAAAATTTGAAAAGTTGAAGGAGTTGGCTCTCATTCACAACCCACTTTTTCCCTGACCATCCCGTGTTATTTCTATTGGTTGAACTTGATCCTGAAGAAGACTCCTGGCTGGATGGTTGGGTGTTACTGGATGGAGCATAGCTGGTGTCCAATGGGTCTTGCAAACCCATCTCACTGAAGGTACTGCTCATGTCGGCCACAGACTGATGTTCTTCCTCCTGTTACACAATATGTCATACGGAAAGTAGAAACAATGAGACTCTGACCTCTGAACGGAGCATTGTAGAGGCACATAAGTCTATAACAGAAAGATAAAGTACTTTCAATCATATACATTGAACTCACTTGTGACGCAACTTCACCAACTGTGCTGGGGGCAGTGGGATCTGATGTAACACTGACGTCCTGTGATAAATAGAAAGAGTTGCATATTACTGATACCGCAGGTAAATATTCACTCTTGTGAACATTTTTTTGCCTTGAGAATACAAGCTGCAGAAATGCAAAGACAGGAAAAGTTATTCAACTTACTCCTAACACATTTTCAAAAGCTGTGCTGTGTGCAGTCAAAGTCAGTTCCGTATCAACCACATCCTGGGATTCACAGACAGAGCTGAGATGCAACATTATTTGTAAAGTTCCAGTAATGAATTCAAGTTTGAATGTAACTGAAAGTAGTTCTGTGGAAGATGTATAAGAAGATAAGACATGGAACTCACTTGTGACACATCTTCACCAGTGTCAGATGATGGGGTTAAATCAAAGCCCTGGAATAATAACAATAATAAATATACAAATACAATCCTTACAAAAAAACACGGCAGAAAAACTATAGGGTTTCTGTAGTAATCTATAATATTGCTATGGTGTTCTGTAGTACCTTTATAGTAAATATAATCTATGTGGTATTTATGTGGAGAAGCTCTGGTAGTCCTGTCTGTTCTGTAGTGTCTGTGATAGTCTTGTAGTAAAATGTCCCAAAGTATTACAAGATTCCTGTAGGATAACTACGGATACTTTCTATAATCCTATAACATTCTATAACATGACAACAACAATGCTGTAACTTTTTCGAACGGGAAATACTATACAAAGTATGCGGAGAGATTGCATTAGCAACACCTACCACAGATTGTTCCCATGCAGCGGGCCGTGCCAGATACGTCCCGGACAAAGAAGTTCTTGATTTTGGTGATTTGGTTGTTTGCTGTGGACTTGTTAGAACCATGAGCAAGGTGGGTGGCGGACTTCTTTGGCTTGATGCTTTTAGGGGAGTTGATTGTGGCATTCTCGCAAATTCTGATTCAAACTCCTCGGGCATACCAGCTTTAGACCCCTGAGTGGCAAGTCAGAAGGAAATCAATTAAAATTCAAAAGGAATAGAACCGTAGAGAACCGTATGCATTTCAGTTCGTAAAATATGGCTTAGTAGTAATAGACGGTAGTGGTTGGAGGAAGACACATAAAAGCATGACGCACGCAGTTGCCAAATTTCCCCATTGCCGCACATTATTATTATGCGGTGGCATGTGTAAGACAATAAAAACGAAGCCCGTTATCGGGATGTTATAAACAGACTCATTTCTGGGTTGAGGGGTCGACAACAACTTTCTCCTCTGGGACGGCTAACAAGTTACCGAAGGAGCGACTGCCACAACTAGCTCTCCAAACCATAGCTGCTAGCATCTGCAGCCTCCAAGACTCAAAACAAGACAGAGAAAATAAATGAGCAGATGACATTACCTCAGTGGCAATCACAGGTCTCGGAACGGCGTGTTTCTTCAGATATTGAGATGTTTCATTTCTTGTTGGACGAAAGTCGTCTTCCTCAAAGTGTTCGCTGCACACTCGGTAGTCTTTTGCCTTCAGTGTTTCAATTGGAGTCTCTATATCAACTTGCAGCACAACCAGCCACAAAGGCAATGTTTCGGGGTTGTAGAAGGGCAAGCGATGGAAGCTCAGACACTTGTATTTCCTCATTCGATTGCCACAATTCGGCATCGCACAAACGCGAACCATTTTATCGAAATATAGGCCGGAAGGTGGCCCTCGAAAAGTGCTTCAGAAACCGAACTTCGCTCCACAGCCTCCGAACAAACAGACATTCAGTTCATAAAAAAGAAAGACTTATATAGAGGATTTAAAACCTCTGTTCGGAATAGTCCGCACTGCAAGGCTATTCAAATTCGCAACGTGTAATGACGAACTACTGTCTCCGAGGCGTATGTAGATATTCGGCCGGCGTAATAATACTTTTCGCCTCGAGAGGTGCCACGGTTGAAGCGTCATCAGAAGGAACGAATCAGCTAACTGCTATGTCAGCTGAGATGAGGAGTAAACGGAAGTAGCATGGCTACCGAAGGAGCTGGCCGATCATCTAGTAGTACCGAGGAAGACGAAATCTCGACCGAAAATGTACAAAAAAGACATCTTCGAAACGCAAGTTGTGTTACATGCATATATCTTCGGTCAAGCATGAAGAAACACAGAATTTCACCAATATACGGTGGAATACATATCGAAATTTTCGGCAGCGGCTAGAATTGAAGGGTGAGTGCAGAGACGTAGCAACATTTTAAGCAATGTATTGAGTTGGAGTTTGACGAAATTCCCGAGGATGCGGCTCTCCATCCCACATGCTACCGGAGGTTTATTGACAAGCGGGAAATTGAACGAGTCACACGGCGTGTCTTGCGAGAGGCAGAGAGGGGAGATGGCCAACAAGACCCCCGAACTAGCCAGGCTACCTCCGCTTTATCGGCTGTGACCACCACTCCGACCAGGAAACTGCGATCCAGATCAAGCTTGGCCATCACGAGCTCTGGCCCCGTTCTTCCTGCTGTCTGCATGATTTGCAAGAAAGACAGCAAATTTATCGTCGCGAGTGGCAGACGTCAAAGAGAACGAAAACACAGACTTTAACCGCAGGTAAGATTACTCTCACCCCCACCACACAGTCTATGCGAATGCATCCCATCCCCCAAATCACACACACACACACACACACACACACACACACACACACACACACACACACACACACACACACACACACACACACACAGATGTTAGTAGAAGTCGACTGACTATGTAGCCCACACTGCTGCACAATCATTCTAATATGAATGCACGTGTGAATTGGCATAATATGTTATGTATGTGTGTGGGTGTGAAATTACATTCCAATAGCCTGCAAAACATCCCCATGCCTATAGTACCCCCAGTGTTTTAGGTTTTAGATGTTTAAATGAATCACACTTTGTCTTAAATAGGATAGGGTATGTTTATATGGATGTCAAAGCATGCCTGATGTTGATATGACTCTGAATATCTGTTCAGAAATGTGGCTCCTCAGCCTGATGGCCTGTCTGGTTAAGACACTGCTTCTGCCATCCCATCCCCCGTGCCATTCCCCTACCCCCCACTGCCCCCCTCTCTCACTTGTACACTTGGGATTTTTCCGCTTCTGTCCCTGGGCAGCCTCAGTGACCAGGCTCAAGAGGTGTGTCCTGGCTGTGCTGTACATCTGTGTGCTTAACCCCTTAGCACAGCACCTATGTTATAACCTTACTGTCACCAACATTTTAATATGTATGTCTTAATCTGTTACTCTGCACTGTCATAGCAATGTTGTTATGATGTAGTTTTCAGCAAATAGTGAATAAGCCCGCTGGCAACCCCATCTGCACTGCAGTAAGAGGCTACGGAATGCTTTTTTGGGGGGTGCAACACCCATCGCCATTTTTTTTTTTTTACAATACCACTCCACCAGGAAAAATGTCTAATTGTTTGCCTGTCTATTTATTCATTCTTTTTTCTTTTCTTTTGTACAAGGCAAGTTGCAGGAAGCAGCTGAAGTAAAGGAAGCCAAGAGCATCCTCATTCACATCAAGGACAGAGACTGTGTGGCTCTGGAGGTGCAGTACCACAGAAGTTGCTACAGAGAGTACACAAGGTTTTTGAGTGAGCCTGTCAGAGCAGAGAAAGAACAGTAAGTCAATCTTAATTTTATATAGAAACACAGTACAATGTGTGTCCTATGATTGAGACAGTTTGTTCTCACAACATGGATCTCACAAAGAAAGCTCTCACAACACACATCTTCTTCTATATTTTTGTAAGGATTGGGCCAACATTTGATCTGAGCTACAAGTTATTCTGCGAGAGGGTAATCCGCTAAAGGCTACTGATCAACCAAGAGGTGCTGAGGATGAGCCAACTGAGGAAGGCCTTTATTGCCCTTGTGCAGTCAAGTGAAGGTGTTGATGCTTCAACCTACAGGTAATTGCAAGTCAGTGTATTACGAATTTGTCAAATCCAAGGGAAAGTTCACGCATGTGACTTAAAGGACCACTTCAGTCAATTTCAATATGCTGTTGTATTGCTCATACCCTTAACTTGTCAGTACCCTGTGATGGCACATTTTTCGGCTCAGCCCTTTCCGAGATATGAGCTATTCTAATGGGGGCAGCATTTGTTTACATTGTTTACAACATAGGCCTACTCCAAATATTTAAAGGGTGTCGCTGTTTGCTAGTTGTCGGCTGATGTTGTATAACCTTTTGGATGTTTTTGGGAATAAATAAAAATGTTTTTTGAAATGTAAACAAAGCGCTGCCCTCATTACAATGACCAGAATCTCGGAAAAGGCTGAAGAAGAAGAAAAAAAAATCTCTAGTACTGACACGTCCAGGGTAGTGTGAGCATTACAACTGCATGTTGAAATTGACTGAAATTATTCTCTAACACTCTGCTTGTCATCTGCACATACTGTACTTGTAATATTTTGAAATAAGGAGGATGGCAGTATTCTTGATAGTGTGATGTTCGTTACAGTATGTGCTTCCCTTGGGAATACTTGGTATTATATCTGTTGCATAGCAAGTAAACTCCACCAATATTATTTATTCACTCCGAGTTAATGTGTGAGGGTGGCTATTGCATATCAGCGACTACATGAAGCCCCACTATGCTTGTACTGATATGCCTCTTTTTTTGTTGATTTGTGTTTACAGACAGGATATATTGAAGAAGAGGCTCAGTCGTGATTTTCCTCAGCTAGTGTTCCACACCCCCGCCAAACGCAACACATCTGAACTGTTTTTTGCTGAGAACTTGTCGACGAATGCAGTCTTGGACTTGTTACCATCAGGTGCGGAGACGACTCAGTCCAGCGAAATGAGCCAGACAGACAGCGACACAGAAAGGAGGAAGTCAAAGCAACCAACCACAGCAGAGGAGACACGGACACTTTACACAGCAGCTTTGCTTTTGAAGAGGCTGCTTAGTCACAGTCCTGGCATGTCATGCCCATGGCCCCCAACTGCAGTAAACTTCAATCTCACTGAAGTCATTTGCTGTGGCATGCGCAAAAGATGTGTACCTGGATGCTTTCACACAGTTCATGAAAATGCCGGTTCATGTGTATGCCACTTGTTTTGATTTTTTTATTTGTTGTATAGTTATTAGTGAATAAATGAATACATGAATACCTGAATGGTCCTTATCATTGATCATTAGATTATTTCCATTTATTAATGTGAATATGAAAAGGTAACCTTATCATCCACTTGCATAATAGTTGTTGGTGCTATAAACAAAGCACTGTTACAATCACTTAGAGGGTTATCAATAGCCTGGGTTATCTATAGCCTACTTATTGTAATTGTTTCCATTAATTGCTAAAAACCACAGTATGAAATGTCAATTGCAAAATTGTGCCTTGTGCTGTAAATAAAGCACTGTTTATGATTTATTTAGAACTTATCCCAATCCAGAGATATATGCATGAGTATTATTTTTGATAATTGTTATTATATGTGAACATGAAAAGGTAACCTTATCATCCACTTGCACAATAGTTGTTGGTGCTATAAACAAAGCACTGTTTGGAGTTACAATCACTTAGAGGGTTATCAATAGCCTGGGTTATCTATAGCCTACTTATTGCAATTGTTTCCATTAATTGCTCAAATCCACAGTATGAAATGTCAATAGCATAATTATGCTTTGTTCAGTAAATAAAGCATTATTTATTATTTATTTAGAATTTGTCCCAATCCAGAAATGTAGGCACGAGTATTATTTTTGATAATTGTTATTATATACCCTCTTCAAAAGGGTATTTTGGGAGATTCTTATAGGTAGGTCAGACAGACGGCTTGTCATTATTTTCAGTTTTTCAAACGGCTTGCCACTTTTTCGCCGCAAATCGGCTACGTGATTGGTTTAAAACGGTCACATGGTGTCCAGTGACGTAAAAATCGTCATTCCCTACAGAGGGTAAGATTTCTTACTAAAATGTCACCGTTTTAATTACGTGCACGATTACATGAAGCGGACATTTCACGGTAAGTTGAACATAGCTTTGGTCGTTTCATCATCTAAGGGACCTGCTGTTCGGAAGCTGTGGAGCGAGGTTGAACGAAAAGGGCTGTCACCCTACGGCCTAATAGTGCTCTAACGCTGCACGCGGTCACTCAATGTGCAGAGCTGCGTTTCTTCGATCACCACACACTGGATGACAGGTTCTCCTCCGCCTCTGCAAGAACCGTGCGCATGCGCAGAATAGCTAAGATTCTCGTTGATAGTGTGGAGCTAAATGGGCACATTACCTTACGTTGGACATGGTCCATAATGTATGGATTGAAAAACTAAAATGCTGGAATACGTGACTGTCCGCAAAAATGAAGTTATCTGGAGGGATATGTGGCAGCTCGACCGATAGACTTGTTTGGACTACCGGAAGACGGGGATGTAAACAAACCGGTATGTGGCTGCTTGCACTTCACGCATTGTGTTTGACACCGTCACTCGTTTTGAGTCGCACAAACGCCAGTGTCGTATTGTCAGGTGTCTGCTGATGTTGCATATATTTTTTGGTGATTTTTGGAGCACGTTTAGACGTTTAAAACATCATGTAGCGTGCTGCCCCCATGAATCTTGGTAGAAGCAACACTGTGAGGGATGGATGAAAAAAAATTTCGTCTTCGGATATTGACAAGACATGGGTGGCTTGGTAAATATAGCTGGATGTTGTAAATGACCGAACTGTCCCTTTAATGGGGGTACCCCTGGAAGCGTACACGACTCGAGAATTTTAGGCAGATCTGCTTTCTACAAAACAGCAACAAATGGATATTTCCCAGGGAGGTTAAAGAGGGTAGGGGACATGGACATTGGATATTACATTTTGGGGGACTCTACCTACCCTCTACACAGTTGGCTCCTGAAGCCATATCCCGATAATGGGAGGCTAACAGCGGGCCAGCGGCTGTACAATCTAACAACAAGCAGAGCCCGGGTGGTGGTGGAGCACGCCTTTGGGCGACTGAAAGGGAGGTGGAGATGCCTACTGAAACGTAATGACTGCGACATAGAGCTTGTGAAGGACATTACGATGACAGCCTGTGTGCTTCACAATTTGTGTGAGAGGCACTGTGAGTCCTTTGATGTAGAGTGGACAGTTGTAGAGCCAGAGGCAATTTCTGGACCAGTCACAGATCCCCTCTCAGGCCAGGACATTAGAAAGGCCATCATCAAGCATCTCAATAAGGAACTTTGAATAATATTAAATACTTAATACTACTATTAAACATACTGAACATTACTAATTAAATTTACAATTGCAGTCACATTATGGTATTGATGGTCTCTTCTTTATAATCAGCATTAAGATTTCTTGAGTAATAAGAGTAAGAGTTTAATTTAGATCAATAATAAAATAAAAAAGGAGGGCAATTCACAGTACCAATACTAATTTATTTATCTTTCAACACATTAACATGCTGTGTCAGCACCGACACGATCGCTGTATTCTCCTCCCTCCTCGCAGCCAACTCCATCTCCCTCCTCTTATCTTCTTGGTCCTGCTACTCCAGACGCAGCGCAGCCTCTCTCTCGTAGAGTTTCATCACTCTCGGAAAAAAATCTATGAGTTCTTGTGCCGAGGCTGATACCTTCCTTTTTGCTGGAATGACAACATGCAGACATTTAATATATTAGTAATTTACAGGGTTCCCACTGGTGCTTGAATTCCTTGAAAATGCTTGAATTTCAATTAGGTGTTTTCAGGGTTGTGAAAATGCTTGAATTTTTGGTGAAATGCTTGAAATTTGTGTCAAGTCAAACTGGGTAAACCAAATAATAGAAATAAAATGTTCAGGTACATCAAAATCTGAGTTAGTGAGATGTCAGATGGGATTTTCCATTCCATCGACACCCTAAAATTGATTAGAATGTAGGAAATTCCATCTTAAAAACACAACATTTTCTGGGGGAGGACCCCCACACCCCCTTCCCTCGACCGATTAAAGTACTTGCATTTGTTCATGAAAAAGGTGTGGGAACCCTGAATTTAACATCACTTCACATATTACAAACATTATTGTTGTTGTTATAGGCCTTTATACTAGGGTACTCATTTGATACCTGACTTACCAGGTCTGGTTCTTGCTGGGATGAGAGTGGAGGAGCCTCTCACTGGTCCTGATTCTGCTGAACCTATGAAGATATGGGCCCAATTCGAAACAGGGAAGGCAGCTGTCCTTTCAGTGAGCTAACTGGACATCGAGTCATGAAGTGAGGATCGAAACGAAAAATTGCTTAATTTCCTCCCTCGGCACTTGACTGCATTTGTGGGCGTAACGAGGATATTTCGAGGATACATCAGATGTTGACTTCGCTGCCTTAGTACCCAACATGCTGTGCGCCACGTCCCTCTCAACCGGAAACCTGAAAAACAAACATGGCTACTACCCAAGCTACTACCTTATCATACTCTTTATTCTGTATGTAGATATTGAAAATCGAATGGATAAATTAACATTGTGGTATCTAAATATGCTGTCGCTAGATCTATTTATAGCCTATTTTACGATTCCGCCCTCTGACGATCATTCACCGTTCAAATAGCATGCGTAAGCTAAGCGCTAACGTGATGAACGTAACTCCCGCCATAGAATCGCCGTAACATCAAATGCGCACTCAAAGGCGGCGCACTCGTTAGTGCCGTTCGTAACGGCTGCCTCATTAGCTAACTTCACCTATCTGATCAGTGACATGTTTATGTAGGAGGAGAGTCATCGAGTCACTGCCTTCCGTTTCGAACTGGGCCATGGTTTTAGTCACTGTCTCCTTAATTTTTATTTTAGTCACAGGGGGGCGATAGCGTACTTTGCATGCTGTGATTTACATGTAGCACAACACATGCCCAACCCAGCAGCATAAAGCAAAACAGTTGTTTACCTGCTGTCTGTGTAGCAGGTGGTGGAGGGGATGGGCTCATCAGGACCTCCACTGCATCCCAGTCAATTGTTGTCTCGAAATTATCTGAGAAAGAAGAATGCATTTCGTTTGAATTGTAGTTTGAAAGAGGATTACCGGTATGTATGTGTGTTGTGTCCTCTTACGACACTAGGTGGCATACTAGGACTAAAAGTACTGTAGCCACTACGGTAACCGTAGACATCAAAAGAAGACAGTACACTGACTATACCAGTCACGTACCGCACTTGCTTCTGCTTACGATGTGATGTTTCATACTATGCTCTTGCTTTAAGTAAAGTTTATACATTTATACACAAAGCCTCTACCTTGCTACCCACAAAACACAACATTGGTGAGTGACACAACAATGTGCATAGCCGAGGTCTGTTGCAAACTTTTAGACGGTAATACTCAGGCTTGTGTTTGGTAATCTTTTGATTTAGTGTACAGTATTTCATTGACGAGTATCAGGTTAATTCTTACCAAGGAGTGTGTCCGCTCCCGAGTTGTCCAGGGGTGCTGTAGCAGCACTAGAGTTTCTTAGCAGACTTTGGTCAATCCCAGGGCGATGGCCAAGTATCTTGTCCATTGTGTCAAACCACTGAAATTTGGCTCGTCCTGCCCCGCTGCGATTGTTATTGTCCTTTGCGACCCTGTACTGTTGTTTCAACTTTTTTTTTTTTTGTCATTTCGTACAACCCTGTCAAATTGCGCTTGAATCGATCCCTCCCCCCAAACTTGCAGAAGACACTTTATCTCTTCGGTCGACCAGTACATTCTGCTCCCATCGCTTGCCATTTTTCGCTCTTAAAATGAACAAAATTAAAGCTCAAATTCTTATTTTGTCTGCATTGTGTGTATGCTAATGGTAGCCTATATCAACCGCTTGTGCACATTTTGTAAATAGAATGACGGCCTTTGTGACCAGTTCGTTGTGACGTGTAAGCACCCGTGTTTAGCCGCTGGCCCAGGTAGCTGAGCAGGAACTGTTACCTAGACAACAGTTCTTGGCCTGGCCTGGCCCGGTTCTGGCCTAGCCCAGACGGTATAAACGGGTGCAGGACCAGGGCTTAAGTTCCTGGGCCAATGGCAGTATAAACGGGGCTAATATGGCCCTTAGGGTGTCTGTCCTCATTCCTGAACAAGCCTGATTGTTTTGTCTGTGGGTGAGTGGTTTTGTGCTTCGAAGCGGGCAAAGAAACTGTTCAGGTCATCTAGCAGAGAGGTGTTGCTCTCACAGGTCTATTGTAGTCTGTGATGGCCTGTATGCCCTGCCATAGGCTCTGTGTGTGTCTGCTGTCTGAGAACTGTGAAGTTATTTCGTTTGTATAGCATTTCATTGCCTTCCTGATGCCCTGGGACAGGTTAGCCCTGGCTTGTGCAGACTAGGCAGTTTTGGGTCGGGTGTGTGATCCATCATTTTTCCAAAAAAAAAAAAAAAAAACCTTAAATGACTGAATGAACATCCTCCACGACAGGTGATTCCATACTTTTTGCCAGGGGCTGTAACTATGTTTGTAAAATTGTAATTGTAGGCCTCTTGGGGGCCTAAAGCAAAGTAGGAGGGGTTAGCTTAAAGGAAATTTTATCCATAGCCTAACAGGGATTGGATAGCATAATAAAATCACGCCGACCTGGGGTATGCGCTGACGTACATCATTCCTATAGGCGATGTGTTGAGCCTCTTCTGCGGATGGCAATTTGATGAATCTATATAGCATTGAGCACAAGACTCTGCAAAAGCTATATACACATCGGTGAACCGTAGTTATAGACACTTCGAACTTCTCGGCAACGACCCGGTATTCACAACAGCTGGCTAATTTAAAAAGTGCTATTGCCACCCGTTTCTCCAACGACACAGCTGCTCTCCTGCTCGCAGGGTCAGGCCTCATACGTGGCTCTGCAAGCACACTTATCTCTCTAAACAGATTTTTACTGACTCGAAAATCAGTCATAAACTGACGGTCCGTTTATATTGGCACGTCCATCTCCCACCACAAACAGCACCTTTGGTGCTGCCAGGTTACTGGCGATCTGCAAGTACTACAGGTAAGAAGGACACTCATTAGGTATGCGAGTCGCCTTCTCCAGGCTGTCATCTTTTTTCTGATAACAATTATTGTGGATAATATATTGATAATTAATAAGACGACACGTAGGTTATCCATCTTGTTTTTTCGGTCCGGTAGCCAAGGCTATATTCTCACGCGCGATAAAGTCTATTTTACTTTTGACACAAACATTCTAAAAGAGCAACTCAGTGGATGGAAAACGTCCAAGCGCGACAGAAATAGGTGGATTAACGAGGGGCATTGTGACGTAGTTTAAATGCGCTTGAAGTACTTTTTTTGATGGAAAACGGTTCTGGTGCGACTTCTGTCGGGGTCAGCCCAATGTTCCCACGGCCCATTGGTCCCACAGCCCATTGGTCCCACATTGCTAAGACTTTTGCGTTTTTTCAAAATTAGGCCCAATGGTCCCACAGCCCATTGGTCCCATAGCCCATTGGTCCCACATCACTAAGATTTTTTAATTTAATTTTAGGTCCGTTGGTCCCACAGTCCATTGGTCCCACAGTCCATTGGTCCCACATCACAAACAGTTCAATGGGCTGTGGGACCAAGGGACCCACTAGTTTGACGCCCTCTCGATACTTCACATGGTAATCAAACATTTCAAACAAGCGATTTAAGGTTAGTGTTAGGTTTAGGGTTAAGTTAGGTTTAGGGTTAGGTTTAGGGTTAAGGTTAGGGTTAGGGTTAGGTTTAGGGTCGTATGATGTAAGCGGTAAGTACCGAAAGGGCGTCGAACTAGTGAGTCCCGTGGGACCAATGGGCCTAAAAATTAAAATAAAAAAGCAATGTGGGACCAATGGGCTGTGGGAACAATGGACTGTGGGACCAATGGGCTGTGGGACCAATGGGCCTAAATAATGAAAAAAAGTCTTAGTGACGTGGGACCAATGGGCTGTGGGACCAATGGGTTGTGGGACCAATGGGCTGTGGGACCAGTGGGCCGTGGGACCAATGGGCTGTGGGACCAATGGGGCGTGGGAACATTGGTACGCTCCCCTTCTGCCGCTTTAAATAAAATCGACACAGGGTACAAGTCGCTTCAGAATTGGATGGAAAAAGGTTTACTGTCACAGACCGTCCATGCAACTCCATAACCATCATCTTATCTGATTTGGGATAATCCCGTTCATAATTTCACGTCATCAAATTTGCAGTGAAGTCACAGAACCTTCATCAACAACAGTTAGAGTTACATGAAAAGTTCAGATACGAAACTGAAAAGTGCTTTTTCAGAAACATTTCATCCTTCATTTGTAGGCTTACTGTATGTAGGCCTATTATGTCAAAACTGTATATTATCATTTGATTATTGTGGGGGCAGTTGTGGCCTAGTGGTTAAGGAATTAGGCTTTAGATCAGAAGATTGTGGGTTCAAATCCCACTTTACCTCTCCCTACACCGGGAGCGTACCTATGTTCCCACGCCCCATTGGTCCCACAGCCCATTGGTCCCACGGCCCACTGGTCCCACAGCCCACTGGTCCCACAACCCATTGGTCCCACAGCCCATTGGTCCCACGTCACTAAGACTTTTTTTCATTATTTAGGCCCATTGGTCCCACAGCCCATTGGTCCCACAGTCCATTGGTCCCACATTGCTTTTTTATTTGAATTTTTAGGCCCATTGGTCTCACGGGACTCACTAATTCGATGCCCTTTCTGTACTTACCGCTTACGTCATACGACCCTAAACCTAACCTAAACCTAAACCTTAACCCTAAACCTAACCCTAACCCTTACCTTAAACCTAACCCTAACCTTAACCCTAAACCTAACCTTAAATTGCTTGTTTGAAATGTTTGATTACCATGTGAAGTACCGAGAGGGCGTCAAACTAGTGGGTCCCTTGGTCCCACAGCCCATTGAAGTGTTTGTGATGTGGGACCAATGGACTGTGGGACCAATGGACTGTGGGACAAACGGACCTAAAATTAAATTTAAAAATCTTAGTGATGTGGGACCAATGGGCTGTGGGACCATTGGGCCTAATCTTGAAAAAACGCAAAAGTCTTAGCAATGTGGGACCAATGGGCTGTGGGACCAATGGGCCGTGGGAACATTGGGCTGACCCCCCCTACACCACCATACATTGCATCTTAACTCTTCACATGTATTTTATTAAAATCTTAAAACTTGTAAAATAGGCCTACATTATAGTAAGAACAATGTAGCCAGAATCACAACTATAGGCTATAACATACAAGCAGGGCCTAAACAAACCAATACATGGGCATCTTACATGGGTATCACTAATGTAGTCTATCTTTACAGGTGTTCCTGTCAATTCTGCCAGGTGCTGCCAACACGGGCAGAGTGTGTCTGCTGCCACCAAGTCCCAACCAGTGTTGCCAGATTGGGCTGTTTCCCGCCCAATTGGGCTGCCTGTGTGCGGGTAAAAATGGCATTTAGCAGAAAAACCTGCCCATTTTTTGGGCTGGAACCCTGGTCCCAACAGTGAGTGCGCTTCTCCCCCAGGATGAAGACAAACCATAGCGGTAGAAAATAACACTAGAGAGGACACGGCAATTTGCGAAAGCACTGGGAAATGGCAGACGGAGCTTCCCAACATCCGTAGGTAGTGTAGGTACCTTCAGGCAATGCAAGTCAATGAAGAACACCCCCACCCCTGTCAAAAAATTGACTAAAACTGTGTGAATATGAAGTAACACATTAATCAAAGACCAGATTTGAAATGTCAGGCTAAATATTTACTTAAATCATGAGTCGATAAAATGCATTTAAAAATCAAATAATATCTTTTATGAGCATAGTTAGCAACACACTTCAACTATTGTCCTTGTATAGTGTGTTGATGGACATTTTCACATGATTAAGCCATTTTTGACAGAGGTGAGCCTCGTTCCCCATTAATTTTCATTTCTCTGATCTACCTACAGATAATGGCCGCTACAGATTGCCGTAAAGGGGGGGGGGGGGACCTCTAATTTTCTACCTCTGTGAGACAAACCAACTGGTGGCCATCACGGAAAGAAGAGGCTTTGATGTAGCCTAGAAATCTAGACGCCCCTAGCGACCGCAAATTGAATTTGCTCCCGGGGGCAGTCTAGCGGACCCCGGTCGTTTTGCGAGGCTGAAAGTTATCCGATGACAGGGCCAATCAAATCGCGAGGGGGGCTGGGCTACCTAGTAAACAGGAAACTTTCTAAGAAGAAGCATGGTGTCCGTCCGTGCTACTTACAGCACGAAAGTGTTTACTTAATTTAAAAAGCCTGGATGATAATACATTTCGTGGCTGACATGGATTGATGTAATAATACACCATGAACCTATCGGACACAAATAGATCTCAACACATTACCATTTGATTATTCGATGTTTTAAACTAGCTCGGTAAGCTAAGTTGAGCATTTTACAGAACCAGGTAGTCACACGCTATTATCAGACCAGACACTACTGTAGGTGTAGAATGAAATTGCTGCCCCAATTTCTAATAAGACACATGCCATTAAAAACGAGACATTTGGGAGCTTTGGAAGTCTTTGAGTAGCTTACTAAATAGATGGGAATGACACCGAGTCTACCAAGCTAGTGGCTAGCTAACCTGTCGTCAACAACACAGAGCTAGGTATCCAGGTTAGGGTTAGGGTCAGAAACAAAAAACTAACATCAAAAACACAACTAGCTCCGTTATATGGCGGTGGGATCGATAGTCTGGCTAGTGGGAGCGAGCTGACCGGGGAGCGTCCTGCGTTGGGAGCGACAATCAGGCAAAGTTATGGGTATACAGCTAGCTAACATGCCATGTTGACAACAATCATAAATATAACCATTTAACAAGCCCCAAATTGCTTGATATTTCGCTGGTTGATGAAGGAGGGCCATGTGGTTGAAAACGATGCATTTTTGAACTGTATAAGTGAAAACACGATTTATTAGGAAACTTGTTTGTGGCTGTGGTCATCACACGAATTCACTGCTACGACGGCTGGAAGTTGCCGCTTCACCTACAAAGAGGCCCTCGCTAGTGGCTAGCTAACCTGTCGTCAATAGAGCTAGGTATCCAGCCTTGTATTATATGCCTGCCCCAAATTCTAAGGGCCAAAACATACCAAGGCGGAACGGAACGGTCGCAGGACGGACGCGGTCTTTCTGTTTTGGCCGGCGTGCTTTTCTCTGCCTTGCACACTGACAGCGTCGGCGTGCGCGGCCAGTCCCATTCAAAACCCTTCCCACAGCCAAAGCTAGCATGCTACTTTGCCATTCATTTGAATGAGACACCGCCGGTCGCCGGCGTGAAAAATACGCTCGAGTTCTATTTTCCAAATCCAGCGCGGCGCGGAGCCGGCTCCCGCGCCGCTGACGCCCGACTACCGCCGGTTGGTGTGTAAGGACAGATAGGTTTCAATGTATTTTCACTGACGCCGGTAAAAACCGCGGCCGTTCCGCGCCGCTTTACCGCCTTGGTGTGTCAGACCCCTAATAAGATCCATGTCATTAAAAACGAGACATTTGGGAGCTTTGAAAGTCTGTAAGTCGCTTACTAAATAGATGGGAATGACACCTAGTCTACCGAGCTAGCGGCTAGCCATGTATTAGTTATGGGTATACAGCTAGCTAGCTAACACCGAACATGCCATGTTGACAACAATCATAAATATAACCATTTAACAAGCCCCAAATTGCTCGACATTTCGCTGATTGATCAAGGAGGGCCATGTCGTTGAAAACGATGCATTTTTGAACTGTATAAGTGAAAACACGATTTATTAGGAAACTTGTTTGTGACTGTGGTCATCACACGAATTCACTGCTACGACGGCTCGAAGTTGCCGCTTCTCCTACAAATGGGCGTGGTGTCGCGTGTACGTTGTGAAAGACAGCTGTGACGTTACACAGAAGTGTGTGGGGATTGGTTGTTTGCCATCCAATTGCGTGACGTTGAGTGCTGAAGCAACCGTTTATCCCGCCCACACTGCTGCCCAGCCCTCCTAGACCCTGGTACAGCTTTTTGCTGTACGGGTCTGGCTGCGCTAGGCTAGCTTTGATGTGGTGTGTCTGGACGTGGATGTGTTGGATGTGGTCTGGCTGCAGTATAAACAGCAATATGGCAGACAGACATACAGTCAATCCGGACAGTATTCACAGCGCTTCACTTTTTTTCACATTTTATTATCTTACAGCCTTATTCCAAATGCTACAAATGAATCTCTGTTGTCAAAATCCTACACAAATTATTCCATTATGACCATGTGAAAAACAAGTTGTCTTGACAGTTTTGGAAATGTATAAAAAAATAAAAAACAAAGAAATCATATTTAGAAAAGTATTCACAGCCTTTGCTTAATACTTTTTAGAACCACCTTTGGCAGCAACTACGTTCATGTTTGTTTTCATTTCGAAATGAAAAGGGATTAAAAGGGAGGTCATCGGTGTGCGTTTCAACCTTTCAGTACACTGAAATAGTAAATTTTGAGTCTGCACCTGGCTAAAATAGATGGGTGTGAGTTTTGAATGAAATCCTACCTACCTTGGGTGACCAGATTTTTGTAGTCTAAAACCGGGACACTTCGTGCGTGACTGAAGGACAATATTTTATTTTTTAGATGCAATTTCCTGCATTCTAAGCAATTTTAGAGGTCGGAATGACAAATTGCAACTGACTCCTTCAGACTTTCTATACAAGCGCTGGCTGCCATTAATTGTGGCAGGTAAACATGTAATCTTTTCCATATACTTACCCTGATAGACATGGCGTAATGTAGTGGGTGGCCAAAACCGGGACATATTTGTGTCCCGAGAGAGTTTGCTCGGGACACGGGACACACAACTCCAAACCGGGACTGTCCCGGTCAAACCGGGACGTCTGGTCACCCTAGTTAAACCACTCTTTGTGGATCTTCCCATGTGCACATGTTGGAAACTCCACGTCATCATGTTCATGGACATTGGCAATATGGTTCACCATGGACTTCCACTTTGCAACCATGATCTCTGCATTGCCATCACTCGACAAGGCACACCAGTAGAGGTGTGATCGGATGCTCTTCATCCACCTGCCCACCAAAGGAAATGTCTTTGACAAACCCAAAAGTTTCTTCCAGAGACCTGTAAAGAATTTTACATATCAATCAAAATATCAAGTGACTACCACTTTTATCCCCCAGTGCTCAAGGTACGATCCCATGTTTGTACAAGTTTTGGGAATTAAAATATTTAAGATCATGAAAGACATACAAACCTTTTGACACACGCCAAATGTCAAAATGATGGGTGACTCGGTCAGCCTTTTCTTCCCGGAGCCATTTTGCCACAGACTTGTGGCCATCTGTGGTGAGCTTTATTTTGGTCTCTGGATGAGCAGCTTCAACAACGCCAAGTGCTCTGGACAATCCCTCAAGCTCCATGTGGTAGCTGGACTTCACTTCTGTTGACTTCAAAGGGTATAGACATGAAGAAGATTATTAGTTGTTCAGTTAAAGAACACACAGTCTAAAAGACAGACAAACATGATTACACAACATTATTACACAACAATTAAATAATAAAGATGACAAAGGTAAATCAACCATACACACTGACTGACCATAAGAATACATACAACTAGTGTTACATGTTACTCACTTGTATCAGCTCTGTGCAAACAATCTTGTTCTCAGTTGTGTCATGTAGAGTGTAGCTGCCATATTTAGCACAGTGACCCATCGAATCACATCTGGAGTCTCCAGACAGCAGAAGAACATCTTGGATTTTTGACATGACATTGTTTTGTTGGAATTTCCATACATTCCTTACTGCCTGATGTAGGATTTTTTTTTTTGTGTGGGTGAAATAGGTGACTGGGGCAATTGCCTCTAAGCACCAAAACTGGTAAGGCACCTGCACATAAAATTGCTGTTGATAGCGCAATATTTCCTGCTGGATATTTCCCTGTCATTTCCTGCCCTCTCCAAACAAACATATCCTCGCAGGCTAGACATGCCTGCTCCACTCTGACTAAAGTCCCGTCCACTGACGTCACGATACCAGAAGCCCCTCCCAGACCACAGCGATGGCACCTCCTGAACAACTGTAACAGTTTGTTTTCAGTAACTGCAAACATGCGTGTCCTTCCTGGCTCTTCAAGATCGTCAGTGATCGTCTTGTCCCTAAAGAAATAATAGTACTGAAGTAAAAGGCGTGTGTGTGTGTGTGTGTATGCGCGCGGACAGAAACAGAAAGATTAAGGGGTCTTACACACCAGGGCGGTAAAGCGTCGCGGAACGGCCGCGTTTTTTTACCGGCGTCGGTGAAAATACATTGAAACATATCTGTCCTTACACACCAACCGGCGATAGTCAAGCGTCAGCGGCGCGTGAGCCGGCTCCGCTCCGTGCTGCATTTGGAAAATAGAACTCGAGCGTATTTTTTCAGGCCGGCGACCGGCGGTGTCTCATTCAAATGAATGGCAGAGTAGCATGCTAGCTTTGAGGGTAGGGTTTTGAACAGGACTGGCCACGCACGCCGACGCTGTCAGTGTGAAAGGCAGAGAAAAACACGCCGGCCAAAACTAAGCAGAAAGACCGCGTTCGTCCTGCGACCGTTCCGTTCCGCCTTGGTATGTTTTGGCCCTAAGAGATAGAAAATACGTTAACTTGAGCCGGGCATACACTGTGCGATATACTCACTCGTGGGTATTAAGCTCCTGCTCAAACTGCACTGAATTTCACTATTTAAAAGTTCACATCTCACGACTCAAGTCCTCACACTACACGAGCCGACAGTCTGATGCGAGCCAAATGCATCCACTGTGCGACGCGACAGGCTTGTTTCCCCGGTCTGCAGAGGAGGGAACATGCGCACCTGAGGTAGAGATGAGGTCGCGCTCAACAGCGAATCGCACGGCGTTATTAATTTGTGCATGTGACGTGTCAAATCGGGTCGTAGCACTGCTTTAACTGTGCGATTTACGCACGAGCCACGTCCAGGATTTCAAACAGTTTTGATTTTCTTGCGACCCTGCGATTGCACGATCGTGAGGCGAAATCGCTTGTCGTTACCCCATGTACACTGCAGGATGCAAGACTCACGATTGACCTGCGATTGAGCAAGAAATCGGCCCGAGTCCCGAAAAGTCGTGTGAGTGCCAAATCAGGGCAAAAGTCACACAGTGTATGCCCAGCTTTACACATCACAGGATGTATCATAGGATGCCTCTGGTTTCCATATAGGATCATTTTCCTCTAGCTCCATTTGTGGCTGGTCACTGTCGCCGTCCTCGAATAACACACTCAGTTTAGGTGTTTCAGTGTTGACTGGTGTCGATGTCTGTATACTGGTGCATTGGATGCCTTTCGACCTTACACGTACAGATGACCTGCAGTTGGTCCACTTTACTCTCCTCTGTGGCTTTATGTCCGCCTGAACACCTAGGTAAATAAAAAAAAATAGAAAAAACATTTACCAAACAGGAAGGTAAAGGAATGGTTACATACACCGATTAAGTCACACACACCAAACTATGATAGCCACTAGTGCATCTCACCATCTTGGACAATAAGGAGCACCCACTCTACAACACCATCATCCAACTGAAGAGTAGAGCTGGGCTTCGATTCAAACTTTAAGAATCGATCCGATTTTGATTCTGAAGATTAAGAATCGATTTTTTAAGATTCTATCAAAAATCAAAAACGATCCAATTCGGGTTGGTGTTCTTAAATAAATTTCAAAAAAGATTGTCGCAGTGGTATGCAGCCAGGTTGTGTTCACCAAGAAAGCCAGAAATTAAAAAAAAATTAAAACATATTTTCTGTAATTGCCAGATATTTTTTATACTTTGAAATGGGGGATGAAAGGATGTTTTAAGTGCCACTGACGGTAGTATTGAAAACAGAAGTGGAATGCTGGACGCTTTGATTAATAAAAACTAAAACGGCATTTGTATAAAGGTATTCATCCCATACACCGTTAGAAAGCTGGGACTGTCCCGAATCATTTAAGACCAGTCACGAATCAAATGGTTGATCACAGACAAAACCGAAACAGTTCTTAGCTCAGCAGCCGCAGCTCAGCAACAGCTGTTAGCATCCCAACTAACGTGAGCCAGTGTAACGTCAACATACCTTTTTCAAAGTCTTCAGTTTTCCCACCAAAGACGATCGTATCACTCTGGACTTTTTGTACCGCTCGCCAAGTATCCATAGTGATGCCACATTAAGTCCATTTTCTTCTAAACCACGTACTTTCCTCACAGTGTATTTGAACTCCCAATCGTGTAATTTACTAACATTTTTGCCACTACTGCAGTACACACGTTTGATTGACAGCAGTGGAAGCCAGTGGCAATTTCTCAAAAAATGGCGTTGGCAACTTTTCAGCCAATAGGCAGACGTTTCCGTGAGAAGCACAAAGCCTTCATGTTTGGTTGATCCAAAACAAATCCCACGCGTTACGGAGTCACTATTTGAACACAGTGGTTGCATTGAAAATAGCGACTTATTTACGAATGGGAAAGTGGCTAGAGAGATAGATAGATACAGTATATAACATACTGTTGTTTGAATCAAAAGCGTGGGCCTGTGTTATTTAGGCACCTGATTGGCATCATCTGGTTGCATTTCGCTTAACTACACGCTAGGGGGCGTTGCGTAAATCCGAAGTGTTTCCAAACTGGCGCTTTTAAAGACGGTGGCGTCTGCAAGATGTTCTCGTCGTTACTGCTGTCCGACGCCATGTTTGTTTAACTGAGGAGGAGGTTAAGAAGGTCACACACAGGTCACTAGCTCACTGCAGTACTGACCCTGCGTGAATTCGGTGACGTGAGACGAGGGGTCACGGAGGGAAATGTTGTGGAAATATGTACTGTAGGCCTACTAAAATAAATAAATAAATCTAACTTTGGACGTTGGAATCGATCCCACGGAATTAATACGGGGATCGATCCAGCATCGAAAAATCGATTTTTTTAACACGGGCCTACAGAAGAGTGTGTTCAGCTGGAGGCTGAGAGCACTGAAATTCAGGACTGACAGACTGGGGAAATCATTTGTCCCAAGAGCGATGCAACTCTATAATCTGTCCATTAAGGACAAAGAGAAACTCCTGAACTTTTCTGCATGATCACCTTATTTATTTTTATCTACTTTTTTATTTTCATTTTATTTTTTTATTTTTACTTCTCTTTTTAATCTACAGAGCAAACCAGGAAAAGAATTTACCCTTGGGGATAAATAAAGTTTAATCTATCTATCTATCCCAAGAATAAAATCGTCCAACAGAGTAAATGCAACGTCATAATAGGGGTGGGCGGTATGGACGGTATACTATCGTAAAAGGTATTTTTTCCACCAAGGTATGGATTTTGGCCATACCGTTCTACCGTGATATAGCGCATTGCATCCTGCAGATGGCAGTATAGACAACGTTTTGAACATCTACCCGACTGACTGCCTCAAGTAGTAGCAATTTGGTTGTAGAGAAACAGCACAATCATTTCCTTTGAATAAGCTTCAAGTGTAAAATGTATGGTTAGTGTAGTGAACTATCGTTTGAAATGGTATGTGATGGCAACACATTTCGATTCTGGACTCCACAATTTACTGGGCACGAAATGCAAGCTAACTAGCTAACAGCCTAAGTCATTCATGTCTGGTGTCTGACAAAATAAATGTGCTTAATGTGCTGACATTGGTTGCCTTACATTTAACACATTGCGCCAGCCGTAACAGCTGTATGTTACTGTTTCCAGTTGAGATAATATCATTCATGATATCTGACTGGGTGTTAGTAACTAAAATGACTGTTCACTGTTTAAAATGTGGCATTAGCGATTTCGCTAACGTTAGCACGCTAACCGCTGGTGCAGTGAAAGCTGCCATTGCCATTCAAATGCATTAGTTCTGCAATGCATTGCTAACTGCCTCATGTGAAAGTTCGTTTTTCTTAACTATAACAATGACAGCTTAAACCATTATGCTTGGCATGATCACAGATGCAAGCACACATTTCAAAATTACCATAAACAACTCCAGAAATAGAAAAAAGGTGCAATGAACGATGTAGTGGATACAATCCACGTTCAGTTCTATTGGGAGGGAAAGTGGAAAACAGCGATCCTAGCGGTTACGTTCCAAACACCAGGGTAATCCTATTGAAACTCCCATAGACAAGTTTTTAAAAAAATCCCACAAAGATATGACTTGGAACTATAACACCAGACACATTTTTCAGCGTACACAATAGCATGAACTACTACCTGTGAAAATCTTAAGTCATTTTTTGCCCTTTTAAGAAAAATAGAAATTGTGCCAATCTGGTCGGAAAAGGACTACAGCTCCCAGCATGCTGTGCTTCGCGCCTCGTTGACAACACAGAGAAACAAATGAACGCGAACGAACGCAAGTTCTTCGCATATCTTCACATTCTTGTAATCCTATGAGTTCCACATTGTCTTCTTATTACACATATATACACGCGATCATTTTGGTATGGTTTTAAATTCTCTAGTAGATATGATGGCTTCTGTGGTGACGAGTAACCACCTCTCTGGCTCATGTTTGGCTATGCTAATTTGGCTATGCTAATTACATGGAGTAAACAAGCCACACATGCCAGTCAGTGTAGTTCTGTATTAGCTTTTTAAAGAATATTAAAATCAGCTCAGATCAGTGAAAAACCGAACATTTTACCACCTGATTCGATAAAACGGGCCAACATGCCCATCATATGATTGCCACTACTTCTACTTCGTCGTCAGGGCCGAGATGTAATTTTTCAAAGAAAAAAAACATTCATTTGTTGCAGGGGGTTGGAACGTTGCCAGCAGGGGGCGATGAGATTACTTTCCCTCCCTATTTACTCTCAATGTGTTCAGTTTGACACCCCTCCCCCATACCTGCCGACCATTACGCATTTTGTGTAGCAGATACGGATTTTGACATCAAACTACGGCGCTGTCACTTCAAAATACGGGAAAAACCAATAGCAAAGTGTGTTCATGGGCCCAATACATTGCTCTGTAGACTTGCAACCAGACAGAGCCGTAGATATGGCTCTGCTTGCAATTGTCTCGCGCTGGCCTTTCCATTGGCCAGCAACGTGTGTGGGGGGAATATTGACCAATCAGAGCGCTAGTTTGAGGTCTTCATTTGGTGTGCTGCGCTCCTCTCGAGTCGAGGCATCAGCTGCCGATAGAAAGTTTGCTTCGAAATCACACAAGCAGAGAGACTGAGTAATATAGTCCTATAATCTCTGACACAAGTGTCCTCCTCCTGTCATCATGTATTATCCATCTTGGTACTGTCGCTGTAGTTTTACAAGTGAGCACCGTCAAAATCACCGTTTCAAAGGTAAATGGGCTTTGAGAAAGGTGACTGCATGTATGGGAATAGTGAATTGCGTCCAGTTGCTAAATTCGTAAACTTATGAAAATAAATAAAGGCCGAGGTCTGTCGTAATGGTTCACCCAATGTTTCGCCGTATTTGACGGGAATATGTTGTTGCTTGTTTGATATTGGACCGAAACGAGATTACTTCCGAATGAGAAAATGTGTCGATGACTGCGCTATAAATTAGCAGATTAGCAGCAAACTAAATTCGGTTTCCCTTTGCGTCGGATCATTTTAACTCGGGGAAAATAAAGCGATATTTCTAACGGTTGTGCTCGGAGTACATCCGTAACCTACCATGACACCGTATAGGAATACTGTTCCCCCCGAGTCGTGACCCATTCTGTGAACAAGTGTAACAGGTCGTGCGTCATACCAAATATGCATCACTCCACGACTACTATCCGTAATCACGTATGGCAATCTATTAATAAAATCAATTCTCCTATCATCATATATGTGCCGAACAGTGAACAATAGCCAACTCATGGCGGCAGATGAGGGTAGATAGGCCTACTATTATGCAGAGAAGTACAAACAAGAAGCGTGCATGCCCCTAAGTTAGTGCATGCCCCTATACGTCCCAAGAGCAATGGCCATTAGCCCCCGTCCCTCAGTAGAGCCACTATATGACGCATTTTGTACCGAATGAATGCAAGTGTGATTTTGATGTTAGCCCCCAAGGCAACCTGATATTATCCTAGTTTAGATAACACTTGTCTTTATCTTTTTCTCTACTCTGCTGATGCTTCTTCACAGTAGGTGACAACATTACCATTTATTAATATTGGGGGAGATGATGTAAGAATCATTACAATTTAACTTTTTGTTCATTAAAATCACTGAAATGCCTCTGTATTATAGAATCAAAAGTATACATTTTCCTACATGTACCTTCTACAGCCAAAAAAATAATCAGCAAATGCTTCAATTTCATACTCAATTCCAGCTCCTTAACACCCCCCAATTGACCATATGCTCTGTTTGGCTGGTACATAGGATAACTTAATAGGCCTATAGCCACTTACTAGCCAGACTGGTGGTATGTTTGACTAGTAAGATTAACAGCCATATTGGCTGGTGATCAATAAAGTTAATTTAGGGGCCTGAATTCCAGCACACTATATCATAGCATTTTATTGGTGTTATGGTGTGAAACAAAAAAAAAAACATCTTCCATGAAAAATTAATAAATTATGGTAGTTCAAAGCACTGTGAAGAGCAAGATAAACTATTTGCCAGATACACAGGATGTTAGGCTAAAATGCATTAAAATGCAGGAAATTGCATCTAAGAAAAGCAATTTTTCTCGGGGAGGACCCCTAAACCCCCTGCCTGAATGAAGTGTCTCATATCTTCCCTGTTGACATTTGGCAACCCTAGGTGTAGGGCAGACTATGCAAAACAAAGTAGCCTCTCAGATGGGCCCGCCGGCGGCCCCGTTGCTTTGCCATGCCAAGTTGTTGCGCCGTGAATTGCCGCGCCGCGATAAGTTGCTACTCAAAATTTTTTGTAAAGGTTGGCAGGTATGCTCCCCTTTTCCCCCTCTCTACCGTAGTTTAACCCCTTCGACACTTGGTGAAATTGACAGTGTTCAGATTGGGTAGCATTGCATTGCATTGCAAAATGCATTTTACATAGGCTAGTTTTTGCTTGTTTTTTAAAAATGTAATGGCAAGAATTCACACATTTATGAAAGGACATTGTGTCATTTCCAAAAATCAAATGCAAAGGTTAAAAAATGTGGGTTTTTTTTTTGTCATTTTGCAACGCTTCAATTTTAAACAAATGTACAATACCGTGATATATACCGTGATATATACCGTGACTAAAATTATACCGAGGTATACATTTTTGGCCATATCGCCCAGCCCTACGTCATAATATGAAATACCATGCCCATCATGCAATAAGAAAAACATGGGAGAGACAGGGAGGACATTGAGCACACAAAAAAGGATCATCAAAAGGAATGTAAACAACAGAACAGCGACATACAAGTAAAGAATAAAAAGAGGTTATGGACTGAGGCAATGCGGAAATTATATATAAATGTATTCAAATCTATTCTTCACTAGAGGTACATCCACAGGAGTGGATGCTGCAACAGGCACCTCAAGCATTAATGGCTCTTCCACATTTTCGAAGCTTTCTTCTTCCACATCCTCGCATTCCATCTGCATGATTTCCTCAATGATCTACAACATTTTACACATAATATTAATATCAAATTATACATCACACTACATTATACACAGAATGTTAATCAATATGAATATGTTGAATAGAAATTGGGGGAGGAAGGCTAAACCTCTTCTAACAAGCATGATAATAGGTAGATTATCAGGATCGTCATCCTCTTAATTATTATGGTTTGATAATCTTTTCCTGTCTACAAAGTAGCCAGTATAGTTAACCTGCCAGATACCATTGAAAACTTACTCGTTGACGTTCTCTCTTTTCCATGGAAGCTGATGGTCGAGGAGCTTTCGCTTGAACCACCTTGTCCGGAAAGCAGATGCTTGGCACAGCTATGCCCTTCTTCCTCCTATTGCTGAAAATAATGAACGTGTTATGCCAACGCCCGAGTGGTCCTACTCCGAGACAAGTGCAGTTTTAAACAGTTTCAAACAATTATCGAAGAGCTTACATTCAACCACACTCTAGGCTACCTTTCTAACGTAGCCTAAATGCCTCATCACTGGCGATGACAACCGGACCAGCTGAGCTACCAGACAGTCAAGCATAGCCAGTTTACTCTACATAAACCCTCTCTGATTCAAGCAAGGAGAGAGAGAGAGAGAGAGACTGACATCCGTTGGCTTGGAAACTTGTCATACAATGTTACTAGCATAGCGATTACTGGTACAATGTTTACAGTTAGGCCAATGTTGCTAGCGATTAGCGCTTCACATTAAAAAGACAAACGCTAGCTGGGTCGACGTATACCAACCTTGTATTATACATGGCGTCATACCTGTTTACAAACTCTAAAGGGGTCTATTTGACCATATTATAAGGCCGGTTTTGCCATCAATTTGGTCGGAAGTTCTCACGGGATGGTATGGCAACGTGCTAATTCTTTTTATCTATGGCTCTGCTGTCACCTACTGTCAGACTGAGTGTTGATGGGGCGACTGTGGATTATGCAACTGCTCGTGGTCGTTCGGAAGTATATATGGTTCTGCCACTTTATATTGGTTTCCCTGGATTCACGAGGCAGGCAGTGGACTTTGAATGAAGGTTCTCCTGACGATTACAAGTCCAAAAAAGCAGAGTTGTAGCCTTCAGTATGCTGGCTTCTCATTCACTGCCATTCATTTTGAGGCTGTGTTTACCCTCCGAGTGCTCTGCCAGCTCTTTTTTGGGAGGCGGAGCATACCAGCCGACAGGGTTCCCACTAGTGCTTGAATTCCTTGAAAATGCTTAAATTTCAATTAAGTATTTTCAAGGTTGTGAAAATGCTTGAATGTTTGGTGAAGTGCTTGAAAATGCTTGAAATTTGTGTCAGAAGTCAAATTCAGTAAGCCAAATAATAGAAATAAATTGTTCAGGTACATCAAAAATCTGAGGGAGTGAGATGTCGGATGGGATTTGCCATTCGACAACCTAAAATTGATTGGAATGCAGGAGATTGCATCTTAAAAACACAAAATTCTGGGGGAGGACCCCCACACGCCCTTCCCGCGACCTATTTAAGGGTGCTGGAAAACTGAAAATTTGGTGCTTGAAGGTGCTTGTAAAGTGCTTGAATTTGTTCATGAAAAAGGTGTGGGAACCCTGAACCGACTGCATGTATTGGGCCTTCGCGCCTTCTGTGCTTGGGCCCTAATAATGTATTAAATACCATCACTAGAGGGCAGCAGAGTACAACTGACTATTGTCTCCTCTTTCTGTGTTGTGTGTGTGTTACCACTATGTTATTCCATTATTCTGTGTACTGCATCACATACTTAATTCGAAAAGTCAAATTGTACTGCATGTTATATTTCATGGTACGAACGCATATGTTGCTAAATCCTTGCACTCAATTGTGAGTTGCCTCAAGACAACTTGCAATCAATCAATCAATCAATCAATATCGGCCTGTACTGTGAGTAGTATATGCAGTGCTTAATTTGTCAAGCGGGAAGTCCCGGAGGGCAGAGGATGGGTAGCTCCCCACCGAGGGGGGGTCTGTGATGTCTTTCCATGAGGTTCCATCCAAGGTTCCGGAGCTAGCTCCCCCTTGCTCCCCCTCAAATTAAGCACTGAATATGCAATTGAAATGAGTTATTTAATGCTTTCTTCAATGACAGGCCTATGTTTCGAGCATTGGTGTTTTCTTCAGATTCCCAACCCAACCTCAATGGTCGAAACATAGTTCTGCCATGGAATAGAACACTTCAAAGAGGACTTCAAATGTGCAGACTCCTCACTGCAAAACTTTAATCCGCCTTTAATCTCATATCTCAATTGCCAGTACTGTATAACACACACACACAAACACCTAGACACATGAGCAACCGCACACAAACTTGGAGAAAAAAAGTTAAAGAAAAGGGGAGATAAAGTCAAATTGTATTTCTTTAATAGGCCTATAGCACATTCGCTATGTGATAAGCTGACTCAATATGCTTTAATATGCAATATAATGTACTAAAATGAAATGATAAATAAATCAATTTTCCGGAATGAGTTCTAGAATTTCCAGCTCTGATCACACATTAGATTAAATGAACAAAGGCTAAAACATGGACACGCCAAGACCCTGTTTAGAGACAGAGTTGATTGAGCAAATGGAAAGTATTGTACACACATTCAAATCATTGTATAGCAGATGTTTAATAAAATGCATGTGACTTTCAGCCTGCAGGAGTTAAGGAGAGGGTAAATTACATTACATTATATTACGTTTGGCAGACACGGCCCTCCAAAGACGGGAGAAGCAAAGCAAAGAGGAAAGGAGTGAAGGAAGAGGAGTAAATGTATCAATAGAGAGGGACAGAGGAGAAGGAGGAGAAAGGCAAAGCAGAGGGGAGGGAGGAGAATGAGGTGGGAAAGAGAAGAGGAGGTGTATTATGAGAGGAGGATAGATCAAAGAAGGAGAAGGATGAGGGGGATGAAAGGGACTCTTGCTGCTATACTGTTGCCAGTGTTGACAGTAGTAGTGGTGGCAGTGGTAGACAAATCCAAGTGCAACCGGGGAAATGTGTGAGAAGAGAGAGGGAGATGCAGAAAAGAGGAGAGAGAGAAAGAAGGAAAGACCGATTGAGAGGACATTGGAGAGTGTGGGGGAGACGAAAGTGAAAGGATAGGGAGAGGATGAGCTGGGTCAGGAGAGGAGAAGGAGGAGGGAGAGGGGAAGGGAGAGGAGGAGAAGAGGACGTGCATTAGGAGAGCAAGCGAGGGAAGCGGTTGCACTTGTCTGCTGCGTTGCGCTTGTTTCCTGCGTTGTGACTGGTTGCTGGGTTGTGACTGGTTGCTGGGTTGTGACTGGTTGCTTGGTTGTGACTGGTTGCTGCGTTGCGCTTGTTTCCTGCGTTGTGACTGGTTGCTGGGTTGTGACTGGTTGCTGCGTTGTGACTGGTTGCTGGGGTGTCCCTGGCTGTTGCGTTGTGACTGGTTGCTGGGTTGTGACTGGTTGCTGCGTTGTGACTGGTTGCTGCGTTGTGACTGGTTGCTGGGTTGTGACTGGTTGCTGGGTTGTGACTGGTTGCTGCGTTGTGACTGGTTGCTGCGTTGTGACTGGTTGCTGGGTTGTGACTGGTTCCTGCGTTGTGACTGGTTCCTGAGTTGTGACTGGTTGCTGGGTTGTGACTGGTTGCTTGGTTGTGACTGGTTGCTGCATTGCGCTTGTTTCCTGCATTGTGACTGGTTGCTGGGTTGTGACTGGTTGCTGAGTTGTGACTGGTTGCTGGGGTGTCCCTGGCTGTTGTGTTGTGACTGGTTGCTGAGTTGTGACTGGTTGCTGAGTTGTGACTGGTTGCTGGGTTGTGACTGGTTGCTGAGTTGGGACTGGTTGCTTCGTTGTGACTGGTTGCTGGATTGTGACTGGTTGCTGGGTTGTGACTGGTTCCTGGGTTGTGACTGGTTCCTGGGTTGTGACTGGTTGCTGCGTTGTGACTGGTTGCTGGATTGTGACTGGTTGCTGGGTTGTGACTGGTTCCTGGGTTGTGACTGGTTCCTGGGTTGTGACTGGTTGCTGCGTTGTGACTGGTTGCTGGGTTGTGACTGGTTGCTGCGTTGCACTTGTTTCTTGCGTTGTGACTGGTTGCTGGGTTGTGACCGGTTGCTGCGTTGTGACTGGTTGCTGGGGTGTCCCTGGCTGTTGCGTTGTGACTGGTTGCTGGGTTGTGACTGTTTGCTGGGTTGTGACTGGTTGCTGGGTTGTGACTGGTTGCTGGGTTGTGACTGGTTGCTGCGTTGTGACTGGTTGCTGAGTTGTGACTGGTTCCTGCCTTCTGATTGGTTGCTGGGTTGTGACTGGTTGCTGCGTTGTGCCTGGTTGTTGCGTCGTGCCTGGTTGTTGCGTTGTGCCTGGTTGCTGCGTCGTCACCACAATAGAGGAGACGGTGATGAATCCGGGCGTATCTGTGGTGACACGCTCTGAGATCCAGCTCTGGTACCGAGATACACGCACGTAGCCATCAGGGTGCATGGTACAGGTTCCTAGTCCGGTGAAGCTTGTCACTCCCCCCTGGACCCACACTGCGCCATTTGAACTCACCAGGGGCCCTCCAGAGTCACCCTACAGTACACACACACACATACACACACACACACACGCACACACAAAATAAGTGTGTGTGTGTGTAGGGCTGCACAATATTGGCCTATTGAAATATGCGTATCTACGTAATTACTATTACTACGTAATATGCTTAATTACTTAATTATCGATAACAAGTACATTTTTCTGTGCTGTCCAATCACTTGCTGAATGGCAACAAATGCTTAATAACACACCATGACCAAAGCTCACACAGACCGACAAATTAGTGACACGAAAAACACTTGACTATTTCTAAATATCGTCTAAATATCGTTATCAGGGTATTGCCTGTTGTTATCGAGTATGTTTTTTTTCCCCGATATCGTGCAGTCTTACAGCATGTCTGTCTGTCTATCTGTCTGTCTGTCTGTGTACATGCACAGCGGTGTGTGTAGTGTATGCTTTTGTGTGTACCTGGCATATGCCCTTGCGATCTGGTCCTGCACAGAGCATGTTATCTGTGATGTTGATGTTGTATGTCAGGCTGCATTGACTATTGGAAATCACAGGCACTTCCACCTCCTGCAGTGTTTTAGGAGACGGTTGAGGCACTACACACACGCACACACACACACACACACACACACACACACACACACACACACACACACACACACATGTTTGGGGTGACGTCTACTCCTTGCTAGTTAGCTAACGCCAATTAATGGCCTGGATAATGCTCATAAGCTACCAAGATAACTAGCAAACATGATATTCTAAATTCAGAAGCTTTATTTTTTGTGACAGAGGCACTTTTGTCAGTTACAGCAATGTCTCGCAACTGCATTAGATACAATGGAATAACTGGTGTAACCAACATGTAATATCATGTGCTAGAGTTGTACTTACGCTATTAATAACATCCCTTGGTTATTTGGTGCTGCGGCAAATGTTCTAGAATAGAAATAAAAGGATTGACAACTGACCTTCATAAGCAATGTTTCCCCAGCCTGTGGCCCAGACGTTGGTCCCCGCGCTGTAGGTACTGTTCTCTGCAGCCAGGCAGACAGGCCGGATATAGTCGGTAAAGTTGACAGGAGATGAAAGGAGGAGTAGAGCGATGTCATTGTCGAAGGTGATGCTGTTATAATCAGCGTGTTTGATAATCTGAGAAATACTCAGGGAAACTTCGTTGGGGTTGCTGCCCTCTTGGACCTGTCGACCGAGGTAGACCGTCACATCTAAGTGGTTGCTTATACTGCAGAGGGAGAAGAGACAGCTAGTCAATACCAAACCCTGAACATAACCCAAACACGCAGTATGTGGTTATATCATACTAACACTGTGACTTAATAACTCATACTGTTTAGCATACAACCGCTTCCTCATGTGACCATATAACACATGTACAAAGTACTCTCAACAATTCTTGAGCTATGTGTGTGGCATCATTCAGTGCTAGTGTGTGTGTCTGTGTGTCTGTGTCTGTGTCTGTGTGTGTGTGTGTGTGTGTCTGTGTGTGTGTGTGTGTGTGTGTGTGTGTGTGTGTGTGTGTGTGTGTGTGTGTGTGTGTGTGTGTGTGTGTGTGTGTGTGATATGATGTGATTTCACCTGTCAAAGCAGTGGGCGGCAGTCAGGACCCATTGACTGTTGATGAGGGATCCTCCACAGAAGTGGCCACTACGATGCAGGCTGACCTGCCATGGCCACGCCCCCGCTGTAGCATTGTCCCCGCCCACTATGCGTGTGTTCAGGGGCGGTGTCCCACACACTAAAGAACAACAGTCACAAAAGCACAAAACGGTTTTGTTTCTGAAAATCAATTTAGTTGTTTGCAATGCATTTTCCCATTGGCAATCATCGGATTCGCTAACTTGCAGCAATAGGTAATAAGTGTTAGGTATTTAGCAGTAGATGAGATGAGATCATAATTGTTTGACTTTTGTGTCAGGTGGGGCAAAAATGGGCTATAACAGGAATGATAATGTATTACGAAAATATAATACCATTCATATTAATTTCATAATATCGTGTATCTCAATCAAAACATTTAAAATATCAGTAGGTATACGTTTAAATTTTCAACATTTATACTATTTTGCCATATCCTTGACTAAATGTCATTACATTTTTCAGCCACCAGAGGGAATAATGCCCCCCACTAGTAGGCCACACTCAAACTCTTGTCTAGTTCTAGTTCTCCTTACAGACACAGTAAATAGGTGTTTTTTTACAGTTCAGAATGGAACTTTGTTGACATTACTATCCATTATAGACAACAACACACTACGCAAAATGTAGCATTTTTTTAATGTTATTAAAATAAAATGCTTGTGGTTGATGACGCTGGCTGACACACACCCCTTTCTGCAGACATGTCCTGAACCTGTTTATGCTTGGAACCTAACTTTGTCATATCTCAGGCGAGGTGACATGGTGGGGCAGGCTACTACATCTGCTTTGAGTTTACTCCTGGGTGAAACCAACCAATGCCCCCAAAGGTGGTGTGGAGATAGACATGTCTGCTTTCTTTTCCTAATGCATAATTACTTGAGGAATATATAATATAATATAATATAATATAATATAATATAATATAATATAATATAATATAATAATTATAACATAATAATCATAGAATAATTTTATATGACAATATAATATATACTTTTTGAACTTAGTGTTTAACTATTTAGCTAATACCATAGACAACATGTCTGCTTTCTTTTCCTAATGCATAATTACTTGAAGAATATATCATATCATATCATATCATATCATATCATATCATATGTAATAGGCCTATAATATGATATAATTTAATACAATATAATAATCATAATATAACAATTATCATAAAATAATTTTACATTATAATATAATGTATACTTTTTGAACTCAGTGTTTTCACTATTTAGCTAATATTTTAAAAGGCCCTATTCAAACACTGAAATTCAGGTGAAAAACGCAGCTTATCAATGAATCGAAAGTCGATTAATAATAATGACTAATGAATTAATTGATAATTTGCATCCCTATTGCTAAGTGGTTGCTGATGAACAGAAAGTGTATGAGTGTGTGCATGTGTGTGTGTGTGTGTGTGTGTGTGTGTGTGTGTGTGTGTGTGTGTGTGTGTGTGTGTGTGTGTGTGTGTGTGTGTGTGTGTGTGTGTGTGTGTGTGTGTGTGCACGCTCAGTGTACTCACCATCCAGCTGAGAGTGGGATCCTGAAAACAGAAATCACCCAACTTGTTACTGTCATCTGATGTTTTCTCCTGGGGCTGCTGACCGCTACACCACAGAGCTACAATGGTCAGAGCCACTGTTTGGTACCCCAGAAGACTCTTGGTGTGGCAGCCCCTATGAAGACTTGACACTGGCAGCTGTCAACTACTCAAATGTTGATAAATCTTGGCTGTTGCTAGTCATGGGTAAGCAGTTAGAACGTCTGACTTGTATCACAAAGGTTACCGGTTCAATTCCCGACCCGCCAGGTTGGTGTGGAGAGTAATTATCCAGCGCTCTCCCCCATCCTCCTCCATGATTGATACCCTGAGCATCGTACCGTCCCACCGCACTGCTCCCTTGGTATGCCAATGGGGGCTGCCCCCTTGCACGGGTGAGGCATAAATGCAATTGTTGTGTGTACTTGTGTTTCATAATTTTGCAGGTGACCAATTCTTTGGTAAGACACGTCACAATAATATTTTTTCAATCGTTAAAAGCCTTAAGGAAAAGCTTAAGGAAAATCAGAGCCATAGTGGGCAGCGAGCAGAAAGTTAATGTCAGACTTTTTCCAAGGTTGATAGTAATTGTTTTGCTCACCGGCACTTTGGCTATTGGTTTTACTAGCCACCCTATCCCTCCTAACAATTATATAATCAAACAAAACAAAATCAAACCTAGGCTGAAGCCAAGTTTCCTGAATACATATCACATCAGGTTTCACTGTCATTTCCTCTATAACCTTTTTAAACTCTTGACCATTGGTAAGCAGACTCCTTGCATTCCATTGTAAATTAATCATAAGAGCGGATTGGTCATCCTTGGCCTACTACTACACTCTCCTGACTTGTAGGGATCACACAGAGCCCATCCCTCACTTCCTCCCACTTTAGTGCCACCATATCCAGATGCTGAATTGCTGCCTTTGTAATAATTTGGATCCTCGAAGACTTTGCCTCCGCCGTCGCATTGATCACCCCTGCAATAAACGTTACCAGGTCAATTTTCTCCCTCCAGCCATATTCCTTAATAGGTCTCCCTGCCCCACCTCTGACTTCTGGCAAATTCGCTTAAGGTCTACCATCAGGTCCAGTTTTGTCAATTCTTCTCACCGCTTCTGCATAGGACACTTTATTCTTCAATTTCACATTATTTCAGTTTCCCTTTTCATAACCGCGCAGCCCCAATACGCCGCACTGTGTGCCCCCCCCCCCACAATTACAACACTTCGGGATTGTTCCCTCCCCACATTTTCCATACTCATGAGCTCCCCCACACTTTGCACACGTTTGCACTCATTTACACACTTTAGCAGCACGACCAAACTTCTGACATTTAAAACATCTTAAAGGTTTGTGTATAAACTCCCTCACTCGATATCTCATGTAACCCAAGTAGAGCTCAGTGGGAATTTCTCTGCCACTGAAATGAATCAAAATAGACTCCGTCTCCTTTTTCTAAACCCCCCTAGTTAATCGTGTCGCACTCACAACAACCCCGCATTTCTCTTTCAAATTCTTCAACAACTCACCCATCGGCATTGTCACGGGAATCCCGTATATCACTCCTTTACTCCCTTCACTGCAAACTCTCGCCACTTTCACAACTTTCGCCTTCCCAACACATTGCAACTTGCAAGCCTTCACAGCCTGCTCCTCAGACACACATCCAACCAACAAATTGCCATCATCCAGAACTCTAGCATTTTGTATTATCCCAAGCTGACTCTTCAGTATCGTCGTCAATTTCATCGGATCCATATTTTTAACGCCACCATTTTCAAACCTTACAACCACAAAGACACCTTTCTCCCTCTCACAGTCCCCACCTCTAAACCTCTTAACTCCAGAATTCCTTCCTGCATCATCCAAAACACCCCTGTTAATTCTCCTCAACTGCCACTCCTGAGTATCCATCTCTATGCCATCCATCATGCTACCACCTTCCTCTCCCTGCCTCCCCGCCATGGTGGAGAACTTAGGAGAGTATCGTATACCGGACCTCTACAGGCCGTCGGCCGATACCCCCACAAAATTCTCCACTCACAGCCTAGCCCTACTCTAAACAAATCAAGACAAACAAAAAAACAAAAATCAAAACCAAAGGAAAAAGGGCAATGAAAATGATTTGACGCGAACTTTCACTGAACAGTGTGAAAACGCTCAACATCCGACCGACTTCGCGCATGCGTTCCCAGGGCTCAGAGGAATAACGGGAAGCCTAATTAAACACCTGGGCTTGAGTTTGCTGCACAACCCGAATCAGTTAAACTACGGACAGCTGATGCTGATCAGCCGACTTGCGCTTCTCACCAATTACCTTCCAATTCACGCAGTTCAAACCATCACCCGTGCATTTTTTTGTTGTTGAGTGAACTAAAACCCCAAAAGATATAAACCCCAAGTTTGACTTCACACCCATTGTCATTGTGACACAGCATTTCACAGCAAACAAGTGCACACTGCACACAACGAATTCGCATGCATGCCTCACCCGTGCAAGGGGGCAGCCCCCAATGGCGCCCTAAGGGAGCAGTGCAGCAGGATGGTACAATGCCCAGGGTACTTCAGTCATGGAGGAGGATGGAGGAGAGCACTGGTTAATTATTCCCCTAGCCAACCTGGCAGGTCGGGAGTCGAACCGACAACCTTTGGGCTACAAGTCTGACGCCCTAACCGCTTACCCATGACTGCTCATTATTAGGAGCGGCTGGCATGATTGACAGCACGGCCATAACTACCATTGAGGACACAGAGGTCATGTCCTCAGTATTTTTCCCAGAAGTGTCAAATTTATCTAAGATGAAAATCGATTTATGATCAACAATGACGAATTCAGTCTGTATACTACACCCCCATTTATCCTCAAGACAGTGATTAATGAAAACAAACTTCAGGGTTTGACTGAAGAGTTTGAAGCATTTTTAATGTACAGTATCCAGTACAGCGCACAGTATTTGACCTCGATATTTGAAAATGTCTCGTTACAGCCCTGATTTGCAGTAGCAACCTGTTCCTCCAGACCTCAGAAGACCTGGGAGGAGGGACTTTCAGCGTTTACAGTAGTACAATAGTGGAACTCATATTTGGAACCAGGCGTGAGAAAGTGGAGTGAAAACGATGCTCAGGTGTGCTAAAATAGCGTTTCAAAATTGGCGTCATCCATGCTCCTACACTTCACTGAAGAAGACCTGAGAATGTCGAAACATTTGTCTTGGCACTTGACCATTAAAACAGTAAACTATCCACATCTGAAGATGCCCCGGTGACTCTCTTCTTTATCTGGCTTCATTTGGGCTCTGTGTGTGTGTGTGTGTGTGTGTGTGTGTGTGTGTGTGTGTGTGTGTGTGTGTGTGTGTGTGTGTGTGTGTGTGTGTGTGTGTGTGCGTGTGCGTGTGTGTGTGCGTGTGTGTATTGTGTCCTACCTGTGGGTAGCAGAAGCAGCGTGATGAGAAGAGCTAGAGGTCCTGGAGGTGCCATGGCGTGAGGGTAGATGTGTGGTCTCTTTCCAGCCTTTTATTCTGTCACTCATACACACGCCTACTGACACCTGCAGCATGTGCACACACACCCACACACCCAATATTTAAATATTTAATTCCACACACACAATATTTACGTACACCTACAACTCAGCGCGTGCACAAACACACACACACACACACACACACACACACACACACACACACACACACACACACACACACACACACACACATTTATACATTTATTTTCTGCCTGTAACTTTCCTTCCTTGTGACCCAGAGTTAACAAGGACCTGTGAGGCTGTCATTTAATGACAAACCCACAAAAAAAAGATATGTTTATTTTCACCTATGCAGCTAATCAAACTCAATCTTCTTCATTTGAAGAGAGATGGGGTAGCAATGCCTTGGTTCTCAAACAATTGTTTACTCCAGGTGTTCGTCAAGGGAAAAGGGCATTTTAAAGGTGCACTGTGTAATATTTTTAGCAGTTTATTTCCAGAATTCATGCTGGCCATTCCCAAATTCCCATTCATGAATACTTATCAGTTACCACCATAAATTCTATGTATTCATTATGACTGGGATAATTGCATTTTTCATACTTGAAAAGGGGGAACTTCTACATTGTCCACTATTTTGAAACTCTACTACTATAATTCTACTACCATTATTTAACCCATGCGAATCAGGTTTTAATCACTGAAACACTCTCACCTCTTCAGAAACTTAGCATTAGCCCTAAGTTAAAGTCACTTGGGAAACTCCCATTGTCATTGTGACGCAGCACACAAGTGAACACTGCACACAACGAAATTGCATTTTTGCCTCACCCGTGCAAGGGGGCAGCCCTCAATGGTTCCCCAAGGGAGCAGTGAGGCGGGACGGTACCATGCTCAGGGTACCTCAGTCATGGAGGAGAGCACTGGTTGATTATTCCCCCCACCAATCTGGCGCGTCGGGAGTCCAACCGGCAACCTTTGGGCTACAAGTCTGACGCCCTAACCGTTTAACCATGACTGCCCATACTACATACACAGTAAATTTGCCAGTGTTAATTTTGCAGTGTTAAGGCTTATTAACACTATTGGAGTAATTCCAACACCAAATGGAGTGAGATGCTCTCCAGTGTCAGTGACAAATGAAGTTGTTAAATTGTGTGGAGTTAGAAGTACTCCAGAGAGCCCCCGCCTCCTCGAGGTGATGGAGTTTGTCTGCGCCATTGTATGCCCTAGTAACAGAGAACGTAAAGAGAACGTTTGACTTTTGGTTCTCTAAAGGTTGGGGTTATTACCAAACCAAAATCTACCACCTAGAAACGTTCCCTTTGGTTACAGTAAAAACCAAGCAATTCCTCCAGATTTAATCATTTACACAATCTTTTTTGTATTATTCCATTTCATTCATTTAACTCAACTTGGTTGGGTTGATCTAAGGTTTGGCTGTGCACACAACATCACACAAAAGATGTGGTGAGTGAAAGAAATAACTTGAGAACTTGTTACACCTTTGCCGGTAACAAGCAGGCCCCTCACAACCAATCTGTCCATCAGCGCCTGGCCAAACCTAATTACTTAGGGCTGGTATATCATGACTCAATTGCTTGCACCTGAAAAACTCCTAATCAATCTGGTCACATGGTGCTCTTGAGCCTGTATATAAACCTGGACTGTCACAGTGCTTTAAATATTTGCCTGCCTGCTGGCTGGTCAGCATGGCACAGCATAGCGCTTGTTTACCTGCTTTGCAAGCAAGCTAAAGGCGCTTTTGGCTTATGGCATTTGTTAGCTACATCTTGTGCCTTGCTTTGTGAGCTAGTCAGTAACAGCACATGTTACATTGTTTGCTCCATTGTGCACTTGATGTTTGCAAGCAAGCTAAAGGCGCTTTTGGCTTATGGCATTTGTTAGCTACATCTTGTGCCTTGCTTTGTGAGCTAGTCAGTAACAGCACATGTTACATTGCTTGCTCCATTGTGCACTTGAAGTAGATGGTATGGTTATATTTTAAACTTCATTAAGGTAAACTTTTGGTATTAGTCCCCACTAGATTGTGTTCATACATGCTCTGCTGAAATTTCTCTCACATTGTGGTGCAGTACAGTATAGACTGATATGTAGAATATAGACATTTAATATGTTTTAAACAACTTTAAACTTTGTATTCAGAGAGCAGTGTGGCAAACTGATGCCAGGCGCAGGGTGTTTCAGTAATGGTGGAGGATGGGAGGTGCTTAATTACCATGATCAGGGTACCTCAACTATGGTGAGAGATAGTGGGGCAGGACCAAAACACATTCACAATAATAAACAAGGTTGGGGGAACATCAGGAGCATGTCTAAGGAACCAAATATGCAACCAACAAGGTTAAGGGAACCATATGGGAATGGCAAGGGAACAAACATGACATGAACAGGAATAAAGTGACGGTGAGAGAACAATAAGGGAACGGAATGGGAACTACACATATAACATTCTAGGAACGAAAATTAAACTTTCCTGCCAACCAAGTGAGAACGGATAAATAACCAAACATGACTCTCTGGGGACATACCCAGAACTAAACTGGAACCAAGGGCTTGTGTTCCAGGAACCTGCTTAGAACTAAAACATGTTAGTAGGGTGCTCCCCGAAACTGCTTTACTCTTTATAGTGTTAGCTTAACACTATAAATCTAACACCAGTGTTTAACACTGATCTGGAGCAGGACCAAATAGACACTAGAACAGTGTTAATATTAACTCTTTAAGTGTTATTTTAACACTACACAATTTACTGTGTACTATAGGGATCAATATGATATCGGTCCACATTTTGCAGCTATTACACCTTCAACTCATTTGGGAAGGCTGTCAACAAATTTGAGGAGTGTGTTTATAGGATTTTTTTTTTAACCAGTCCTCCAAAAGCACATTGGTGAGGTCACTCCCTGATGTTGGTCGAGAAGGCCTGGCTCTCAGTCTCCGCTCGAGTTAATTCCAAAGGTGTTTATTGGGTTCGGGTTAGGTCAAGTTCATCCATACAATAATAATAATAATAATAATAATAGTAATAGTAATAGTAATAATAATAATGACTGTAGGCCTATTCATTTCTGGAAATTCAAAATAGCGGACCATGGAGAAGATCCCCCTTTCCATGTATGAAAAATGCTATATTTGTTTGTAGTTTATTTAGAGAATTCATGCTGCTCACTCATAAATGTTACCTTTTTCATGAATACTTACCACCACCACCACAAGTATTAAATATGACTGGGAAAATTGCACTTTTCATAGGCCTATGTGAAAAGGGGGATCTTCTCCATGGTCAGCCATTTTGAATTTCCAGAAATAGACATTTTTAGCTGCAAAACTTACTGAACTTTGGTTATACTAGTAAATATTGGTTTATTATTATTTAGTAAATATTCATGAAAAGATCCAATTTGGCAATAGGCAGCACAGTTTCAATGACCAGCTAGTTGCAATACCCATTCTGGCCACATCCTACAGTGCACCTTTTTACAGTTTTTCTCGATTGGTTTGGCTAATTTCTCAAAACTGAGATGACATTCTCAAAACTGCACGGACAAATCTCCAAACCAACTTACAATTTCCCACAACAGAATGGCATTTTTCATTGCTTTCATCAAATTTCAAATGCTTTGTACATGTCTCAAATGTTTAGTACATCTCGGCAGATGGCTATATACAAGTACCCTACAGTTGACACATTGAGCATACATTTAGCACATTTACCAAATAAATTGACCTGTCTTATCTGAACGAATTAGACACTTCTCAGTCTAATGGTTGCCCTCTCCAAAACATGTCAGCATGATTTCATTGTGTGAGTCATCATATGCAAAGTAGTCTACACAATTGTCAAAACAGTCAAGGACATAATATTTTAAGAATTTATTTACTGTAAACAGTAAATTCATGACAGTGTTCAACAGGCAAGATGGTATTGTAACTTTACTAGTTTTTAGAAAATAATTTTACAACCGTGTATACTACAGTTTCCTCTGTTATTTGGCTACTTTTTTGACATTTTTTCAAATGGCATTCTGTGGAAGGAATTTAGTTTCGACACACGGGTAAACTGTTTTTGGAGTGATATGAGCAAGTGATGAGGATCCATGGCGTTGTGCTGAACCATCCAGTTTATTTTGACAGAATGACTAAAGGAAGGCAAATGAGCCAAACCAATTGAGAAGGATATATGCCATTTTTATGGTACTGACTATTTATGTGGGAGAAGGTTTAATGCTGATGCAAGAATGAGCTGTTTTGGGAGGTATATGACATTTTGCTAGTTATCTGAACTGTTGTGCAGAAGTGTAAGAATGTTTAGCCAAATGACCCAAAATGTATAAAAATGTCATCTCGGTTTCAAGAAATTAGCCAAACCAATCGAGAAAAACTGTAATAAATCTACATAGGCTACTGTATATTTCTAGATTTATTATTGTGTTACAGTATTTCTCAATTGGTTTTGTACATTTCTCGAATCTCTCTTGCAATTTGCAAAACACAATATTCATTCTCAAAACAGCTTTAACAAATGGCAAAACACCGTGGATGACCTGCAAAACCAAGTCTCTTGCTCAAAACCCAAGTTTTTGTGTCAATGAACGTATCAGTGCCAGCAGAATGGTTAGTCATTGTGTCATAGTGTGGTCCGTGTATGGACAAGCTAGTCAAATCGATTTGTCATGTAGTCAATTGAATAGTACACTCTTGAGGATCTTTTCTGAAGCAAAATGCTGTTGAGATTGGATGGGAAATGTTGTAACTTCAACTTTATATTACATTGATCAGATGAAATTGTACTAGATATACATTAAGAGTATGAACTATTTATTGACAGGTTTTCTCATTGCAAAATGGGAAAAATAGCCAACTCGGTTGAGGAGTCAAAATGCGCCCTCTACCACCCTTTTTCACTTGTCTTGCAGGACCATGTGAAAAAAAATATAGAACTGTAAAGCAAAATACATTTGAAACAGTACACTGATACTGTATAAAGTGTTGTATAAAGTGTTATGAAATTCTAGGGAAATATTGTAATTTTGGGTGGAGCGTAATTATAAAGGGCACATGAGGCATAGAGTAATATAATGCAGTACAGTGCCTATTGTTGTATTGCATGCCTATTTTCTCTATCCCTTCTATTGCCTTTGATTAGAGAGAGTCAATATTTACCTGTGAGCAATTTACCAACTCAGATCACATTTATAGATAAAAATCCAATGGAAATTATACAGTGCTTATCACATTATGACAGCTTGGTAAATCATTGTGCATGTCAAGACTTAAAGGGACACTCCTGCCAATTTCAATGTGCTGTTGTATTGCTCACGCTACCCTTGACTTGTCAGTACCCAGTGACGCCGCATTTTTTGGCTCAGTCCTTTCCGAGATATGAGCTATTCTAATGGGGGCAACTTTTGTTTGCATTTTTTTTAAAAAAATCTATTTATTCCCAAAAACATCCAAAAGGTTATGTAACATCAGCAGACAGCTAGCAAACAGTGATACCTTTTGGGAAAATATTTTTAAAAAACAAAAGTTGCCCCCATTAGAATAGCTCATATCTTGGAAAGGGCTGGGCCAAAAACTGCGGTGTCACCGGGTACTGACAAGTCAAGGCTAGCGTGAGCAATACAACAGCACATTGAAATTGGCAGGAGTTGCCATTTAAACTATGACATAGGGCCTAAATGTTTTGGGGGGTGAGATAGTTTCATGCATTCAGTGACAACGTTTTTTGAGTGATATGACAAAAGCAATTGATAATGTACGAAATCACTGAGAATTGTACACAGCCATGGCATGGTGGACGAGAGCATTTGCTATATGCCGAAAACAATGAGAAACTGATTTGACCATGTGCAGAGGTAACACCAGGAAGTCATAATTGAACAAAGACTTTTGAGAATCATTATTCTGTTGTGAGGAATGTACAAAACCAATTGAGAAAAACTGTAAGTGGTGCAAGTCTGTATAACAATAGCAATAGAGTTTGTATAGCACATCAGTTACAATTGTCATCCAATGTGTTTGAGAAAGAAATGAAAGAAAAGAAGACAACTTTTGCAGATAGCATCCTCTAAATGTTGAAAGATGAAAATAAAGCTGATTCAACAGAAGGCTAGTTCAAGCATTTGGCAATACAATGGCTAATTGCCATATCACCCTGTCTGGATTTTACCTAGGGCATAACCAGCCGAAGAGATATGAAGAGCTAAAGCATTTAAGCCTAAGTGCTTTTTTTGTTCTATGGCCCCTGAATGCAAGACACATTTCCCATGGGGTAATAAAGGTTTTAATTCATTCTTTCTTTTTCTGAGTATTTTTCTGACACTAACTCTGCTGCATTCATGTTATGAAAATGTGTTTGACAGCTGCCTTTGACAGCTATGTCAAAGCAATCAAGAAAAACTGTAAATAACAGAGATTAGGAAATAGCCAAGGCAGGTGTGCAACACAGCCAGTCCTGAAATAGTCACAGTAGGGCAATCACAGCAGAATACCATATGATACCAATGTTGAATATGAGAGGAAAGAAGACGGATCTCAGGTCTTATTGAAAATATAGGCCTAGTGTGTGTGTGTGTGTGTGTGTGTGTGTGTGTGTGTGTGTGTGTGTGTGTGTGTGTGTGTGTGTGTGTGTGTGTGTGTGTGTGTGTGTGTGTGTGTGTGTGTGTGTGTGTGTGTGTGTGTGTGCATGTGTGATTATGCTTCCTCTTTAGGGTTGTGTCCCAAGTATGAGGAAAAAGGAGAAAAGGGAAAACACCCTTGACATTTGTTAAGCAGGCATCTGATTTTATGTAATGTTATTCTGCATGAACATAACATACTAATATCCATGCTGTTCTCATATGGCCTTTGACAGTCTGGCTCACCTGGCTCGGCAGCTGTGGAAAGTCACTTCAATGCTTGTCAAATTCCCAGAGACACCTGCCAAATAATATGAGACTATGAAGACCTAAGGCAGTTAAGCCGAAGTGCTATTCTGTTCTATGGCTCCTGAATGCAAGAAAAATTCCCCTTGGGGTAATGAAGGTTTCTTTAATTCACTCTTTCTTTCTTTGAGTTTTTCCTCTGCCACTGACTAGACTTCTGCATTTAAAGGGACACTGTGTGAGATTTTTAGTTGTTTCTTTCCAGAATTCATGCTGGCCATTCACTAATGTTACCTTTTTCATGAATACTTACCACCACCATCAAATTCTAAGTATTCATTATGACTGGAAACATTGCACTTCTCATACATGAAAAGGAGGATCTTCTCCATGGTCCGCCATTTTGAATTTCCAAAAATACCCATTTTTAGCTGCAAAAATGACTGTACTTGGACCAAACTAGAAAATATTTGTTTATTACTCAGTAAACTTTCATGTAAAGATCAAATTTGGCAATAGGCAGCCCAGTTTCAACGAGCAGTATAGTTGCAGTACCTTTTTTGACCATTTCTTTCACAGTGTACCTTTAATGTTATGAAAATGCATTTTCTGAAGTGACAGCTATGTCAAAAAGATCAAGAAAATCTGTAAATACAGAGATTAGGAAATACTAAGACAGGTGTGTGTGAAATAATCGCAGCAGGGAAATCACAGCAGTATGGAAAAAGATACCAAGAGAAATGTTACATTTGTGAGGAAAGAAGTTGGATGGATTCTTGAAAATATGTCCAGTGTGTGTGTGTGTGTGTGTGTGTGTGTGTGTGTGTGTGTGTGTGTGTGTGTGTGTGTGTGTGTGTGTGTGTGTGTGTGTGTGTGATTATGCTTCCTCTTAAGGGCTGTGTCCCAACTATGAGGAAGAAATGAGAAAAGGGAAAGCACCCTTGACATTTGTTCAGAGCATCTTTTCTAACCAGGTGGCTCAGTTTTTGTATGAAAGTCCTGCTGTGAAAACAGTAGTCCCTTATCAGATTGTGGAGCCATACTACTCAATGATTGTGTGTACCGGTATATCCACACAAATTTGTAGAATACAATGTTTTGGACACTTGAATCACATGATTTTCAGTCATGGTGTACCTTGCTGTGCCTATATCATAAGAGATGCTAGGAATGGTACACTGCAAAAAATATTCCTGTGATGTCACAGCAACTTGCTGGCTAATACAGTATTTCTCAATTGGTTTTGTACATTTCTCGAATCTCTCTCGCAATTTGCAAAACAAAATATTCATTGTCTTTCAAAACCAAGCTTTTGTGTCAACGAACGTGTTAGTGCCAGCAGAATGGTTAGTCATTGTGTCATAGTGTATGGACAAGCTAGTCAAATCGATTTGTCATTTTGTCAATTGACTAGTACACTCTTGAGGATCTTTTCTGAAGCGAAATGTTGTTTAGATTGGATGGGAAATGTTGTAACTTCAACTTTATATTACATTGATCAGATGAAATTGTACTAGATATACATTCAGAGTATGAACTATTTATTGACAGGTTTTCTCATTGCAAAATGGAAAAAATAGCCAACTCGGTTGAGGAGTCAAAATGCGCCCTCTACCACCCCTTTTCACTTGTCTTGCAGGACCATGTGAAAAAAATATAGAACTGTAAAGCAAAATACGTTTGAAACAGTACACTGATACTGTATAAAGTGTTGTATAAAGTGTTGTGAAATTCTAGGGAAATATTGTAATTTTGTGTGGAGCGTAATTATAAAGGGCACATGAGGCATAGAGTAATGTAATGCAGTGTAGTGCCTATTGTTGTATTGCATGCCTGTTTTCTCTTTCTCTTCTACTGCTTTTGATTAGAGAGAGTCAATATTTACCAGCGAGCAATTTACCAATTCAGATCACATTTATAGACAAAAATCCAATGGAAATTATACAGTGCTTAACACATTATGGCAGCTTGGTAAATCCTTTTGCATGGTAAGACTTATACTATGACATAGGGCATAAATGTTTTGGGGTTTGAGATAGTTTTGTGTATTCAGGGACAATGCTTTTTGAGTGATATGACAAAAGCGATTGATAATGTACGAAAAAGCTCTGAATTGTACACAACCATCTGCATGGTGATGAAAGCATTTGCTAAATGCTGAAAACTATGAGAAACGTATTTTACCATGTGCACAGATAACAGCAGGAAGTCACAATTGAACAAGAAGTTTTGAGAATGATTATTATGTTGTGAGAAATGTACAAAACCAATTGAGAAATACTGTAATTGCATTCATTTCAGAGTAGTTTACTGTGGCCATCCTCACAGTTTACTGTGATCTTCCTCACAGTTGTTTACTGTGGCCACTAGGGCTGGGTATCGCAGCCATGTTCCTGTATCGATTCGATTTCGATTCTTAGGGCTTTGAATCGATAAATCACGATTCAATTCGATTCGATTCATTCCGAAACGATTCAATCCGTTACCTTCTTGGTGCCAGGATTTCTCCCAAAAGATGCTGTTGCCTATTTTTATATAAAAATGTCAAAGGGCTGTGGCTTGACAGTGTTAACAGATTGCTAATTTGTAATAAGTAGGCCTAGGCCTAATCGACTAATACCTACTGGGTATTTTCCATAGGCCTAAATTGAACAAAAATAAAAAGAACCAAAAAATCGATTGTGTGCCCTGTGAATCAATTATGTGAATTTTAAATGATATTGATCGATTATCGATTGAATCGATTATTTTACCCAGCCCTAGTGGCCACACCACAGTAAGTTACTGTCACCCTACCCTCACTACCATGATCCCACCCCTCCATTCATCACCACAACAGAGGTAGCTTTACCATGTTATTGTAGCACCTCCCATTTTCCACCAGGGGACCATTCCATCATTACCTTCGCCGAGACAAAGTTGGCGAAGGTTATGTTTTGATCGCTGTGTATTTATTTATTTGTGAATATGTTTGTTTGTTTGTACTTCGTATAACTCAGACAGAACTGAGCCGATTTTTATGAAATTTAGTGGGATGATTGGTCATGACCCAAGGAACAATCGATTACTTTTTGGGAGTGATTGGGTCAAAGGTCAAGGTCAAGGTCACGAAAAGGTCAAACTCAGACAGAACTGAGCCGATTTTTATGAAATTTAGTGGGATGATTGGTCATGACCCAAGGAACAATCGATTACTTTTTGGGAGTTATTGGGTCAAAGCTCAAGGTCAAGGTCACGAAAAGGTCAAAAACGTAAATTTGCGATATCTCGGTTAATTGGCATCCGATTTGCCTGAAACCAGTGCCAAGATGTGCAGAATTCAATTCCCGATCTTGTGATGTGCCACACGTCATGGTGGTGTCCATACGTTTTTTTCAATATATAATATCAGCTCGTAATTTGGTCTTAAACCTGAGGCTGACTATTGTGACTATTTCAATGCCGATAAAGATGATTTCATATGTTTCATATTCATTTACATGTACACGTCTTTTACAATTAAATGTTATTAATGTATAAGTTGGTTATGTGGAATAAATTCATGAATTCGATTCTTTCTCCTGATAATGTAGCGAACCACGTAGGCCTAGTTATGCGACGGAATCAATAAGAAATTCGTTTTTTATTTAATTTTATGTAAGTGACGTCATGGGCCACGGGAGGCCCTACGCACAGAGCGTGGTGAGCATTATGGGCGCGCCGGCTCTGTTTGGTTCTCAAACAATTGTTTACTCCAGGTGTTCGTCAAGGGAAAAGGGGCATTTTGAAGGTGCACTGTGTAATATTTTTAGCAGTTTATTTCCAGAATTCGTGCTGGCCATTCCCAAATGCCCATTCATGAATACTTATCAGTTACCACCACCATAAATTCTATGTATTCATTATGACTGGGATAATTGCATTTTTCATACTTGAAAAGGGGGAACTTCTACATTGTCCACTATTTTGAAACTCTACTACTATAATTCTACTACCATTATTTAACCCATGCGAATCAGGTTTTAATCACTGAAACACTCTCACCTCTTCAGAAACTTAGCATTGGCCCTAAGTGAAAGTCACTTGGGAAACTCCCATTGTCATTGTGACGCAGCACACAAGTGAACACTGCACACAACGAAATTGCATTTTTGCCTCACCCGTGCAAGGGGGCAGCCCTCAATGGTTCCCCAAGGGAGTAGTGAGGCGTAACGTTACCATGCTCAGGGTACCTCAGTCAGGGGCGCCGCCAGGAATTTTGGGCCCTATGAAAGATAATAATTTTGGGCCTAACCCCCCCACCCCCAATTCCAATATCATTTTCACTAACATTTAAAATTGCGCAGATAGCTTAGGCCTACTCAACGTTTTCCTTTTCCTTTCTTTGCGCCTACTCCATGTGGTTATTGCCGCCTAGGTCCGCGACGCAATTCCATTGCACTCACAGAGCTTATTGGTAGTCGGTGTCTGTCAGGTAACCATAGGCTGTGCAATGCGCAGATCATCCAAAATATCTAACCGGCAATATCTAACCTTCAGCTATCATTACATAGAGCTATTCAGCGTTGACGTCAACTTGTATGCGGCGGTTGTCGTTCGGGTTCTATGGCGATTTTTTTACATTGCAACACGCCATAGAGATTCAGGTTTGGCAAAAATATAAGTTGCACGCCAACAACGAACATTAGCGTGTCCCCGCATCCCTTTCTCATTAGTGGAACGGATCGTATCATCATGTTGGTGTATTCACATGTTAAATCATGACGATTTTAATTCAATATTGCTAACCCCTTTCTGATCATTAAAACTTCCGAACTACATACTTTCCTTTGGTTGCCATGGGTACAACCCTCCGCACGTACATGACGTTAGATACAGGCGCCGCTTCTGTAGTCGCCAAAAGTTTCTGGGTTTAGCATATGGACGCAACATCGTATTTATGTCGAAGTTTGACACAAAATGATCAACCATGTCATACCTACAGCCTATTTTTAACACCCTCGACAGCTTGCGGGGGTTCGCTAAGCGCGTGCTTGCACTCGGAGCTTATTTGAAACTGGCCCCTATTCATTCCCAATGGGAGGCAGGAAGCCGATACGAACCAGGATGTCCTTAAATGCTAACATGAAAGACTACAGTCTACTACATGCTTCCGCGTTACTGAAGAGCTCTATTACGTAAACATGGCAGGAGAGCGTGCGCTCTCTCACACGCTCGCGCGCGCACACACACACACACACACACACATGTGCGCGCGCCGAAATAGAATACACACATGATCTCGAACTAAACAAACCAACAAAAAACCACCACGACTGGCAGCGGCAATTTGGGAGCGTAAAATGTTGAAGAATTTACCGTCTTAGCTGTTATTCACCATAATAGCCTAGTCTTTGGGGCCCTAAGCGGCTACCTCGAGCTGCCTGGTGACAAGATGCACCTCTGACGACAGGTTCAAAGCAAAGCAACCGTCAGAGTAGCAGTCTTTTGCCAAAATGCCAACACAGACAAAGCACACACCACCAACAACAACTGCATGTGCACATGATGAGATATTAGATGACGAGCAACAAGCATCTCAAACTGAATACAAAACAAAACACCACGGCGCGGCGGCCGGGTAGGCTATTTCAAAGCAACCAACAGAGGCATAGTAGCCTAGTTGCAATTGCATCACACAGAGACACACACGCACGCGCGTGCGCGCACGCACACACACACACACACACACACACACACACACACACACACACACACACACACACATAGGGTGCATCCCAATATGTGACCTTGCCTCCTCCACTTGCGCTTGTCTCCTCGCCCCGCCTCCTGGCCCCTCCTCCGTGTAGAAAACGATAAAGTTTCCCAGCTGTCAGCCTAGCCACAACAACTTTTGAGGGACTGTTTTTCATTCACCATAACAATTGCAAACGAGAAAAAGACTCTACAATTGAGCTTTTGCAAGATATTGAAATATAATGCTGTTGTCAGTGATGTCATCATGACGAGAAGCGAGTGGAGGAGGCAAGGTCCCATATTAAGATGCACTCAATGTGACTTACTATGAGTAGAGTTGCAGCGCTGTCTTTTGTCATCTCCTGTTAGCGTCCAGAACTAGCCAGCAATATCGCCACGTAACGCAGATGAAATTAACCACTAAAAACTCCAGCATATCTAGCCTACAGCTGACATGTCGTAACTTATCTCTGCGAGCCAATTGTTCTGCGGTTTTCTGAATCTGACTGAATGTTGCTTGAAAGCGGCATGCTTTTCCCAGTTTCAATAGCATGTTTCTGAAATCATTTCAGGGATTGGAAAGGTCGTGTCTGATGAATTCCTCTGCAAGGAATATCCTCTGCGATGGAATAACTTAGAGCTAGTCGAGCCAATCCCAATTCCCAAATACAGGAAAATGAACGTCTTTTCGAACCAAAATATATCACGAGGTATTCTTTCAACAAAACCTGATTGGGTTTATCGGCGCCGAGGTCATTCACAGATCCATCAGCGGGGATAGCCACAGTGACCTGGCTACTAGTTGCCTGCCTCTTCTGGCCCTCTCCTCTTTCTCCCGTCTTTCCTTAAGTTTTTGCCAACCTGCCTTCACTGTCACCACCAGCTCACCATCATGTGATTAACACATAGATTGTATATTACTAACACATTCTATGGGTTAGCCGACGCCTAAGACCTCAGTCGCTCTGTACACCTGCTGCCAGCATTTTTCGGATGCTGTCTGATTCAACGTCTCGCGCGCCAGATGGATCGCACCATTTCGCAAGAGCTCAGGGGGAAGGGTAAATGACAATATAATAAAGAACTGACGAAAACGTTATGGGAATCGACAGCCAGATGATGCACTTTTTTTGGTAAAATTCATTTGTTTACCACCACATATGCTTAACACCATCTAAAGCAAATTTGTTTATCTTGGTCTGAAGAGAGATGAACAGACCAAGGATATGGATCACTGGAACCATGTCGTGTGGTCTGATGAGACCAAGATAAACAAATTTGCTTTAGATGGTGTTAAGCATATGTGGTGGTAAACAAATGAATTTCACCAAAAAAAGTGCATCATCTGGCTAGTCAAGCATGGCAGTGGGACTGACATCGTTTGGAGATGTATGAATGCTGTCAACATTGGAAATCTGAATTACATCTAAAGAAGGATGCATGTCGACATGCACTGTGACTACAGAAGCAGACCATTATACTCTCCATGGGATTTCATTCAAAACTCACACCCATCTATTTTAGCCAGGTGCAGACTCAACATGTACACTTTCAATGTACTGAAAGGTTGAAACACACACTGATGACCTCCCTTTTAATCCCTTTTTATTTCGAAATGAAAAAATGAATGTAGTTGCTGCCAATGGTGGTTCTACAATGTATTAAGCAAAGGCTGTGAATACTTTTGTAAAAATGATTTCTTTGTTTTTTGTTTTTATACATTTTCAAAACTGTCAAGACAACTTGTTTTTCACATAGTCATAATGGAATAATTTGTGTAGGATTTTGACAACAGAGATTCATTTGTAGCATTTGGAATAAGGCTGTAACATATCATTTGTGAAAAAAGTGAAGCGCTGTGAATACTTTCCGGAATGACTGTACATTTCGGAATTTCCTTTGATTTACCATGATTGAGTGTATATAAAACATATTTTTGTCATTAAAATCATTGTATAGGTTTGTGACATCATTAAATATATATCTGCTGCAGTCTCGTTCTAGCACTCCAAGAATTACAGCTATTGAAAATTGACCATATTAAGAATGCTTCATGTGTGCAAATGATAGAGGAATTTTAACATTCTCCTATGCACCCGAGCTCACTTGAACTAGACTTAGAAGACATGGGAAACTGTCCTTTGCTTACAGAAGTCAGCAGAAGTTGCAGAAGTCAATTATTTTTGGAAATAATAGTCTTGCACATCATGTGCTACAGTGAAAATGGACCATCCAACTTGTGTTAGTGCTAACTTCAAAAGTCAGCCTCCATGATGGCATGGGGGTGCAGTAGTGCATTGGTTAAGTTGTTCTCACTCATCTGTAGAGTTAAATACAGTGCTGAATGATATAAATGGGTTTTAAACAGCATGAAAAGCCACTCGTGCATTGGATTTTGAAGGGGGATCTTCAATTACTGCCACATAGTAAGGTCAAATTGCATTCTCTACTACGTTTTAAAAGTTTAACTCCATTATAAGGACCAGCAGGTCACAAAATGGCTGGCTTTCGGTCAAGACCTGTCACACTGTAAGCACTACAGAAAGGAAAACATTGCAAAATATGACAAGGAATACACCCTCCATTTAAGCTGGTGAAATCATGTCCAATATAGGAATCAACACTGTTTATATATATATATAAAATCATCGGTTAATGTATTTAAGTGTTAAGTGTTGTCTGTTGTTTTGTTTTTAGTCTTCCTTGGCATTTGCTGCCTTTTATTGTCCCCGTCCCAACTCTTTTGAGACGTGTTGTTTTTACATATTCATGAATATCCCCAAAACAATAATTTTGGTCAGTTTTGATGACCGATATGTTTTCTTTGTGCCGTTCTCCATCTAATGTAAGAATCAGACGTTTTGAAAATGGCAGTACCTGTATTTTGTTATTATTCACAATTTACCTCGTGTCCCAACTTCTATGGAGTTGGGGTTTGTAGTTGCAGTACAGATTCTGGCCACATCCTACAGTGCACCTTTTTAATAAATCTACATAGGCTACTGTATATTTTTAGATGTATTATTGTGTTAAGTGGTGCAAGTCTGTATAACAATAGCAATAGAGTTTGTATAGCACATCAGTTACAATTGTCATCCAATGTGTTTGAGAAAGAAATGAAAGAAAAGAAGACAACTTTTGCAGATAGCATTCTCTAAATATTGAAAGATGAAAATAAAGCTGATTCAACAGAAGGCTAGTTCAAGCATTTGGCAATACAATGGCTAATTGCCATATCACCCTGTCTGGATTTTACCTAGGGCATAACCAGCCGAAGAGATATGAAGAGCTAAAGCATTTAAGCCTAAGTGCTTTTTTGTTCTATGGCCCCTGAATGCAAGACACATTTCCCATGGGGTAATAAAGGTTTTAATTCATTCTTTCTTTTTCTGACACTAACTCTGCTGCATTAATGTTATGAAAATGTGTTTGACAGCTGCCTTTGACAGCTATGTCAAAGCAATCAAGAAAAACTGTAAATAACAGAGATTAGGAAATAGCCAAGGAAGGTGTGCAACACAGCCAGGCCTGAAATAGCCGCAGTAGGGCAATCACAGCAGAATACCGTATGATGCCAACTCAAAGGTTGAATTTGAGAGGAAAGAAGACGGATCTCAGGTCTTATTGAAAATATAGGCCGTGTGTGTGTGTGTGTGTGTGTGTGTGTGTGTGTGTGTGTGTGTGTGTGTGTGTGTGTGTGTGTGTGTGTGTGTGTGTGTGTGTGTGTGTGTGTGTGTGTGTGTGTATTTCTGTGCGTGCGTGTAATTCTGCTTCCTCTAAAGGGCTGTGTCCCAAGTATGAGGAAAAATGAGAAAAGGTAAAACACCCTTGACATTTGTTCAGCAGGCATCTGATTTTAAGTAATGTTATTCTGCATGAACATAACGTACTAATATCCATGTTGTTCTCATATGGCCTTTGACAGTCTGGCTAACCTGGCTCGGCAGCTGTGGAAAGTCACTTCAATGCTTGTCAAATTCCCAGAGACACCTGCCAAATAATATGAGACTATGAAGACGTAAGGCAGTTAAGCCGAAGTGCTATTCTGTTCTATGGCTCCTGAATGCAAGAAAAATTCCCCTTGGGGTAATGAAGGTTTCTTTAATTCACTCTTTCTTTCTTTGAGTTTTTCCTCTGCCACTGACTAGACTTCTGCATTTAATGTTATGAAAATGCATTTTCTGAAGTGACAGCTATGTCAAAAAGACCAAGAAAAACTGTAAATACAGAGATTAGGAAATACTAAGACAGGTGTGTGTGACACAACCAGGCCTGAAATAATCGCAGCAGGGAAATCACAGCAATATGGGAAAAGATACCAAGAGGAATGTTAATTTTTTGAGGAGAGAAGTTGGATCTTGCCTTCTTGAAAATATGAAATACCAAAGGAAGAGCAATGTAATTTGGGCAGTGGCACTAAAAGATGGGAATGTAGCCTGCACACATTGAGGGTGTGATCAAAACGTCTTCCCTGTGCATGCGCGTGCATGTTCGGCATCACATTCTCTGTCACGCGAGTATGCATCCACGCATAAATATGCAAACAGGCATATTCACTCACTCACCCACAACTACAGCATGACTTTGGGATGAGAACATGCTACTGGCTGATGAGGAAGAGAAGAGAGAGAAAAGGTTGAGCTGCACACACACTTAAAAAATGAGTGGAATAAATATCCGGGTGGGGAATTTCCCGAAACTCTAAATAGATACAGTACCAATACATCTTCTTATTCTGCATTCCAGAATAAACTTGTGACAAGGATACATTTTGTACCTTGCGTGAAAATGATTTACACCCCCCTGATTTATGACCATGTTTTCATTAATCGCCTCAAAAATTTCAAAAACATTATTGGTTGATGGTGAACCAAAGGCCAGCAACGGTTTAACTTGGGGTTAGCAAGATTTGAGTGAGAGACAGTGAGGGAGAGTGATAGGAAGAGAGATGGCAAGAGATAGGGATAGTATTGAGAAATGTCCACCATCCCCACCCAAGCAAAGGGATCACTTGTTTCCGGCTAAGGAGAAGGGGGCCCAGAATTGGGTCCCTATTACATTGAATGGCTTGAGAGGGGGCCTCTTTCAAATCATTTTGTCCCAGGCCCAGTCAACGCTGTCATCTTCCTTGTGTGTGTGTGTGTGTGTGTGTGTGTGTGTGTGTGTGTGTGTGTGTGTGTGTGTGTGTGTGTGTGTGTGCGTGTGCGTGTGCGTGCGCTACCCCAATCCTACTTTGTGAAGCCACTGCTATTGGAGCACACCCACATGCTGGGGCCCTTGCTCCACGTGGACCCCAAATCCTGGACCCCACATGTTTTGACCCCGTTTGCTGGGGTAGTTTTGTTGTTACTGGTAAAAGTAAAAGTGTACTAAAACATTAGGGTTAAAACAGGTTAGGGTTAGGGATTGTTTTGGTTTGGGCACAGTTTATAATTCTTTAGCTATTGTTAGGGTTAATATGAATGGAAGGCCTCTACAAAGATAGGAAGGGTCCCATAAGGATATAAAAGTTGGGCTGTGTGTGTGTGTGCACGTGTGTGTGTGTGCGTGCGTGCATGCGTGTGTGTGCGTGCCTGCGTGTATGTGTGTGTGACTGATGTAACATGCTGGATAATAAATGAGTGAGTCTATCGTGTGTGTGTGTGTGTGTGTGAGAGAACAGCAAATAAGGGCCGTGTCAAATTTATTTTTAAAGGTACACTGTGCAGGAAATTGTCAAAAAAGGTACTGCAACTATGCTGATCATTGAAACTGGGCTGCCTATTGCCAAATTTGATCTTTTCTTGAAAGTTTACTAAGTAATAAACTAATATTTTCATATTGTCATTTTTGCAGCTAAAAATGGCTATTTCTGGAAATTCAAAATGGCGGACCATGGAGAAGATCCCCCTTTTCATTTATGAAAACTGCAATTTTCCCAGTCATAATGAATACTTAGAATTTGATGGTGGTGGTCAGTATTCATGGAAAAGGTAACATTAGTGAATGGGTAGCATAAATTCTGGAAATAAACAGCTAAAAATATTGCACAGTGTCCCTTTAAGTGTTTTATTTTCTTCATAAACATTCAGAAGACTATATCTCTCTTGAATATAACATTGTGAAAACATCCACACATTTTGTTCTATTAATAACAGTAAATGGGAGTTTACAGCAGATCTGAACGTTTCCATGTGACATGCTCTCAAAATCAATAAACAAGTAATTTTAAAAATCACATTGTGTGTATTTGTATGACCTGTGCATGTAAAGAAATTGACAATAAAGCCGACTTCACTTGACTTGATAGAAATGAATGGGTACAATTTGTAACGCCAATATGGCATTTGCCTGCACATCTCCCACCTGTCCAGCAACAAGAGCCAAATGCTTGCTGAGCTACACTGTCATTTATCGAATCATCTCGCAAAGCAGATCGTGTTGTTGTGAAATGCTGTGCATGTCCAAAGTGGCAGTAAGAAAACAATGTTTTACAGCGTTACTTTCATATAGGCCCAATCCTAGAGAGCCATTATAATGTGGTTTTCCAACCACATGGTTTGTGTATCGCTCAGTTGTCCCATTCCCGTTTTTCCCATTCATTTTGAGATGCCCATGGTCTCACTAATCTGAAATAGCTGCTCTGAGGCGTCGCCAAGATGGCCCCGGAGTGAAAGGACTTTGAAAACAGCAGGAAAGAGACAGCACCTCTATCTACGACAGAAAATATAATAATAATATACTTGTTGTATTTGAAATGAGGTAAGGAATAAAGGGTCCTACGTGAAAATGGCCAACAGACACCCCAGCCCATATCTTGGGGAAGCAGAGCCACGGTGTCCAGTGCGCTGTCCTGCTATTTTGCACTGCACTGTGTTGCACATGGTGCAGCCTCTCTCCTACGCTATCTGGGGATGTCCTATGAGAGAACAGCCTTTTTGTCACGTAAATGGATGACTATAAATTGTACTGTGTGTATAAATTGTACTAATGTGTATTAGAACAGTAGCCTAGTTGTGTGCAAAACTCAGCGAGGAAATTGTAATGTAGAGCTTGGTGTACGCCCGAACCTACAACTGTAAAAAAAGAAAAAGAAAAAGAAAGAAAAAGAATGTGAGGAAGGTGATCATGTTACACTCACTTCTGTCACAACTTGCATATTAATAGTGTTGTGTCTTGTTACTTAGCTTATACTTACCAGCAGATGGTGCCACCGCACATTTATATCAAGAAGTGCTGTCAGTGGATTTGAGGAGAAGTGAATAAACAACATGTAATTTAAAGCGGTGTCATGACTCATGACTCATGTCTTAATGCTCCTGACTAAAATTATTTTTCTTACTTACTACAAAACCACATTTTCGGCGACGATTATGTCAGTTACCGTACCCTTACCTGCTCTGTATGTGTGTGTGTGTGTGTGTGTGTGTGTGTGTGTGTGTGTGTTCGTGTCTGTTGAAACCCAACCTTCTTCACCTCTCTTGAACGGTAATAGCCAGTAGTCATTATTTTCTAAGAATATTTTGTGTCTTCATTGGTTTGTGTTCAAAATTGTCTGACACACTTAAGCTTGTCTAATCTGACTCAAGCTGAACGTAACTCTACCATGCTCCAAAGTTACAATTTGGCCAGCAGGAGAAAAAAGCAAAAACATCCTTGCCAAAAATATATGCCCTCAAAATCGAAACCGTTCTCTGTTCATGTTTTGAATGAGTATTTGGTAGACTCACAGACACTGGAGCCAAACCGTGTACTGTATGATAGAAATGAAAATGTGTAAAAGGGTGGTTGACGTTTAAGGCCGTAACGGCAAAAAAAAAAAAAGTTTTTCCAATTCCTGAAAAAATTGATGGAAAAAGTAGAAAAAAAATAAAAAATAAAGCACTTAGTGGTCCGTGGAATTTCGCCTAATTTTTGCTATTTTTGGGAAAATGCGTCCTGCTTCAACACATTGCATAGGCATGTCACACCGCAGGAAAATGAAGTCGCACCACAGGAAATTCACTATATTATGGCCATTTTAATCCTTTTGTATACATGACTGACATCTGAGCTCATGCTAACTTGATAATGACATTGTGTTTAATCTTAACATGTGTTTTCATGTATAAAAAACTTTTTTTTCTTCTGTAAGAGCAGTCACACCACAGGACACCATAACATGAACCTAAGCATTGCGTGACAGAAACATTGCAATATGAAGACATATTAAGAGGTTAATAGTCACCTTAAGCTTCCACAGCACTCTCCAATAACTGAGGTACTGGGTGCATTCCAATAGGCGACCTTGCTTCCACCACTTGTGCTTGTGGCCTCGCCCCGCCTCCTGGCCCCTCCTCCGTGGAGAAAACAATAATGTTTCCCAGCTGTCAGCCTAGCCACAACAACTTTTGGGGGACTGTTTTTCATTCACCATCCCAATTGCAAATGAAAAAAAGACTTTACAGTTGAGCTTTTGCAAGATATTCAAATATAATGCCGTTGTCATACATATTACTTCCTGGTACGAGGCCACAAGCACAAGTGGAGGAAGCGAAGTCGCATATTGGAACGCACCCACTGACTGGATAGGAGCAGAGAGGATCTATGGGTAATACGAGAGAGGAATCTCGCGACTTTTTCCGGGTGGTACTGTCCACTAAGTGGCGCCATCCAGACAACGCAGAGGCTGTTAGAATGAATGCGGTCACATGGTGCTCAACCACAGATGCTGTCATTGCTTTGGGACAGAATTGGTATCGTCGTTTCATTTTATTTTTCCCAAAGGCAGAATACATTATCCTTTCAAACAACACTTAGTTTGAATGTTTAAACTCGCTGGATCTTTGTGAAATATGTATTTATTGTCAATATGACGTCACGAGTGGCTTCACACAGTGCGTTTGGATTGGTCGCCCGGCTGCAATGCTGTGATCACGACGGCCGTAAAGCCTGACTCATAAATGCCAAAGCTGTAAGAAATCAGAAGGACATAACTCCCAGGTTATTGTACATTTAATTTAAATCCACATTGGTTTCTCAGAACTTACAGTAATATTGTCAAGTTTCAGCCGACAGCGAGCACAATTGTCAGTTATTAGCGCCAGCCTTATGAGCTCTGCTGTCTCGACAGCGCTCCCTAGGTGAACTGCAGAGCGAGATTGAACACTATGGCCCAATTCGAAACAGGGAAGGCAGCTGTCCTTCCAGTGAGCTAACTGGACATCGAGTCATGAAGTGTGGATCGAAACGAAAAATTGCTTTATTTCCTCTCTCGGCAGTTGACTGCATTTGTGGGCGTAACGAGGATATTTCGAGGATACATCAGATGCTGACTTCGCTGCCTTGGTACCCAACATGCTGTGCGCCACCTCCCTCTCAACCGGAAACCTGAAAAACAAACATGGCTACTACCCAAGCTACTACCTTATCATACTCTTTATTCTGACACTTATGTATGTAGATATTGAAAATCGAATGCATAAATCAACATTGTAGTATCTAAATATGC